>NC_085140.1:367183217-367536351 GCF_024139115.2 Armigeres subalbatus | reverse complement strand
TGAATTTCCGTTGGAAATTCGAATGAATTTCCGTTGGAAATTCGAATGAATTTCCGTTGGAAATTCGAATGAATTTCCGTTGGAAATTCGAATGAATTTCCGTTGGAAAATCGAATGAATTTCCGTTGGAAATTCGAATGAATTTCCGTTGAAAATTCGAATGAATTTCCGTTGGAAATTCGAATGAATTTCCGTTGGAAATTCGAATGAATTTCCGTTGGAAATTCGAATGAATTTCCGTTGGAAATTCGAATGAATTTCCGTTGGAAATTCGAATGAATTTCCGTTGAATTGAATGAATTTCCGTTGGAAATTCGAATGAATTTCCGTTGGAAATTGAATGAATTTGCGTTGGAAATTTGAAATGATTTTCTGTTGAAATTCGAATTAATTTCCGTTGGAAATTCGAATGAATTTCCGTTGGAAATTCGAATGAATTTCCGTTGGAAATTGAATGAATTTCCGTTGGAAATTGAATGAATTTCCGTTGGAAATTCGAATGAATTTCCGTTGGAAATTCGAATGAATTTCCGTTGGAAATTCGAATGAATTTCCGTTGGAAATTCGAATGAATTTCCGTTGGAAATTCGAATGAATTTCCGTTGGAAATTCGAATGAATTTCCGTTGGAAATTCGAATGCATTTCCGTTGGACATTCGATGAATTTCCGTTGGACATCCGAATGAATTCCTGTTGTAAATTCGAATGAATTTTCGTTGAAAGCTTAGATGAATTTCCGTTGTAAATTCGAATGAATTTCCGTTGGAAATCCGAATGAATTTCCGTTGGAAATTCGAATGCATTTCCGTTGGACATTCGAATGAATTTCCGTTGGAAATTCGAATGAATTTCCGTTGGACATCCGAATGAATTCCTGTTGTAAATTCGAATGAATTTTCGTTGAAAGCTTAAATGAATTTCCGTTGTAAATTCGAATGAATTTGCGTTGGAAATTCGAATGAATTTCCTTTGGAAATTCGAATGAATTTCCGTTGGAAATTCGAATGAATTTCCGTTGGAAATTCGAATGAATTTCCGTTGGAAATTCGAATGAATTTCCGTTGGAAAATCGAATGAATTTCCGTTGGAAATTCGAATGAATTTCCCTTGGTAATTCGAATGAATTTCCGTTGGAAATTCGAATGAATTTCCGTTGTAAATTCGAATGAATTTCCGTTGGAAATTCGAATGAATTTCCGTTGGAAATTCGAATGAATTTCCGTTGGAAATTCGAATGAATTTCCGTTGGAGATTCGAATGAATTTCCGTTGGAAATTCGAATGAATTTCCGTTGGAAATTCGAATGAATTTCCGTTGGAAATTCGAATGAATTTCCGTTGGAAATTCGAATGAATTTCCGTTGGAAATTCGAATGAATTTCCGTTGGAAATTCGAATGAATTTCCGTTGGAAATTCGAATGAATTTCCGTTAGATTTTCGAATGAATTTCCGTTGGAAATTCGAATGAATTTTTGTTGGAAAATCGAATGAATTTCCGTTGGAAATTCGAATGAATTTTCATTGGAAATTCGAATGAATTTCCGTTTGAAATTCGAATGAATTTCCGTTGGAAATTCGAATGAATTTCCGTTGAAAATTCAAATGATTTTCCTTTGGAAATTGAATGAATTTCCGTTGGATATTCGAATGAATTTCCGTTGAAAGCTTAAATGAATTGGCGTTGGAAATTCGAATGAATTGGCGTTGGAAATTCGAATGAATTTCCGTTGGAAATTCGAATGAATTTCCGTTGGAAATTCGAATGAATTTCTGTTGGAAATTCGAATGAATTTCCGTTGGAAATTCGAATTAATTTTCGTTGGAAATTCGAATTAATTTCCGTTGGAAATTCGAATGAATTTCCGTTGGAAACTGGAATGAATTTCCTTTGGAAATTGAAATAAATTTCCGTTGGAAATTGAAATGAATTTCCGTTGGAAATTGGAATGAATTTCCGTTGGAAATTCGAATGAATTCTCGTTGAATATTTTAATGACTTTCCGTTGAAAATTCGAATGAATTTCCGTTGGAAATTCGAATGAATTTCCGTTGGAAATTCGAATTAATTTCCGTTGGAAATTCGAATGAATTTCCGTTGGAAATTCGAATGAATTTCCGTTGGAAATTCGAATGAATTTCCGTTGGAAATTCGAATGAATTTCCGTTGGAAATTCGAATGAATTTCCGTTGGTAAATCTAGTGAATTAGTGAATTTCCTTTGGAAATTCGAATGAATTTCCTTAGGAAATTCCAATGAATTTCCGTTGGAAATTCGAATGAATTTTGTTGGAAATTTGAATTATTTTCCGTTGGAAACTCAAATGAATTTTCGCTGGAAATTGAAATGATTTTCCTTTGAAAATCGAATGAATTTCCGTTGGAAATTCTATTTTTTTTAGGATATACGAATGAATTGCCGTTGGAAATTCGAATGAATTTCCGTTTAAAATTTGAATGAATTTAAATGAATTTCCTCTGGAAATTCGAATGAATTTCCTCTGGATATTCGAATGAATTTCCGTTGAAAATTAGAATGAATTTTTGTTGGAAATTCGAATGAAATTCCGTTGGAATTTCGAATGAATTTCCGTTGGAAATTCGAATGAATTTCCGTTGGAAATTCGAATGAATTTCCGTTGGAAATTCGAATGAATTTCCGTTGGAAATTCGAATGAATTTCCGTTGGAAATTCGAATGAATTTCCGTTGGAAACATGAATCAATTTCCGTTGGAAATTCGAATCAATTTCCGTTGGAAATTGAATGATTTTCCGTTGAAAATTCGAATGAACTTCCGTTGGAAATTCGAATGAATTTTCATTGGAAATTCGAATGAACTTCCGTTGGAAATTCGAATGAATTTTCATTGGAAATTCGAATGAATTTTTGTTGGAAATTCGAATGAGTTGGGTTTCCATTGGATATTCGAATGAATTTCTGTTGAAATTTAAAATGAATTTCCGTTCGAAATTCGAATGATTTTCCGTTGGAAATCGAATGAATTTCCGTTGGAAATTCGAATGTTTTTCGTTGGAAATTGAATGAATTTCCGTTGAAATTGAATGAATTTCCGTTGGAAATTCGTATAAATTTCCCTTGAAATTCAGATGAATTTCCGTTGGAAACTCGAATGAATTTCCGTTGGAATCTCGAATGAATTTTCGTTGGAAACTTGAATGAATTTCCGTTGGAAATTCGAATGAATTTCCGTTGGAAACTTGAATGAATTTCCGTTGGAAATTTGAATGAATTTCCGTTGGAAATTTGAATGAATTTCTGTTGGAAATTCGAATGAATTTCTGTTGGAAATTCGAATGAATTTCCGTTGGATATCCATATGATTTTCCGTTGGAAATTCGAATGAATTTCCGTTGGAAATTCGAATGAATTTCCATTTGAATTTCGAATGAATTTCCGTTGGAAATTCGAATGAATTTCCATTTGAAATTCGAATCAATTTATGTTGGAAATTCGAATGAATTTACTTTGGAAATTCGAATGAATTTCCGTTGGAAGTTCGAATGAATTTCCGTTGGAGGTTCGAATGAATTTCCGTTGGAAATTCGAATGAATTTCCGTTGGAAATTCGAATGATTTTCCGTTGAAAATTCGAATGATTTTCCGTTGGAAATTCGAACGAATTTCCGTTGAATTTGAATGAATTTCCGTTGGAAATTCGAATGAATTTCCGTTGGAAATTGAATGAATTTCCGTTGAATTCGAATGTATTTCTTTTGGAAATATGAATGAATTTCCGTTGGAAATTCGAATGAATTTCCGTTGGAAATTCGAATGAATTTCCGTTGGAAATTCGAATGAATTTCCGTTGGAAATTCGAATGATTTTCCGTTGGAAATTCGAATGAATTCCGTTGGAAACTTGAATGAATTTCCGTTGGAAATTTGAATGAATTTCTGTTGGAAATTTGAATGAGTTTCCTTTGGAAATTCGAATGAATTTCCGTTGGATATCCATATGAATTTCCGTTGGAAATTCGAATGAATTTCCGTTGGAAATTCGAATGAATTTCCATTTGAAATTCGAATGAATTTCCGTTGGAGATTCGAATGAATTTCCATTTGAATATCGAATGAATTTATGTTGGAAATTCTAATGAATTTACTTTGAAAATTCGAAAGAATTCCCGTTGGAAATTCGAATGAATTTCCTTTGGAAGTTCGAATGAATTTCCGTTGGAAATTCGAATGAATTTCCGTTGGAAATTCGAATGAATTTCCGTTGGAAATTCGAATGATTTTCCGTTGGAAATTCGAATGAATTTCCGTTGGAAATTCGAATAAGTTTATGTTGGAAATTCGAATGAATTTACGTTGGAAATTCGAATGAAGTTTCGGTGGAAATTCGAATGAATTTCCGATGGAAATTCGAATGAATTTCCGTTGGAAATTCGAATGAATTTCCGTTGGAAATTCGAATGAATTTTTGTTGGAAATTCGAATGAATTCCGTTGGAAATTCGAATGAATTTCTGTTGGAAATTGGAATGAATTTCTGTTGGAAATTCGAATGAATTTCCATTGGTAATTCGAATGAATTTCCGTTGGAAATTCGAATGAATTGCCGTTGGAAATTCAAATAAATTTCCGTTGGAAATTCGTATGAATTTCTGTTGGAAATTCGAATGAATTTCCCATGGAAATTGGAATGAATTTCCGTTGGAAATTCAAATGAATTTCCGTTGGAAATTCGAATGAATTTCCGTTGGAAATTCAAATGATTTTCCGTTGGAAATTCGAATAAATTTCCGTTAGAAATTTGAATGAATTTCCGTTGAAAATTCGAATGAATTTCCGTTGGAAATTCGAATGAATATATCTTTACATTTTTTTATATCTTTATTAGAGAGATTTTAATTCTATAGTTGTCGAATTCTACTTCCAAGGTCCTTAGAATTCACTCATATACATAGAGGTGCAATATTCGGTCCTGAAATTTGATTTGTTTAGAAGAGGACATTCCAGTCATGTCAAAACAAATACGATGCTTTTTTATTCATCGTAAGAATGGTTTAAATAAAATAGTTACATTGATTTTGCAGTACGGAAAGTTAAAAATAAATGTTCCAAAATCTAAATTTGCAACCGCGGACGATCAACCAAGACCAATAAATTGATTTTTATACATTATGTAAAATAAGTTAAAACAAGTTTTTCAAACTTAGATGAACTATATAAATTGTTCATCTCAGTTACGCAATCTTGTTTTAGGAGTTTGCACTTTAGTTTGATAGGAAACTTCGACCACTACCGATAGATTCTGAGCATCAATATTTTATCGCATGTTTTTTAATTTTTTATCATAATACATTGATTAAAGGTGCAAATAGATAGTTATCGTGTCTAAAATTAATTTTACAATTATCTTTCCTTCCGTTCCACTCCGAAGCTATTGCATCACATTAATCCTTCACTTAGTTATACCACTGCATTGCCGGTTTTCTCATCACATTACCTCATAACCTTTCCTAAGAAAGCCTCGTACGTAACCATCTCCAATCACACTTCCCTCGTATCGAACATTTCCTAAGGTCCTCCACGATGTTCATAACAAAAATGACGCAACACTCGGAATAGCATACCACTATCAACATCGTGAATGGCCAAACCAGGCCGCCGCGAGCAAGGGGCAAAAAAAATCGCGGTCGTGTGCTGCATTTAATTGACTCACTTATTAACACCATTATCATTTCTCCTTTCGTCGCGTCTGTGGCTCCTACAGACGACCGGCGTGGCCTGAGACTCCCCGATGACGATGAGCACTGTGTGCCATAAAGTCATAATCGAAGGCCCCCGAAAGAGCAACACTCCCCCGGCAACATCGGCGAAGAAAAACAAAACAAAATACCTACCTCCGCCGGCCGACGCCGCGTCCCGGCAGAGTTTGCAGTCAAGCGATAATAAATCACCACCTCATATGAAAAAATATATCGATGCGTTACACCGGCAGATATTTGTTTAATTCAGTTGGTCAAAATTATTGGGATTCTGATTAAAAATTCTGATATGTGAAAACATTAAGTTTCCAAACTTGACTTTTGGGATGTTCTAAATTCAAACTTAGTGTACTTTGTGGCACTCCCTAATTATATTATCGCAAATCTCTAAGTATGAAGATGCTTCTCATAATTATAGAAAGTAATTTTCATTGTTCTTGTATTATAATAATTACTCTACTATTCTGTCCAACCAGCTCTAAAACAGTACCCCACCATGCGTCGTCTTGTCTGCGGAGTGGCTCGGACAGGAAGAAAAAAAAGTAGCACCCGGTTGCCGGCCGTACCCGATTCGGTACTACCCCCGTTATCACATATTACATAAACTTTCTTTCACCATATCCACGATGAGTGGGCTGCTCCGCGCGATGTTCGATTGCGGACCAGCAGACTCTCACTTTCGTTTGGCCTTTTGCGCCGATATTTATGGCCTCTCTTCCCTTTTCTGCTCGTCGTTGAATTTGGCTTCGAGCCAGACTTGGAGTCGAATGCAGTTTGCGTCTACCTGATCTTGCCCATTAGATGGTTCCACGGCGTAAACGGTGGAAGCCCTCGCAGGCCACAAGCGGTAACCGGTTCCGTGCTGCTCGCAAGCCGGCTTGCTGAACGTGATCAATGCGATCATGCAACATCGTTCATGTTCGTTAGCCATAAAAGGTCCTAAAATGCCTGAAAAATGCATACAGGGAGGAAAGGGGTTAAACCCGATCACCATTTCACTATCATCACGATGAAAATGAACCTGGCACGAGAGGGCAAAAGGGATCGTGTTTCATGCTGTCGCTCCATTCGCTAAAAGGTTTCGTCTGCTTTTCCCCCAGCTGGGCAGCAAGGGATCGGCGGGCGATAAGTGGATATGATGTAAAATCGTTAACCTGCCGGCTGAGGAGGCGGGCAAGCACTTACTGCAACAGGTTCAAGTAGCTTGGGATCACCTCGTTCGGCTAATGGTGGTCACGATCACCTTTCACGGGGATTGTACGGCTGAGAGGATGAGGGTGCAGCAGAAAACTTGTATGAAGTGAAATGAGGGAAGCTTTTGCTGATTACGAAATCAATAAGTGAAGGTGGAGTTGGTGGAGTGTTGAATGTTTAAAACGTTGTATCTGATTTTCTTTGTAACACAAAAGTTTCACGCAATTCTTTTTTAAGCGATTTAAATTGAAGCGGAACGTATTCCCCACGTAAAAACCGAATTCAAT
The DNA here is from genome assembly GCF_024139115.2 of Armigeres subalbatus. NCBI lineage: Eukaryota > Metazoa > Arthropoda > Insecta > Diptera > Culicidae > Armigeres > Armigeres subalbatus. Next base: position 367,529,138 of record NC_085140.1, on the reverse strand, counting down.
GTTTTACATATTATTTTGGAACTTGGACTTGCAGAAGTGATTAAAATTCCGTGGGTAAAAATAAATTTAACCCGCAACCTGAAACTCTCCAGAAGTTCGTTTCAGATTTATAATTGTTCAGTGGTAGTTGTTAAGAGTTAAACCACAGAATAATACCGAATTTTCTAAAAAAATAATCTCCCGCCAAAATTCGACTGAATTTCCAGTAAAAATTTAAATTGATTTCCCATTGAAATTCGAATTTATTACTTGGATGATTGCCCGTAGAAATTTAGATTAATCTAAAAATGAATTTCTCAAGGAAAATCAAATGAATTTCCCAACGAAATTCGAATGAATTTCCCAAGGAGATTCGAATGAATTTGCCACGGAATGAAATTCGAATAAACTTCCAAGTATAACGAATGATACAAGGCCTGAGAATAGAACAGGCCGATTGAACAATCCCGATTGAACCCACCCAATGGTGTAGAAATAGTCGAATAGGATAATTTAAAAATTTAGTTAGTTGGCCAAATTTATCAACTGTCCCGTCGAATGACGGCACTGATTATTAACTGAAGTAGCTATTATTTGACTGAGCTACAGCTTGAAAAAGTTTTCATCGTCACAATAAAAACGGAATTGTGTCTGAATTTATCAACCGAACAATGCATTTGTCATAGACCCAACCTTAACTAAGTAAAAGCACACATTGAACAAACTTACATGTTTGAAGAAAACGGTTAATTATTACTGTTTCTGCTAAATGCTAAAACATACATGTTCTGGAAAATAAATCTTAATATATTTTGAAACTTTATACCGTCGTCGAAGATGATAATGGGTCTGGTGGTGAGAATGGGTCATCGCCCTCAGTCTGGACGTCGGTACTCAGATACATTAAATAAATTCTACAAGCATTCCATGTAGTTGAAACAGTGACCCATTCTCACCCCCGACGGTGGTAATTATAATTTCAATTTATATTAAAAAATAAATGTACAATTATGTGTTATGTAGTGTATTGAGGGTCTCCAGTAAGCGTTGCGAGCAAAGGCGTAGGATTGCCAATACGAAAATAGCGAGTTCAGTTCGGGCATAGAAAAGCTTTCAATTAATAATAGAGGAAATGCTAATAGAATCCTAAGTTGACAAGCAGGCTAAGTTCCAGTTGGAATGTAGAGCCATGGAAGAGAAGAAGATAGTCTAATGATCCACGACATAACAACGATGATGGGAGCGGTGCGTAAAAGCTGCGGTGCAGTTGTACATTGGGTTAACTTTTAGTTGTTTGAGCAGAGTACAGTATAGTGTTGCCATTTGACAAAATAAAAGTTTAAGGAATTTCAAATCAATTGTCTTGCGTTATGAATACTAGTTAAAGAAAAAACAAAGTTGAAAGTTGAAACTGTCCGTAAATGTGGTGGAAGCATAAACATATTTTTACGATATTTTTTCCTAACGAAGATTTAGTACACCCTCACAAACCAACACCATACAGGTAGGGAAGTCTTCAACCAATACAAAGCAGGAGACGTCTATCTGTCGATGGTGTTGATTTGCAATATTGCGCAGATGAGTTATTTGAAGAAGGTTAAATAAATTAACCGAAACGTCGGATGTAGGAGCAACAAAGTATTTGCTACTTATTAAGACTGCTATCGCCGAAAGAAATTCAATCTTCATAGCAAAACTTCAGTCGTCAATTCCCAGATAGTTATTTGCAACGTTTTTATAAGCTTTAAATAAAGTTTATACATTCGATGGGTCCGCAAGCAGTTTTCCACCCGCTCGATACACTTCGCCTTTTTGTACGTATAGAATCACTACAATGGTCTCAATTTCTATTGTGTCCGGCATTCTGACTAAGTCCGTATCCCATCGCAGTCGCCTTGTTTGGGCGCCCCAGACCTAAGCTATTTCATATCCGCGACGGCGACATGGTATGCCCTTTGGCATACATAATCGACATGGCTCGTAAAATTGAGCTTATCGTCGATCATCACGCCCAGATGCTTTAATGACCTCACGGAGTTAACTGTGCAGGTCCCTACGTTTATCCTCGCTTGCTGCAACCCATGTACTACAACAACCTCAGTCTTGTGATGTGCTGACGCCAACCTCCTTGAGTTGAGCCATGCTTCGACATTACTAATCGCGTACGAAGCTTTCAATTCAACTTTGTCCAGAGTGTCGCCTGTGACCTCTAGCATTACATCATCCGCAAAGCCTTCTATTTTCACACCAGCCGGGAAATTCAAGCGTACTGGTCCAAGGATCGATCCCTATGGAACACCTGCTGACACCTGCTCTCCCGGGGATCCCAGACTTAGGCAATAGCATCAACTTCTGCCGTTTCCAACGATCTGGGAAGTTTCCTTTGTCCAGGCAACGTTGGAGACAGCTCCTGAACATATCTGGAGCGGCAAAAATCGCGTGCTTAAGGACCAGGTTAGGAATACAGTCCGGCCCTTGTGCCTTGTTTTGCTTAAGTTTTCTTGCAACGGCGATAAGCTCATCGTTAGTCACTAGCGATACCACGTTCACTGACTCGTACGGTGTGGCGGGCCAGTCCGATGAGTCATACTTCGTGAACAAACCTTCAACGATCCTGGCTAACATCTCCGGGGATTTCTCAGGAGGTGTGCTGTTGGTCCTAGCCATCACTATCCTGTATGCATCCCCCATAGAGTATTAAATTCCAATATTGGCTATCCTACACAGCTCTTCAAAGCAGGCTCTCTTACTACATTTGAGTTCGTAGTTCAGAGCTCTGCTCGCTGTATGGAGCACCTGGCGTCTTTCTAGTCTGTCCGCTTCGGTTCTAGCACGTCGCAACCTTCTTTTAGTTCTAAGACAGGTTCTGCGAAGACCAGCTATCGTGCTCGTCCACCAGTACACCGATTTGCGGTTGCCGGTTGGCATAGTCCACATGCTCGTGTTAGGACATCAGATAACTTATCACCACTAAGGCCTATAGTCCGACTTTCCCACCGTAGTGATTCTTCCAGCAGTTCTGGGTCGAACTGCGAGGTACGCCATCCTAGATCAGCTTTACGGATCCGCCTTGTGGTTCTGTTGGGGGTATAGCTGACCATAAAACGTATTTCCTGATAATCACTAGCAGTATACCCTTCGTGAACCCTCCATTCAGGCTTCTGTGGAGGATGACTCGCCATTCGGTCCTCTGAACGTAGACACTTGGCCCACGTTCAGTACCGCTAGAGACTCTAGCAGGATATGACCTCTAGCGTTAGTGAACCGAGAGGCGCAATCCACTGCCGACGCGTTGAAGTCACCTGTGGCATATCATCTGGATGATGTTCTTCAGTATGGTGTCCCTGTTGCATGTCCCATGTGTTTGTTCTCAGCGGGAAGTCGCTAAAAATAAATCTATTTTAGAGGCGGACTGTTGATCCTACGTTATTATGTGGTTTGAAAAACTTCACTTGTCAGCCTACATACATATAAGCGCTCGCCGCAGGCTAAGTCTAACCTTGCACCATATGTGCACCGAAAAGGACGAGCCTAGGGTTCAATCGACGACTTTCTGCTTATAATTGCAGAAGCGGTAATCACCAGAGTTCGTTTTGCGTCTAGATTGTCAATCTGGCAAACTCTGTCGAAGCATGCATTTTTGTTTGCCATAATGATGCTAATTTCGCCGCTTTGAACGTTTATTCCGTTCCTCCCTGGCTTCCACTGTGTGTGTGCTCCTTACATCCTTCCTTTGGTCCACAAGCATGTTCGGCAAAGGGCTGATTTAGCCTAGTGATGTCTTATTCGATATGATTTAGCCTAGTGATGAGGTATTCGCTCAATGATCAATGTCCCTAAAAGTGATATGAAAAAAATAAGTTTTTCACTTTACAACATACGGGGTTCGTGTCTCCACAAAAGTTGTCGCAAAACTTCTTTTGAAAAACTTTGTCAAAGACGCCAAGTACGTAATTTTATTACTTTTGGTGATATATTACTATTTATGACTACAAGTCTTGAACATGTTTATCACATTCGAATACAGGTATATGGAGACGCATGGTGCATTGTTACATCAGCTCCTTGGAACTCAACTTTTTGTGCAACAATTAACGGTTTATAATATTCTGCATAGGGAAGAGGCCCCAAAACGCCCCCCCGATGCAAAACGCCATTTGTGGTTTCCCCCATATTTACCGTAATTAAGATGTCCGTAACAAAACTAGATCTTAAATTATGTAGGATAGGCGAAGAAAGTTTCAAAATAGTGCATGGAAAGGTCGGAAAAACCGAAAATTTCCACATTTTGAAGAAACATCTAACATTTTGGCGAGGCAAAACGCCCTAGTGGCAATAACCTACAAAGTACTTGCGTCTCCACGGACTATCCATACTAGAATGCTGATTCGCCGACGCGTGGTACTTTGTTCCCTAGGAGCTGCCAGCTAAAAGGCGTTTTGCCTCATGAGTTTTCCGGCAACAGAATATCACTACTTTTTTGAAATGTGAATATTATCAATATGATTGAGATTTTTGACAATTTTTGAATGGCATCAACTAGCTATCTTATTTAACTGATGCATAATGTAAAAATACCCATGAATAGCGTTACAAATAAGACAATAGAGCAGTTTTTGCTTAGCTAGGGCATATTGCCCCCCCTTCCCCTACCAGTGGGAGCATATTTGCATGAGGTTATGATCAAAAAAATCTGCCATGATGTTGAGGCCTACTTAAAGTTCCACAATAATAATGGCAAAATACAAAAGATTGATTTCTGCTTTGAACAGTAGGAAATGGTTTTCGATTAAACATACCTTACATCCGCTTACAACTCGACAGTTCTTCTTCTTCTTCGTTGGCATTACATCCCCCACTGGGACATTGCCGCCTCGCAGCTTAGGGTTCATTAAGCACTTCCACAGTTATTAACTGCAAGGTTTCTTAACCAGGTTACCATTCTTGAATTCGTATATCATGAGGCTAACACGATGATACTTTTATGCCCAGGGAAGTCGAGACAATTTCCAATCCATGGCATCGGGAATCGAACCCAGCCACCCTCAGCATGGTCTTGCTTTGTAGCCGCGCATCTTGACGCACGGCTAAGTATTAAATCATAATCAATTACTTGTACTTTGAAATGCGTATGAGATTGTCTGCCACAATTTGCCCCTTGTCAAGTTGCAGTTATATCAAATATCCCTAAAAAATCAATAAAAACTGTTATAACTTTTGACGTAGAACTACGTCTGTCTTTTCTATATTGAGGTACACTTTACGATTGCAAAACATCGAAAACGTCACGAAAATATGATAGACTTTGATCGTTAATATCTCAGCCGTTTCTTGATGGATTTTTAATTTTCTTGGACCATCCGATCAAGCAAGAGTCAACGCTTCATTCCTGAAGTCGTTTTTTACGCGTTTTATTTTTACACGAATCGCTTTTTATGCAATTTTTTTCACTAGAATTTCGGGATTAACGTGATTCATTTAGACATATTTTGGAATTTATGCGGTTTTTTACGTTGTTTTAATTTACGCGGCCCATATCCTCCGCGTAAAAGCTGACTCCAGTGTGTTACAATATTTATGTATGATTATTTACTACTGAACACTTGCTAACAGTTTAGCAATCGGTTTTGGTGAATCAGTCAAACTCGTAAGTGCATCGCAAGCTTCTTCTTCCATAGCACTACATTCCAACTGGAACTTGGCCTGCTTTTCAACTTAGTAATCTATTAGAATAAGGAAAATAAGTTCAAAAGTAGCATTTACCAATGCTTCGAATCGAGATACAATTATCGAATGACATCACCATGGTTTGTAATGCTCACTCAATCTCAGCAGACACTCACGAAAACTACCAGTACTGTCACGTAGTTCAACGTCACCTTTGCGTACAACCCGATTGGGTTGCACCTTTGAGTTTTTTGTTTTTCATGTTTTAAAGTCGCAACAGTCACCAAATGGCGTATTTTAATATTATCAAGAACTTCATAGAACATGCAAAAAATGTAAAAATGATAATGGAAAAGATTTAATGAAAAAACAATTTTAAGAGGTTGTTGGCATGAAATGTGAAATATCTCCAAAAATAATGCAATTACGAACTTGGCGTTCTACGGTTAAAATACTTTTATTCTTCCATTTACTTCCACTAATTAGTGGAATGAACAATAGTCTTTTAACCGTGTAACATTTCGCCTAAGACGCAAATAATTGGCGTCTTCGACAAAGTTTTTCAGGGGAAATTTTGCTACAACTTTAGTGAGATTGATCATTAAGCTGAATACCTAAAAAGGGCAACAACTGACTGATAAAATGCCTAGAAGACATTATTACGCTAAATCGCATAATAAAGGTACTATAAATAAAACGCTTTAAAAATACGATTTTAGCCACTGTGCGGTGGTCTGTTGCTTCTCGGTTGGGCCTATCTGGACACGCTAGCGTCTCACGCTTGTTACATAACTCACTGCCGTTTTGTTAGCCATGTGGCTCTTCCAGTAGAAGGGCATCAGGGATTGTCAGCATCACGTTCAACGTGGACATGGCCTCTAGCAGCGTTTGCTCCCTCTGGTTCATACACTGAATTGGGGTCTATTGACCCTCTATTTTCACTTGAGTCTACTAAAAAGTGTCCGTTTGTTATTTTGCCATCCTGCATGGCAAAAGTGGTACCATTCTGCATTCCGTTCTTGCTTTTCGGCGCTAGGTGGATCGAGTATGCTGCAGAAAAAAAAACCCTTTGTCACGCTGATGTGGAAGGAGTAAGGCGCAGCTCTTCACTTACTTCTCACAACTCACCAGCCTTTCCAGCCTTTTATTTCGTTTTGATTATGTCTACTTCTTGCGGTGTACTTTTCAGTGATTTTTTTTGCGTTTCAGCCTGATTTTTAATGAAAAACAACTATATTTTTTCTTTCCCAACCAAAAGATCCAATGAGGATCGAAACGTTGGAGAAAGAGAACATATAGGGACACGGCAGATATTTCCGACCATGGTCGTAGGGGCTAAAACCAACGAAAGCAACGTTCATTTGCTAGAACTCCACTATCGCAGAACGTTTTCCTGAGCTTACGATTTGGTACGGATGAGTTTAGCAAAACAGTGTCTAAAGACTAAAATGCCTGTCTTAACCCTAGATTTTTTTCATTGAAAAATCAAACTGAAACACTAAATAAATCACTGAACAGTTTGTTTCCACTTTTCTACCATCACGGATTTACAAAGCTATATCCGCTTCAGCTTTGTCTTTGTCTAAAGTCTTTGCACTTTGGGACATTTTGACGAAAGAGGTATAGCCAAATGACATTTGTACGAAAGGGCGTTTGGTCAAAGGGACATTTGGTCGAATGGACATTTAGTTGAATGAAAATTTAGTCGAATGTTGAAATAGAATTTTAGCATAATAGGTCGGTAATAGGTAATTTAATAAAATGGATAGCTATTCGTTGAATTTTTTATTTAATTTGTTTACATTATCCACAAGATATATAGATGAACTGATTGGAGGAATTTAGTGAACGTGAGGAAGTTCAATCAGCAGCGGAAGCAACAAAAATGAAAGCCAATGAGGATATTCGGGCTGAGCAAACGGAAACTTCGGGAGACTCTGATGGACTAATTAAAAATTGAAAACACTGCCCATGATCGCATAAATGTAACATTTGCATTTTGGTTGTTTTTTAAATCGTTTGTCAATCCTTCCCATAAAATCAATGATTTTCCACTTTACCACAGATAAGCAAGACAGTAAAGCCCATTTTACTTTTGTGGGATTGGATGCAGTTGATTGAGTTTTCTGAACGATTCACAAGCTTTTATAAAATGAACAAAACTGCGAGTGTTACAAATATGCGGTCATAGGCAGACAGCTAACATTCACTAATTGTTTGTTTTTTTTTCAGTTGGTTCGCTTTAGGGGGTTTGCTAATTGGGGCGAAACCCATTTAAAAGCAGCTAAACGTCAAAATGTGATGTCATAACCGCGTTGACGTTTTGTTTCCGTGTTTGGCGGGATCGATACTTTTTGGCGCGTAAAATTTTTCTTTGTTCAATGCAAAAAGTTAACAACTTTGACGCTTGTCGAAACGCCCCAATTAGCGAACGCCATTCGCTAATTGAGGCAAGGTCGTGCTGCGATCACTGTACAGAAATAGCAAAATATCATATATGGGGAAATTCCCTCTCTTGAATTATTTGATATCAATGTTATTTTGCCAATACTTTATCGTAGTCGGCGTTGGGACATTTGGTCGAACGGACATTTAATCAAAAGTAAAATGCAGCATAGGTTTTATTATTGTTTACATTGATATCCTTTTTTTTACACTTTCACAATCATTCATAAAATAATTAGTTCAATTTAAAATGCACTTCCAACCATAATTCGTTAATTGTTGGCTAAAAACTTTATTTCGATCAAATAGCCATATGACCTCATTTTTTTAACGTAATGTCTTTTCGACCAAGTATCATTCGACGAACCATCATTCGACCAAAAGTCGAATACCAGTTGGTACAGATTCATCGTAGTTGGTTGGATGGGTTCGCCAATGCCAATAAACTGTCGGGAATGTTTTCTGTTTTCCTATTATATATGTTTTAATGGTCCCATCATTATTTGGTCAATAATAAAGTAATAATTATGTGACTTGTTGGAACACTGCAATAAATCAATTAGTTTTTAGTTATTATTGACTAAAGTTTCTTTCATGAGCATGAGCATGAGCATGATTGACCGCCCACGGTTGCTACTCCGTTATTGCCAGGTCAGCTGTAATTACACAGAGAACCAACAGATGAAGTTTGGGACTAACATCATCTTCAATGTGTAAGAACTGGTGACCCAAAAAAAAAACAATACCAGCGCCGGCCGTGTCCGAATGCAGGTCAATTGAGGAATGGGTAGGAAAATGTTGACATGATACTCGCTTTGATAGAAGCCGACGAGTCATCTGCACTTCCACGAGAAATCACTGGGATGTTGGATATATGGGGTAGGTATTGTGGCAGGGTTCGTTTTGGTAAACGTTATGCCGTGTATAGCGTGTAGTTTGATCAATTCAAAACATTATCGAACGAACACTAATTATTTTAATTACCGACCGCACTAAGCAGAACAAAATTGTCGATGACCAGCCGATCTCTCTGCTAACCGCACAAAGCAGAACAATATTTTCGATGACCGGCCGATCGTTCTGCTTACTGACGCGAACTACATCTTCACTTTCTAATAAATTTACTCACCCGCACAAAGCAGAACAATATTTCGTTGATCGGGCGATCGTTCTGCTAACCGCACAAAGCAGAACAAATTATGTCATGACCGGCCAATCGTTCTGCCTACTAAATAAATCACGACTGTACGTGACCTCTGAATGGTGAACATTTGTCTTTCAGCTTAGCTTAGACTGACTGTACATATCAATGGTTGCTACTCCGTGATTGATCAGAACTGGTGCAAATTGCACTTCGATCCAAATGAATAGTGGTTGGGATTTACCATCTATTCTCAAAGTGCACGTTTCAGCAGCTCGCAAATGTTGATCAATAACGGCGCCGGCCAAGTCCTTACAGTCAGTTGGGAAAGGAAATGAATGCTTATGTGTGGTTATTGTTGCTACTAATGACCGAGAATACCTCTGCATCTCCACAATAACCACGGGAAGGAAGTTGTGTTAGTTGGGTGGGGTAATTAGTAACATAGATCGGGATTCACAATGGAAAGTGATGTGACCTATGTAACTTCTATACAACAGTATTAGCATTTCCCTATCTCGTTCAATTGTTCATCCTTCGCGAGTATAAACAATTAATCGCTCAAAGTGAGCGATTGTTGATTTGAATTTTGGATTAAGCGCCTTTGTCCTCACATCTTTAACATAAGGAAAGTAGAAAAAACGCGGGATTGGAATTGAATTGAATCGAAAATAAGGATACATTCACGGCTCTTCAAGCACATTAATAGTAATCTAATGTCAAACAGCATCCCTTATTTTATCTCAATTTGAGGTTAAATAAGAATGCACAGCCAGACTTAGTTTGTTAATTTGCGTTTATGACGTGGATATATTAAGTATAACTTTGTTCTAATGAAATCAAATCTACAGAATTCTGAAGAAACATCGTTGAACTCCTTTTCACCTGACGTCATTGCACACCACTGCAGAGTTCAATATACTACATAAAATACTATAGAACACTGCATGCTGCGAAAATTGATAATAAACAGCTTTTACAACTTTTTATTAATTTTCTGGATTAGTATGAAACAACACTGATAGTAATTCCATGTCAGAACCATATTGTTTTTTCTCATATCTTGGTATGTCGTTGAAGCTCCTGATATGTGAGTATCGGCAGAACACCTATTGTGTTCCAAGTTATTGAAAAATAGAAAGTGTTGGTGTACTGGGTAATCAGCCATCAAGAGAAAATGTGAAGTAAAAACTGAAACTGATGGAGTATCGAGAAAATCTAAAATTATGGAAACAAAACTTATAAAAAGTACTAGAAACTAGAAACTTTTTATAATTGTTTCTGAACTTTAAAATGCCATTCAAAACCGTATCATATATATTCATTCCGTAAAGATACATGTTAAAAATAAAAATGAAAATCAGTTTAACCAGTCTCCCATGCTCAGAGAGTGTTGGTAGTAATATTAGTGGCATGTAAAGCATTATTCAGAGACTGAAGAGCTGAGCAAACCAGATACGCCCGCGTGCGTTTTAACAGTTGTACTAGATGAAAAAACTGTCCAAACGCACGCAAATGCATCTACTCTGCTCAGCTTTTTACAGTTTCACGAACTGTCACTACTTTCTGTTACCATTTATGTAACCATTTTGCGTTTTCTGCTGATGAAAGAATTATTACAAGTTGGTTAGATCTTACCAAGTATTAGCTCATCAGACGAGTGAAAGAGCGAAAAAGGTCATAGTGCTTCCGCACGAACAAATGATGGAATCCGGAAACGTTTTTGACGCTCATGGAAAGCGCAAATTGTATCACCAACTCTGCATGATTCCGTCGACAAATGGCTCCACTTTAAAGGCTAAGTTAGGACCTTGCAAATCCATCAATTGCATCTTGAGATTCAAGAGGCGGCATGAAAAAAATCTTCCAAATCCTTGTCGAATGTAGATGGTCTTCTTAGTCTAGCTTGAGTATTGATTTGGCTTGATTTTTTTTCTTCAGATCCATTCAGGTCACTGACGAAACATAATCTAAAAAACTTTGAAGGCAACAATTCCGGAATCTAATCGCGTTGAAACAATCGACTTTCTCCACTCCCGACGCAAAACTATCATTATTAAATGAACAAAAAAAAACACATTTTCCTATAAACACACACAATTTTTAAATTATGACACAATATCAGCCAAAAATTATAAAAATCACGAAATTCTGGAAAAAATACCGCGCGAGAAAAAAATTGACATGCGGTTTAAACCGCGGCACACTACGATCCTTTCAGTTATTATTGACTAAAGTTTCTTTCATTCCAATAACTATTCGACGAAACGCCATTCAACAAAATCTACCAAGATTATTCTTTCGAAAATTTGCTTCCGACTGAATGGACATTTGGTATGTCTATTCCACTTTTCTACTTTATGTTCTTTTGACCAAACGGTCTTCGACCAAATGTACGGGGCTTTTTAATTCTAAAATCTACTTTCAACTAAATGTCCATACGACCATAGTTCCATTCGACGTAGTGTCCTTACGACTAAACGTCATTCGACCAAACGACCAATAGTCTTCTATCACTTCTTCTCTCGTGTGGTGTATAGTCCAGATGGCTGGCGCGTCAGTCGAATTGCGCTAGGTTTGGTGGAGGGCTTAGGTTCAATTGTCGTCTTAGGCCAACATTTTTTGTAAGCAAAATAAGGTTGGCGAAGTATGTATAAAACAATGTTCCTCAACGGAAGTTAAAAATAGATTCTATGTAGACACAATCACATACCTAGTTCTTTTTTCTCGTGACCAGAGACCTATATTGACTTAATGCAATCTGTGCATGGGCCTCCGCTTTCTAAAAAAAATCCAAAGACAAGGATTCAAACACTAGTGCCCTGAGTGAACGCCAAACGAGTTACCACTAGGCCATCACCGCTACTCAAGAAGAGAAATCGCTTTACCAATATTAACAGATTAACAGCATGCTGTGTGTAAACTGATGTTTAAACCAGGCATTGCAATTTATCCCATCATTCGATCTTCTGAGCAAAGATACTGATGATATATTGGGATATCGATCTAAGTTATCTATCTGCTCAGTAAACAAAGTGCAATGTTCGCCATGGAGAAAAGTTTTTTCACTGCTTTTGTTGTAGCAACGCCCTCGCAACGTGAACAAACCCCGAACCGCGCTGGCTATCAGGATCATCATCAAATGCTCAAATGATAATATCTTTCCAGAGTGCTCTTTGATTAGGGATAATATCTTTGCACAAGCAAAGATGATATCCTGTGCTCAGATGATATTGCAATGCCTGGTTTAAACTTCCATGCTCAAACCCGTGTGTTTGAACTTGGGCGCACACTCGTGTTCAAACTGGGTGCGATTTTGGCTCGGTTTATGATGAACTCGGTTTGGATCTAGTATGCATGTTTGAGTACGAACTTGCACACGGGAAAACTGCACTTGTTTAAACGCGGTTCATGTTTTCGTGAAGACTGCCTTTCTTATGTTCATGGGCGTGATCCGTGTCATTTCATTTGCTGTTGTAGTCGTGACTAAGGAAGCCGTAATATAGAACTCAATGGAACCGATTCTTATGTTCCAGTTTGCATTGACAAGCTGGCATGCTTTGCAAACAGTACTAGTCGTTTGTGCATAGCTGCTTCAGTTATTTTCAAAGAATTTTACCGTAGCCCACTGTCAAACCTCCTTCAAACAGATTCCGCTTCGGCTGACTGAAAGCCTGAACCAGGAACATTAAAACAACTCAGTTGTCCTCAGAAGGAGGAGGCGCCAAATGTGACTTTTATTTGAATAGTTTTTTTTTTGTTATTTTTTTTAGAAAAACTTTCCAATTTTGACAATTTTTAATAAAAGTACATTAAAAATGTCAAAATTGGAAAGTTTTTCTTTGGACACTTTAAGAACTCTTTTAAAAATGTTGTATTTTGGATGTTTTTGCAACCATGCAAGCTTTGTTTATTGTTATTTCAAAATATGATATTGAAAGTATATATTTTCTATTTGAAGAACTATTCAATATTTGTTCTAAGTTTAATCATAAAATATGCGGTCATGAATGGGTCGTCAGTTATTTAAAACGAAGCATCCTATGTTAATTTAATACTCTTCTGCATGTAGTGCAATTTAACACAATTCCTTGTTTTGTTTGCCATATTCGTTTCGTCTCATTAAAAAACTTAGCTCATTAAACTTTACTCGAAAGGTAAGTAACTTTGAGCATCAAAGTTTAAAACTACCATATCCGTAAGAAATTTATTACTTTCCGAAAAATCATATTGACATCATCTTGCTCGGTTTTTCAAAATTTTCTAAATGCTTCTATGCTTGCTACAAGCTTATTTGGCTGAATCATTTGCTTCCATTTCTTTTGTACATATTTTGTTCGTATCTTTATTTTTTTTCCTGTGAAACCAATTGTAATCCAGATTTTCCCCTTTTTATTCTTTCCACATTTGTTATTTCATGAACTGCTTTTGTTTTTAGTTGATCTCGCAATCTATAGACCATATGTAATCCCACCTACCATCCATAATCCCTACCCCGTACCGAAAGCGCACTCAGTAAGCAAACTGCCAAACTACCGTGTCATCTATCCTCCTAAAAGAGCATCTAGATCTAAAGCTAGCTCCTATGCAAGTCCTACTACTACTACTACTACTACTCATAATGCAGTTGGTGGTGAAGGTGGTAGCAGCGGAGGCGTCGGCAGCGTGGGCAACAACGGCGGCGTTGGCAGCGGTGGTGGTGGCGGCGGCGGCAACGTCATCAACGGCGGAGGAGGACCTGGAGGATACCGCGGCGGAGTCCGATCGGAGATGCAGTGCCAACACGAGGGCGGAACCTGCGAGTTCTTCCTGCTCTGCTGGATGTCCGGCGGTTTGCTGCAGGGCTCGTGCGGCGGGCTGCTAAAAGGATGCTGCCATCGCACAGCCAAATCGGCCAACATCGGACTCGACACCGGCAACACGATCGACCTGACAAATCTTCCAAATTACGATTACGGTCCGATACAGAACGATCCCAGTGAGTGAACAGTACATCAATCGGGAAACAGAAGTATTAACGGACGGGTTTAACCGGAAGCCAAACAGGAACACACACACTGACAAGCAACACTTGAACACACTTACAATGCACAAATACATTTTTTAAGTAATGCTGAGGAAGCTCGAGAGTTGAGTTGAAGAGATTTTCCTTACAATCGAACGCTACACTGTTTTGTACTCACATTTTTTTTGTTATTCCTACTTATCGATATTTACCTTTATCTTATTTTATGTCTTATGTTGCTCTCCTGGTTTAAGAACAATGGTTTTGTGGACTTTGATGCTTAAGTAATCATATTGCAAAGCACAATTGGTAATGTATTCAGTTATTGGAATTACATAATCTATAAAGAGGAATAGGTTCAGCATCGATATTTATTGTTGTTTGTTATAAAGCGAGTATTTTCACAAAACTTGATTGTTTCATAATGCACGCACAGTGTTTATATCGCATGCCAAATAAAAACGCTGTAAACTGATAAAACAAGCTGCTGGGTATTGGGTAATTTTAAAGCTCAAATATTCATATAATATATTAGGAGGGTATATAAGGATACCACCGGGTGGCGATAAAGTACTTTGGGCGAGCATACCGGAGATCACATTTTTTGTAGGCGTTAGATAATGTTCATCCAGTAATCCCGAACGTTAACATTATATATTTATCAGCTCTAGCTCTATCGATATGCTACTCATTAGTAAATAGGCTTTCATTTTTCAGCTACCCCAACGTGTCATCAGACATGACATTTTCTTTTTGGGTTTGACATGATATGATTTATTACACATTTACTACGACTTTTGTAAGAAAAAAAAAGTGCGGGAGAAAATGTAGTTGCAATCACTCAGGATTACAATTACGAAATAACGTAGAGTTGCCTTTTGTTTGTTCGGTAGCTTCTTCCGAAAGTATGCTGTGTTTAGTCGCATGTCATGGAAATCGATTTTTTCTTCACATGCCTATTATAATCATGCATGAGCTTAATAGTAAGCTCTGAATGATCATTCACTACCTTGAGATTGCTTTTTGACCAACCCAATGATATCCAATATTTTAAAAAATTCCACATGTTTGTGATAGGCAGCCCATCGAATGAAGTGTTCAACTCTTCGACGTTTTGTTTTGGATCATCATTACCCTGTCTTGTGCTAATAGCTTCGACAATCTTCTCTCTTTCTTCCAAAAAAAGGTTTCTCACTTATGTGGCACAAGTGAGTTTAAAACTTTTTTGAGCAGCTCCAGCAGTTTCTGAGAATGAGACGCAAATTCCCTAATATCAGCAATAAATCTTAGGATACTTCGCGGAGGATATGAGCTGAATGGTGCAGAAATCCATGCTTCATCATTAACTCCATAGTTTCACCTCTGAAAAAGGCCAAATATGCAGGCCGAAACGTCGGGCAAAACAAAACTAATCGTTTTGACTCAATCAGACTGAGAAAGCCATACAAGTAAAACATTAACTCCGAAAATTTGAAAATTGAATAAGTCAACACTAAATATGTTGAAAAATCAGAAAGGATTAATAGATTCAAGAAATAATTTGATTGGATAAAATACTTGAAAAACAAAATTCTAAAAAATCAACGAGTGAAATTGATAAAATCGCGAATTACATATTTTTAATGCCTAAACCGTGTTTAGATCGATTTGAGAAAGCAAATACAGGCATACCTCGATAGTACGTACACCTCCGTAGTTTTAGTGTACGTACTATCGAAGCGTACGTACTATCGAAGCAAAAAAAAACACCGAAAAAAAATTTTTTTTTTCACCTTTCTATTTATTTGGGAGTGGTGTAATGTTTATAAAACCGTTCGGAAGCTAAAATTTCGATAGAAGGCTCTGTATCCTAAGCAAATTTATATTTGATATAGTACACAACGGACCAACATGACTCAGATTTTTCTTGAAATGGTTCCTACATGTAGCATTGCGCAAAATCATCGCCCTTGTAAATTTGAGGCTATTGTTTTTATGAAATATTGTATGTTAATGCTTCGGAACATCCATAAATTACGTGATATTCGTGACGTTTCAAAGATATGTTACACATCATGCATAATTATGCATGTTACTACAAAAAGTGACGAATGGGGGTTGATCACAACATTTTTACGTGACGTATTTTATGGATTCCACCCATAGATTTTATGTAAATGAAAAGCTTTAAGGTTGTCCAGAACTGTCGTTGCGATTCTATTGGCTCCATTGTCGCTTCCTTACCAAAGTGATTTTAATTTTCTCGTCTGTAGAATCGTTTATGCCTTTCTCGTACAACAATATGTAACGAAAAGGCTATAAACTGCAAACACGATTTTTTTATAGGAGGCCTGGAGGGCCGACTTTTATGAATTGTGGTACCACTGGTGTCTATCGATAAAGTATTTGAATCTAAATCATTGGATGTTGATTTAATCACAAACTGCAACTAGCGTGGATCTCTAGCCAAAAGGTGCGACGTGGGATAATTTTTGGCAACATGGCCACTATTCAACACATTCTCTGCCAAACATAAAGATACTTTGTTTCTGAAAATGTGGGTTTGTTCTTCAGGAAACTAAGGAATTACTCCAAGAACACCCTCTGAAATTCTACTAGAATTTTTTTTCGACTTTTTATTTTAAATTATTTTAAAACTTTATTTGAAATTTGTTTTGACATCCATAAATATTTTCCTCTGAAAATTCCTTAGGAAATTCATTCAAAAAATTTCTTATCTTCAAATTTCTCCTAGATTTGTTTCAGATACTCTTCTACGATTTTTTCCGAGAACATCTCCAGGAAATCCATAGGTAAATCCATCAAAATTTTTCGAAACTCAAACCAAAAAATCCATCGTGAATTTTTTTCAAAAATTACTTTTTTTACTTTAATTTTTCAGGAAATCCTTTCAGATACTCATATTCTTCCTGAAAAAAAGAACTTGTGGGAATTCCGAAACGAATTACCGGATAATTCTTGAAGTACTTTTCGGGGTACTTTAAAAGAGATTTCTGAAGAAGTTCTTCAAGTATATCCGGGGAAATTATTGGCGGATTTTTTGGGGGATACATGGAGGAATTTCTGGAATAAAAAGTGAGAGAGTTTCTCGAAGAATTTTCGGGGTTGTTGTTTTAAGATATTGCTGCAAAATCCTGAAAAAAATTCTCGGAAAATACTGAAGTACCGTAGAAATTTTGAGAATGGCTGCAGGATCTTCCGGGAGAATCCCTTAAATAATTTCCAGACGAATTTCTAGGGGAATTTTTGTAGGTAATTCCGAAAGAGTTTTGACCAGTGGTGGAATTCTGTGAACCTTGTTCATAAAACAAAAAGTAGGCCATGCAAAATTCTCGCGAACACTTGTTTTGCCTTTTCTTGCCTACCTACTACTCGCAGAGAAAACAGAAAAGCGAACCCCGAAAAATGTTCGTGGAGCTTCGCGAGTCATTCGGGTTAATTTGCAAAATGTCATAAACCAACCTCGGAACATGATTCTCACGGATGTCCGAGCAAGATCACATTTCTCGCGCTTAGTTTCAAAGGGGCGTAACTGTATAGATCGATTTAATTTCATCGATGTTTTCTTTTTATTATTGTACTGAATTAAAGGATGATTGTATCTTGCACCAGAATCAATAATCACGGTTGTAGCTTTTGAAACAATTGAGTTATTAACAAAATATAAAACCGAATAAGAGATATCGAACAATACAGTTACGCCCCATGAAACTAAGCGCGAGATTTGTTCATTGTTTTTGTGTTTATGTTAAGTGAAATTTATACATTTTATTCGAAGTAACCTCAAATATTCGCGATCGTGATTTTTACTCCTGAAAAAAATACTGCCCTGCTTTTTGTCATTGCTCTGCCCGTACACGCGAACAAATCAAGCGCTAGAAAAAATGCAGGCAGTAGGTTCGCGCGACTATGGCATTTCTGGTAAATAACACTCTTTTCTTCCCTTCTTAGCCGTGCGGTAAAACGCGCGGTCTAGGCAATTTTCGGATTGGAAATTGTCTCGACTTCCCTGGGCATAAAAGTATCATCGTGCTAGCCTCATTCATGATATACGAATGCAATAAGAAGATGTAATGCCAATAAGAAGAAGAACAATCTTTTCTTACTCGTGAAGCGAGTATTTCCAGCACTGGTTTTGACGAAATTTATTTTTTGTAGCCAGATGAATTTGCAGACCAATTTTGCATGGAATTTCCAAGAGAATTCCCGAAGAAAAAAACGGGAACAATTTTCCGGGAGAGTTCTTGCAGGAATTTCCGGAAGAATTCCCGGGGCGTGAGTATCAAGGGCTTCCACGTGAGTTTCTGAAGAAATTCAATGAAAATTTCCGGAAAGACCTCGAAGTAATTAATGCAGAGATCTTGATGGAATTTCTGGAGTTACTCTAGAGAGAATGCGCGGAGGAGTTTACATGGGATTTTCTGAATGATTTTCTGGTGGAAGTTCTGAGAAAGGGGATATGGAAATTTCTAAGAGAATTCCTAAGTGAATTGCTGAAGAAATTACCCAGAAAATAAGGAACATCCTGATAAATTCCGGAAGACTTGTAATACACGAAATTGATTCACGTCGACTTATGCCGCCGCTAATCACCACCACGCCACTGCCACTGGGTGAAAATGGTCTATCACGCCTCACCGTCGATAAAATTTCAATCGGCGCGCAGGTCTTGATAGAATATTGAGTTAAATCATGTATGGAATTTTCGACCAAACTACCAAGATATCCCAGGAAGAACCCTTGGGAGGAACTACTGTTCCAGGATAAGCTTCTTCGGAAATCCCAGTAAGACGTCTCAGAGGAAATTATCAACCAAAATTTTTCCTCATTTTAATAACGCTGCTAATTTGTTTCTTAAGAAAAAATAGTGGAACTAAACTTAATGTAAACATAATTAAATAGTAAAATATCTTGCCGAAACTTGAATTTTATGAATCAACATTCCCATGATGGAATTAATTTACTCCCCGGGGAAATATTTTCTGGTCTATCAGATGAACTAATGCTTGGGGAAGGGTTCTAGAACTTGATCTAATTTCCTTGATAGATAAAATAATTCATAAACATAATAATTGTTCAACTAAGTGGATAGCTAATCTGCTTTCTAAGAAAATCATACCCATAAAATTTCAATTATTGCTGATAACACTCTTACACTCGTCGGTGACAAACTCACGCGAGTGCGTGAGCAAACGCGTCCAAGATAAAAGAATTCCTCTTGCTGATATTCTGCTTTATGAGGGCTTGGACGCGCTCCGCATCGCTCAGCTGTTTCAGATGTTTCTTCAATTGTTCAAAGTGATAGTATAATATGTGTTACGTAAGACTGGCAAACATTTATGACACGCTGCTTTTTTCAAAGTTTTGCTACTAAATTCGTTTTAACCTTACGATGGTGTTTAAATCAGTTGTGAAATTATTACGTAACATATGAAGGACCCCGCATGTGCCATGATCAAAGTATATATATTCAAATTTTTACTAAAATCGTACAGAAAATTGAAAGAAAAAAAAAATTGTTTTTTGTACGTACTATCGAGGTAAAATGTACGTACAATCGAGGGTACGTACTATCGAGGGTACGCACTATCGAGGGTACGTACTATCGAGGTATGCCTGTAGTGATTTTGAGCGAAAACAAAAATTTGGGTTGTTGAGAGTTAAGGTGACACGTGGTGCGTTGTGACAACTTCTCGTTGCTTCGCACCATACATCCAACCGCCATGATGTTGCGTACATTCGGAAAACGGTTTACTACCTTGCTCGTGTCAACGGACCATCAGAAGTAGACGCGTCGGATTACCAAAACGTCAGGGAAGGCAGAGTCTAATCGTCAATAATCAAATAATCGTCAGCAGGAAGGAGCGTTCGCAAGTTAACTTAAAATCCTATTTTTCTTAATTCTACTTAAAATATTGCTATACCTAATAACATCCTACAAGTAAAAAGTCTATAGGTTATTCTAATTGAACTTCATGGCATGCATTGGTCTCATGTTGGTAGAAGATAGCTAAATCTAATCTAGTACTACGTTGAGTAGGAACAGGTGGGTTATTTTATATACACAGATGATGGTATGTACTTATTCTAACACTAAACATAAATCACACAGCTATCGAATGAATCCATACGGAAAACTCAATGCAAAGTCAAAAGCTGTTAACAGCAACAGGATCTAAAGCAGGTATTCCAGTGTATAATGTACTGTTGTGAAAAGTGCATACCTTAATTATAGCTCTAGATCACCTACCACCGATTAAAGGACTAGATAACTTGAATGAGACACTAAATGTAAGTCGCACTAGAATTACACATATGTACAATTATTAGGAATGATTCTTCTTTACAAATGTGGAATATTAAATCTGGTATGAACAACATGAAATACTCATTCATATTACATTACAAATTATGTAATTTGCCAGGGATTTTTTAACGCTAGAATCAGAAATCCGTCTCTTTCGTTGCAATATTTGCAACATTTAAAAAAAATCCATTTACTACGCGATTGGGGAGGCTATGTCGAGAGAAACTCGAGCACCAGAGAGCCAATATCGAGGAGTAACAATGGTTTAAATGTTGATGCAGATCCGTTTGATCCTAGTCACCCCTATGGACTTCCCTCAGTAACTTTTTCCAATAAGCTAGACAAAAATCAAATTGCTGCACGTCATGCAGTGGCGAAGGAGCTTCCTTTCTTCCCTGGCAATCGCAAGGAGTGGCCGTTATTTATTGCCACCTATGAAAGCACGACAAGAATGTGCGGCTTCAGCGACTAGTAGAATCTACTTCTGCTTCAGCGAAGTCTAAAAGGAAAGGCGCTCGAGGTTGTAAGGAGTCGGGTGTTATACCCAGCTGGACTTGGAGGAGTTATCAGTACGCTGCGTACACTGTTCGGTCGTCCAGAAATAATCGTGCACTCACTAGAATACAAAATTCGGGAGATGGCAGCGCCGAAGACGGAGAAACTTGGAACTCTGATCGATTTTGGTGTTGCAGTCCAGAATATGAGTACAACTATCGTGGCCTATCGAACACTTGTGCAACGTGGCACTGCTGCGAGAACTTGTTGAAAGATTGCCGCCAACTATCAAGCTTGACTGGGCTAACATTGCTAGTAATTACACTGTCAGATTTTAGTGTTTGGCTTGGTACGCTTGTGGAGGCATCGTGTGTAGTTATTAGACCTGTTCACCATTTTCAAAAGTATTCCAGATTCAAAGTGCCACTCCTCTATTTCAATGAGTATCTTAAATGGAGTCTCCTGACCAATTTTCAGCCAAATCCATGTAGATTTAGAGGTGCATCAAACGATATTTGTGATTTTTAAGACTTTTTCATAGAAATGTCGTCTGAATGCATCAATTTAACTCCACATAGTAGAAGCATTAGTCGTGAATAGCTTCTTTAGACTATTACCTACCACTTTGTCATTGATACTAGGATTTTTTTTTTTTTTTTGTGTCTTTATTAAGGAGACTTTCAGCCCGAGGCTGGCTCGTCTCCGGTTGATACTAGGATGTTTAGAGGGCTTATTCTATGACTTTTTAGTAGATTTTGCTGAAAAAAATGGCTAAAAACCAGAAAAATAATAGATAGAACTAAGACTATCCGAGAAGATGAAATAATGGTCTACGTTCCGGTCCTTATTCACGGGAGAAGAAAATTTGTTTTCACCTTCGCCTTTTTGGACGACAGATCATCAACAACGCTGATGGAACACAGTTTGTTCACAGCACAGGGACAGCAGATCACCAACGGCCAGAAACGAACATCGTTAAGCTGCCGTTGGAAATTTCTGGAGTGCAAAATCGAATGCAAATTGGATCCCGAAGGTGCACACGGTAAACAATCTTGCTTTATTCGGTAAACTCTTGAAATGGATGAATTGACAAGACGCTATCAACACTTCAACGATTTTCCAGTCAAGTCACATCACAACTTTCGTTTCGGTCATGCAGACAGCAGAGAGGGAGGAAGCGAATGTGTCCATGTTGTGTACAGAACGACGTAGACACCGTGGTTACATAGAGAAGCTGACGGAGAGCCGATTATCACAGAGATTCGTTCGTGTCTGGTACCTTCCCATATTTCCGGGGGTGAATCCGAACAAGCCGGGCTAAATACGCATAGTAATGAATGCAGCTGCCAAGGTGGCCGGAGTTTTATTGAATTCCTTTTCACTCGCCGGTCCGGATCACCGTTTCCGCGAATTTCGGATCACCATTACAGGGGATATTCGAGAAATGTTCCACCAAGTGATGGTAAACAAAATCGATCAACAGTGTCAGAGGTTCCTGTGGCGTGACGGTGAACAAAACCGTAAACTGGGGTGGCATTGCGCACCTCGATTCGAAACGAGCAAACCATGCAGACGGTCATACGAAAGAGCTGTCGAGAGGAATGAAGGTGATGACGTTCGGAGCTACTTGCTCGCCAAGCTGTGCGTAATACGATAAAAATCATAATGCTGAAAGGTTTTGTGAACAGTTGCCACGGGCGGCTGAAGCGATAATTCAAGAGCACTACGTAGATGAGGGGGCAGCAGGGACTATGTCCAAGGGCCTGACGATCCCTCCCCAGGCCATCTGCGAGTTGTGGCGCCTGCCTAGGATGTGGTGGGGTTTGACAGTGGGCCCTGTTAAACATCTATAAAAAGCTGCATGAATCCGCAAGTAGGATCCGCCAAAGCGTCCGTGTACCGCTCAAAGCGCACAAGCCCAAGTCCTGGTGTTAGGTGGGACGCTAAACAGACCTGACACGACGGCCCTCCGACGAGACAAAAGGTTTGCGCAGGCCCAATAAGCTGCCTTTAAAAACAACCATTACGAACGACACAGAAAATAATACGACTTGATACAATCGGCAATGATTTAGGCGACGAATAAAGGATCACGATTGGAAGCTTGGATTATGGAACTGCAAATCGCTAGGCTTCGCAGGTTGCGACAGGATAATCTACGATGAATTACATCCCCGCAACTTCGATGACGTAGCGCTGCAGGAAATCTGCAGGACAAGGCAGAAAATGTGGAAAAGCGGGCATCGAGCGGCTACCTTCTACGAAAGCTGTGGCACCACCAACGAGCTACGAACCAGCTTCATAGAGCTGGGCAAGATGCGCCAACGCGTGATTGGGTGGTAGCCAATCAACGCAAGAATTTGCAAGCTAAAAGGATAAAAGGCCGTTTCTTCAACTATAGCATCATCAACGTGCACTGCCCACACGAAGGGAGATCCGACGACGAGAAAGAAGCGTTCTATGCGCAGTGCGAATATTGAATCCGACCACTACCTCGTTGCAGTATGTCTGCGCTCAAAACTCTCGACGGTGATCAACACGCGTCGGAGTCGTCCGCCGCGGCTAAACATTGGGCGGCTACAAGACGGTAGACTAGCCCAAGACTACGCGCAGCAGCTGGAAGTGGCACTCCCAACGGAAGAGCAGCTAGGCGCAGCATCTCTTGAAGATGGCTGGAGAGATATTCGATCCGCCATTGGAAGCACCGCAACCGCTGCACTAGGCACGGTGACTCCGGATCAGAGAAACGACTTGTTTGACGGCGAATGTGAGCAGCTAGTTGAGGAGAAGAATGCAGCATGGGCGAGATTGCTGCAACACCGCACGAGGGCGAACGAGGAACGATACAAACGGGCGCGGAACAGATAAAACTCGATTTTCCGGAGGAAAAAGCGCCAGCAGGAAGATCGAGACCGTGAAGAGACGGAGGAACTGTACCGCGCTAATAACGCACGAAAGTTCTATGAGAAGTTGAACCGTTCACGTAAGGGCCACGTGCCACAGCCCGATATATGTAAGGACATAAACGGAAACCTTCTTACAAACGAGCGTGAGGTGATCCAAAGGTGGCGGCAGCACTACGAAGAGCACCTGAATGGCGATATGGCAGACAACGGTGGCGGTATGATAATGAACCTAGGAGCACGCGTGCAGGACATGTGACTTCCGGCTCCGAATCTCCAGGAAATCCAGGGGGAGATCGGCCGGCTGAAAAACAACAAAGCCCCTGGAGTTGACCAACTACCAGGAGAGCTGTTTAAACACGGTGGGGAGGCACTGGCTAGAGCGCTGCACTGGGTGATTACCAAGGTTTGGGAGGATGAGGTTCTGCCGCAGGAGTGGATGGAAGGTGTCGTGTGTCCCATCTACAAAAAGGGCGATAAGCTGGATTGTAGCAACTACCGCTGAACGCCGCCTACAAGGTACTCTCCCAAATTTTATGCCGCCGACTAACACCAATTGCAAGAGAGTTCGTGGGGCAGTACCAGGCGGGATTTATGGGTGAACGCTCTACCACAGACCAGGTGTTCGCCATACGTCAGGTATTGCAGAAATGCCGCGAATACAACGTGCCCACACATCATCTATTTATCGACTTCGAAGCCGCATATGATACAATCGATCGGGACCAGCTATGGCAGCTAATGCACGAAAACGGATTTCCGGATAAACTGATACGGTTGATCAAGGCGACGATGGATCGGGTGATGTGCGTAGTTCGAGTTTCAGGGACATTTTCGATTCCCTTCGAAACGCGCAGAGGGTTACGGAAAGGTCTTTCGTGTCTGTCAATCAACATCGCTTTGGAGGGAGTAATACGAAGGGCAGGGATTGACACGAGTGGTACGATTTTTACGAAGTCCGTCCAGCTATTTCGTTTCGCCGACGATATTGATATCATGGCATGTAAATTTGAGAAGATGGAGGAAGCCTATATCAGACTGAAAAGCGAAGCTAAACAAATTGGACTAGTTATCAACACGTCGAAGACGAAGTACATGATAGGAAGAGGCTCAAGAGAGATCAATATAAGCCACCCATCACGAGTTTTTATCGGTGGTGACAAAATCGAGATGGTTGAAGAATTCGTGTACTTGGGATCACTGGTGAACGCCGATAACGATACCAGCAGAGAAATTCGGAGGCGCATAGTGGCTGGAAATCGTACGTACTTTGGACTCCGTACGACGCTCCGACCGAATAGAGTTCGCCGTCGTACCAAACTGACTATCTACAAAACGCTTATAAGACCGGTAGTTCTCTACGGACACGAGACCTGGACGATGCTCGTGGAGGACCAACGCGCACTGGGAGTTTTTGAAAGGAAAGTGTTGCGTACCATCTATGGTGGGGGGCAGATGGCGGACGGTACGTGGAGGAGGCGAATGAACCACGAGTTGCATCAGCTGTTGGGAGAACCATCCATCGTTCACACCGCGAAAATCGGAAGACTGCGGTGGGCCGGGCACGTAGCCAGAATGTCGGACAGTAATCCGGTGAAAATGGTTCTCGACAACGATCCGACAGGAACAAGAAGGCGAAGTGCACAGCGGGCAAGGTGGATCGATCAGGTGGAGGACGATTTGCGGACCCTCCGCAGACTGCGTGGTTGGCGAAGTGTAGCCATGGACCGAGCTGAATGGAGAAGACTTTTATGTGCAGCACAGGCCACTCCGGCCTTAGTCTGATAATAAATAAATAAACGTAGATGATATGTCGTCTAGTGAGGAGTTGGAAGAAGATGCGGTTGAGCTAGTGAAAGATGTCAGCTTTGTACACGCTGCGGCTGGCTTCAAGATACGCAATTGGCTGTTTAACTCATAGCGAGTACTGCGTGAGCTAGAAGCGGAGCCTGGAGAGAAAATTATGAACCTTTCGAGTGAAATGGGAACGGTGTACACCCTTCAAAGTTTCTCCGAGAATCGACGCCGATTCACTTAAAGGTCGGATCATACCAACAAAAAGGTAGATCTTGAGCATTGTTATGATGATTTTTGACCCATTGAGACTGTTGGCAAACTTTCTCATGTTTCTGAAAATACTTCTTCAGGAGATTTGGCGCAGTGGTGTTGAATGGGATGATCGTGTCAAGCCCGAGTAGTGCGAAAAGTGACAGCCTTGGTACGAGTTCTACTGAATATGGAAACTGTCTGCGTTCCCAGGTGTTACCGACTTAGTACCGGCAACGGAGTACACAATGTTCTGCAGCTTCACGTATTCGTTGATGCATCGGAAAACAAATCTGAGGCGGTTGCTTATCTTACTTGTCATGTCTTACTTACGTGTCGGTTCCCAGGCTGGAGCTTCAGGCGGCAGTGATTGGAGTCCGTTTGCAACCGAGATTATAGAGACTCACATACGTAAATCTACACAAATATTCTTTTGGTCAGACTCAGATGATGTTCTTTGCTGGCTTAATTCTGATCATCGGAATATAGTCAGCTTTTCGGGGTACGAGTCAGTGAACTGCTGGAGACAACTGAACCAAACGAGTGTCACAGGATATCGTCAAAAATAAATGTAGCTGATGAAGCCAGGTGCCTGCGTAGTTTAAAGTTACATTCCCGTAGTGTGCTGCAAAAAAGAATGAGTATCAATGAGAATAATAAGAAACTCTATGCTGCAGTTCTTTTCGACGAAATGTTAATTCGACCGAATGTTCATTCGCCCAAATGTCCCTTCGATGATTTATTTGCTTATGGTATGATCGGTGATGAATGAACGCTAATAAAAGATCGAAAAAGGAAAGTTCGCAAGACTCCCTTTTGAAATTCAGCTATGGCCATATGATCAACAGTTAATTTATAAGTCAGCTTTCTTTTCCAAACGTCCTGCATTGAAATCCTCTGAACGGCTCGGATTACGTTGAGACGACAATATTTCCGAGACTGGCAAACGAAAGCTGACTGATAACTGTTGCGGATTATCGGAATCTATCGATGGACATTTTTCAATGTCCGTTGCTTAAACATGTGTTTTATCATATCACAACGCACAATGGGAAAAAAATGTCCTTAACGAGAATAAATTCAATATCTCGGTTCAATATGGGTGGATTGCGCTAAAATTTTGACACAAATCGAAGAACTTTCTAGGGAATTGTGCAAAGGTGTTTAAGCACACTGCACGAATTTGCAAGACCTCGTTTTACCCTAATGGCCCTTTTAGTTGTGTTTTCCGGAAGACCTTGGCCTTTTGGGTAATAGTAGAAAATAATAAAACGTGGGTTAAAATGAGCAATATTTTAGCTTCTTTAGTCGTGCGGTGAACAAAAATAACACCACTCCACTCGAATCCCTGGAAAATTCTAAATCAGACTAGTAATGTGAGGTTCTTCTTCTTCTTATTGGCATTACATCCCCACACTGGGACAGAGCCGCCTCGCAGCTTAGTGTTCATTAAGCACTTCCACAGTTATTAACTGCGAGGTTTCGAAGCCAAGTTACCATTTTTGCATTCGTATATCATGAGGCTAACACGATGATACTTTTATGCCCAGGGAAGTCGAGACAATTTCCAATCCGAAAATTGTCTAGACCGGCATCGGGAATCGAACCCATCCACCCTCAGCATGGTCTTGCTTTGTAGCCGCGCGTCTTACCGCACGGCTAAAGAGGGCCGGGTGAGGTTATTAGTAATCAATTTATGGAACATGAGAACATAGGGTAAAATCAGCAAGATCTCAATTCCCAACATCGTGCTGTAGACAGAGATCATATAACACGATTTTTGGCAGAATTTGAGGTCATGTTTTGTCGATTATTGACAAATTACCAGTGTTGGTAAAAACTCAAATTCTCAAATCTCATCCACGATTCAAATCAAGCACGAGGCAAACCCCACCCGACTCATGGCCAAGGATGTTATCGATCATTTAGTAATTTGCGTTCGATCATTTAGTAATTTGTCAATAACTCATTCCAGAACCAGAATTTCAAAATGTGTTGTATGGTGGACTTCTAGTGCGGAGGTTTTTCTACAACTCTGTCTTATGGGTTCGTTGTTAGAATTCAACTAATAACAAAGTTATAGCGTTAATTGCAGTAACTTAAACTAAATGGTTGGAATTTCGTTATCTTTTAGTCTAAGTTACTGAAACAATAGTTGTAACTCCGTTACCAATGGAATTCAAACAACGAACCTTTAGGCAGAATTGTAGAGAAACCTTCGCACTAGAAGTCCACCATACAACACATTTTGAAATTCTGCTTCTGGAATGAGTTATTAACAAACTACTAAATGGTCGAACGCAAATTACTAAATGATCGATAACATCCTTGCTCATGGCCCAGAGAATCGTTCATGATTCGACTCGCGATTTGCATATTACATCGAAATAACTTTCTTTACATAAAGAAATGGATAAAAAATTCATACGTAAAAATAAACTACGCTTTGATTGGGTTTTGACACTTTTTGGAGCGAAATCATTTTTTCGGCGAATGCGCAAAACGATGCGATCTTGCTTGAAAAACTCATGCGCGATGCTCTCCCTGCAGAATCGCAAGCGAGTCAGCTCGGGCATGAGGATTCGGTGAGTGAGCTTTGAACATGATTCTACCAACACTGCAAATTACATAACAAATAAGGGGCATTGTGGTAAACCAAGATCTTTCAGTTTCGTGTAGTGAGCTTAACCACCGTTGCACGATTCCCCAGAAAGTTCTACGATTTGTGTAAAAATTTTAGCACAGTCCGCCCATACCGAACCAAAATATTGAATGCATTCGTGTTATGGACATTTTTTCCCATTGTGCAACGGTGATCAAAAAAATCATACGGGAAACGTGATTCGAGTAAAGGTCATTCGACGGAATGTACTGAAGCCCTGATAAAAATTTACCACATTTCACATTCTTCAACTCACTCTACACACCTAAGAATAATCATGTAATTTTAGGTGCTGTGACACCAACATATACGAGCGTCATTTTGACGTAAAATTAGGTGGTACTTTAATTTTACATCACAACTTTATTGACAAAAAATTAATTGATCAGAACGAGAATCGAACATAAGTCCGCTGAGTGAGGCCCAGCACGCTACCACTCAGCTATCTCCGTTCTTGAAAGAGGGATGATCGAAGTAAAACTTGTTCCACGATTTGCACTGAACAAGTATTTCACTGCATCAAGTCATTAACTGCTTGTGCGTTAGGTGCGTTGCAGCGGGTGCTGTGTTTAGGTTCCGTGACATGTAATTTTAAATCATCTGACATTGAAAAATATACGATTCTGTTTATGTCATGTGGTTTTGTGTCATTTTATTGAAATACATCACCTGTAATATTCATAATTTTTTGGTGTGTACTCACTACTTACTTCTCACGTCTAACTAAAAAAAATCACTTCTTCTTTTATGTTAAACCTCCCACAGTGAGCAATAAGAATGATAAATGAGAAGTAATAATTTTGGCTAATCAGTTCGCATTTTAAGTAATGTTTTGTATGGCGGAGCGCTAAAGTGAACTTTGAAGTTTCGTTAAGGTGCTTTGAACTGCACACCAAAAAATTATGAATATTACAGGTGATGTATTTCAATAAAATGACACAAAACCACATGACATAAACAGAATCGTATATTTTTCAATGTCAGATGATTTAAAATTACATGTCACGGAACCTAAACACAGCACCCGCTGCAACGCACCTAACGCACAAGCAGTTAATGACTTGATGCAGTGAAATACTTGTTCAGTGCAAATCGTGGAACAAGTTTTACTTCGATCATCCCTCTTTCAAGAAACGGAGATAGCTGAGTGGTAGCGTGCTGGGCTATCACTCAGCGGACTTATGTTCGATTCTCGTTCTGATCAATCAATTGTTTTGTCCATAAGGTTGTAATGTAAAATTAAAGTACCACCTAATTTTACGTCAAAAATGACGCTCAGAGCATGTTGGTGTCACAGCACCTAAAATTACAGGATTATTTTTAGGTGTGAATGTGAACCAAAAGTGAACCAATTGGTTCGGTTAGCAACAAATTTAAGTACAATCTGAACTTCTGGTTGCTTGGGTGGTGTGGAACTCGTACTCACGACTCCAGTATTCTAGACGCTACGAATGACCATTGTCAACATAGTGCTATCTTTATCTTTGAGTCTTTAACGCGTAGTAGTTCTGAAAGTGCAAATGATTATTGTGATCATGGTTCTCCCGAATACCCAAAATGGAAGTGAAGTATTGCCAGAACGCTTGAAAAAGACCCTAATTACTATCGGCCTATAATAATTTTTTGTCGCAGTTTGTATCTCATTTAAATTAATACTCAAAATATCGTATAAACATTTTAAGCTTTTGGATGTCTTATGCTGTGGTAAAAGGAAGCAGACAACTACCTACGAAACGAGGTTTTCTCAACTTTTAAAGAGCTGTATTCCAAGCTCTATTCTACAATGTCCTACTGTTAAACAAGTTCCATTGGACAATAATGACTTGACTTCCCGGATTCGCAATATAATTAAACACCTTCAATCATTTGATTTACTTTAGGTTATCTGCATTTTCGAAGTCTACCTCCACAAAACCACTGATTCTGTTTCTGTTGTACTGAGTAACAATCCCCACTACCACCTTTCGTAACGTTTGGTATCCTAGCCACTAAAAATCCAACCCTACACACACCCACTTACTCTTGTTCTTACAGCCTTAAATCTAATTTGGAAGATTTGTCGAACCCGTAACCAACGCGCGTTCGTTGCCCACCTACCTACCTGCACTTCCGGTTAAACTTTTGGAAACGAACTCTTACTCACCTTTCCGGTACCAAATAGTTTCGAGTCAATTTGGTTTACACTGTCTGTAGATCTACGCTTTCCCAAGGCAATTGATTGATTGATCTATAGAATTCGATTGATTTATAGGTAAATGCAAGGATGCTTGAATGAGGTAGTTATCCCAAATACGGTATGTACTAAGTCCATTTATTCTAATATCTTAGTTAACTATTGCTACTATTGTACAATTATTTCCAAATTTGTACTTGTTAATCCTATTGTTCATATATGAATTATTCTCCTTAAACAAATGTACATTCAATTCTACAACAAAAAAAAACTGGCTTTATTGTAAATTCGATTCAGTAGTTGACCAAATTGACCTTAACTATATTTGACACACCCACACTTGTAACACTATAACAAACACACTTGTTGCATGAAATATCCTCACTCACACATATATACCATTACACTTGTCAACTCCATCTAACCAAATGAAACTCAACAGCTTCTGTTCATTCTCAGCTCATTGTATTGTTCCATTTTTTCAGAATGTTTGTTTTGTGTTTTCGCTTGTTTGCTTATTTCCCCCCTCTATTTATTATACATAGTTCCAGTTACTATAATGACGAATATCAATTAAGTATTATTCATGAAATTCTAACACCGGATATTCCCCACCGTTTTTTCTTCCCTCTATTTCCAGGCTGCGGTATCTCGCTAGCGAAGCAAACGGCCCAGCGGCGAATCGTGGGCGGCGACGACGCCGGTTTCGGTTCGTTCCCCTGGCAAGCCTATATTCGAATAGGCTCATCGAGGTAACGTGGGACTGGCAAAAGAAAAAAAAAACCCGACACTCGAAAACAAAAATCGAGGATCGCGCCGCGAAATCGGTAAACTCTCTAAGACAGTAAGGTGGTAACGAAACAGAACTGTAAACGACGCACGCACGTCGTCCCGGTGCAATAGACGGAGGACGGCAGGACTTTTAGTGAGATGAACAAAATGTGTTGCAGGGAATTCCACGACGAGGTGGGATCGGAACCGAAAAATCGGCTGACGAACAAGTCAGAATAGACTGGGACGCACATTCTCAGTGCAAGTCATTTCGTTTCTTGGAAGATTTATCTACACAAATTTGACAACTAGAAAATAGATGTTGTAGACAATTTGTACAATTCTGTATCATACGTATTTCCTATGCAATGACTAACTGTAGACCTCGTATTGTAGAACGTGATGTATTCATGCTTTTACTGTGGATGGATTAGGATTTTGAATAACACGAAACTCATTTGATACATCGGTCCCCAAAAAAACATTCAAGCCGTGTGGAAAATAGGATAAATAACCCAAAATATTTAAGGGAACTTTTCCTTTGAAATTCAGCAGAGTTTCACAGAGAAGTTAAGGAGAATAACTTTGGAAATGCAAAAGACATTCCCGTGGAAATTCGATAGAATTCCCCGTCAAATTTCCAATGAAATTTACTTAGATATGCGAAAAGAAATACGGGAGAACTAACAAAAAAAACTTAAATATCTTGCATATGCACAGCACATGTTTCGAAATGGACAAATTGATATGAAATTTGCGAAAAAGAATTCACGTGTGTTGGAGGGACTCGAACCCTCAACCTCCTACTCTCGAGATACGCGTGATAAGGTCACGTTTGCGGAAAAGCCATCAGAATCCAAGTACCAACCTCTACCGCGGTTAGCTCTCTTTTTTGCAAATTGAATATCTTTCGGATGCTTGATTTGTCCAATCTCCACATGTGCTTTACTGTTGTATATCCACATTCCAGCGAGTGCACATTGTTTATTATACAAGAGAGGATCGCACTCCATGCCCCCCAACAACGGGCTGGGCGGACTGGTATAGAATGTGAATCAATCGCACTCTGCTGTGCCAAAGGCTTGCTTGGCTGAAGCATTTGATGAGTTTGATTGCCTTACGAGTGCGGGCGCGTGTAATCAGACGACTAATGACGGTGAATCGGTGCATCCGAAAGATATTCAATATTCAAAAAAGAAAGCTAACCGCGGTGGAGGTTGGTACTCGGATTCTGATGGCTTTTCCGCAAGCGTGACCTTTAAGTGATCTTGTTGTGTAGGGGTTATCACGCTTATCTAGAGAGTAGGAGGTTGAGGGTTCGAGTCCCTCCAACACACGTGAATTCTTTTTCGCAAATTTCATATCATTTTGTCCATTTCGAAACATGTGCTGTGCATATGCACAGCCAAGATATTTTACAAAAAAAATGGTTTTCGTACGGCCGAGTTGCCGAATAATATGCAATTAATTAAATAAAAACTTTTAAAACCCCCTTCGCAAATTTGAAAAAAAACTTAAAAACCCTTTGGAAGTTCGAATAGAGAAAATCTCCCCTTCGGAGATTCGGAAAAAAATTCCTTAGGAAATTTGGAAAAATTTTCCTTAAGAAATTCTTGAAAATTCTCTTTGGAAATTCGAAAAAAATCTCTTCGGAAAGTCGAAAAAAAAATCCTCTCAGAAAGTCGGAAAAATTTCCTTCGGAAAGTTGAAAAAATTCCCTTCGGAAATGCGAAAGAATTTCCCTTCGCAAATTTCAAAGAATTTCCCTCCGGAAATTCGATAGAATCACCCTCCGCAAATAGAATTACCCTCCGGAAATGCGGAAGAATTTCCCTCCGGAAATGCGGAAGAATTTCCCTCCGGAAATTCGGAAAAATTTCCCTCCGGAAATTCGAAAGATTTTCCTTCGAATTCGAAGAATTTCCTCCGGAATTCGGAAGAATTTCCTCCGAATTCGGAAGAATTTCCTCCGGAATTCGAATTTCCTCCGGAATCGGAAGAATTTCCCTCCGGAAATCGGAAGAATTTCCCTCCGGAAATTCGGATTTCCTCCGGAGAAATTCGGAAGAATTTCCTCCGAAATTCGGAAGAATTTCCCTCCGAAATTCGAATTTCCTCCGGAAATTCAGATTTCCTCGGAAATTCGGAAAAGTTTCCCTCGGAAATTCGGAAGAATTTCCCTCCGAAATACTGAAGAATTTCCCTCCGAAATTCGGAAATTTGGAAAATTTCCCTCGGGAATTCGGAAGAATTTCCCTCGGGAATTCGGAAGAATTTCCCTCGGGAATTCGGAAGAATTTCCCTCGGGAATTCGGAAGAATTTCCCTCGGGAATTCGGAAGAATTTCCCTCGGGAATTCGGAAGAATTTCCCTCGGGAATTCGGAAAAATTTCCCTCGGGAATTCGGAAGAATTTCCCTCGGGAATTCGGAAGAATTTCCCTCCGAAATTCGGAAGAATTTCCTTCGGAAATTCGGAAGAATTTCCCTCCGGAAATTCGGAAGAATTTCCCTCCGGAAATTCGGAAGAATTTCCCTCCGGAAATTCGGAAGAATTTCCCTCCGGAAATTCGGAAGAATTTCCCTCCGGAAATTCGGAAGAATTTCCTCCGAATTCAGAATTTCCTCCGGAAGATTCGGAGAATTTCCTCCGGAAATTCGGAAGAATTTCCTCCGGAAATTCGAAATTTCCTCCGGAAATTCAGAATTTCCTCCGAAATTCGGAAGAATTTCCCTCCGGAATTCGGAAGAATTTCCTCCGGAAATTCAGAATTTCCTCCGGAATTCGGAAGAATTTCCTCCGGAATTCAAAGAATTTCCTCCGGAATTCGGAAGAATTTCCTCCGGAAATTCAGAATTCCTCCGGAATTCGGAAGAATTTCTCCGAAATTCGGAAGAATTTCCTCCGAAATTCCGAATTTCACTCCGGAAATTCGGAAGGAATTTCACTCCGGAAATTCGGAGGAATTTCACTCCGGAAATTCAGAATTTCCTCCGGAAATTCAGAATTTCCTCCGGAAATTCGGAAGAATTTCCTCCGGAAGAATTTCCTCCGGAAAAGAATTTCCTCCGGAAATTCGGAAGAATTTCCCCCGGAAATTCGGAAGAATTTCCCCCGGAAATTCGGAAGAATTTCCCCCGCAAATTCGGAAGAATTTCCCCCGGAAATTCGGAAGAATTTCCCCCGGAAATTCGGAAGAATTTCCCCCGGAAATTCGGAAGAATTTCCCTCGGGAATTCGGAAGAATTTCCCTCCGGAAATTCGGAGAATTTCCCTCCGGAAATTCGGAAGAATTTCCCTCCGGAATTCGGAAGAATTTCCCTCCGGAAGATCGGAAGAATTCCCTCCGGAAATTCAATTTCCCTCCGGAAATTCGAATTTCCTCCGAAATTCGGAAGAATTTCCTCCGGAAATTCGGAAGAATTTCCCTCCGGAAAATCGGAAGAATTTCCTCCGAATTCGGAAGAATTTCCTCCGAAATCGGAAGAATTTCCCTCGGGAATTCGGAAGAATTTCCCTCCGAAATTCGTAAGAATTTCCCTCCGAAATTCGGAAGAATTTCTCCCGGGAATTCGGAAGAATTTCCTCCGGAAATTCGAAGAATTTCCTCCGGAATCGAATTTCCCTCCGGAAATTCGGAAGAATTTCCCTCCGGAAATTTGGAAGAATTTCCCTCCGGGAATTTGTAAGAATTTCCCTCCGGAAATTCGGAAGAATTTCCCTCCGGAAATTCGGTAGAATTTCCCTCTGGAAATTCGGAAGAATTTCCCTCTGGAAATTCGGAAGAATTTCTCTCCGGAAATTCGAAAGAGTTTCCGTTCGGAAATTCGAAAGAATTTTCCTCCGGCAATTCGAAAGATTTTCCCTCCGGAAATTTGAAAGAATTTCCCTCCGGAAATTCGAAAGAATTTCCATCCGGAAATTCGAAAGAATATTCCTCCGGAATTTCGAAAGAATTTCCCTCCGGAAATCCAAAAGAATTTCCTTCCGGAAATTCGAAAGAATTTCCCTCGGGAAATTCGAAAGAATTTCCTTCTGGAAATTCGGAAGAATTTCCCTCCGGAAATTCGGAAGAATCCCGGAAGAATTTCCCTCCGGAAATTTGGAAGAATTTCCCTCCGGAAATTTGGAAGAATTTCCCTCCGGAAATTTGGAAGAATTTCCCTCCGGAAATTTGGAAGAATTTCCCTCCGGAAATTCGGAAGAATTTCCCTCCGGAAATTCGGAAGAATTTCCCTCCGGAAATTCGGAAGAATTTCCCTCCGGAAATTCGGAAGAATTTCCCTCCGGAAATTCGGAAGAATTTCCCTCCGGAAATTCGGAAGAATTTCCCTCCGGAAATTCGGAAGAATTTCCCTCCGGAAATTCGGAAGAATTTCCCTCCGGAAATTCGGAAGAATTTCCCTCCGGAAATTTGGAAGAATTTCCCTCCGGAAATTTGGAAGAATTTCCCTCCGGGAATTTGGAAGAATTTCCCTCCGGAAATTCGGAAGAATTTCCCTCCGGAAATTCGGAAGAATTTCCCTCTGGAAATTCGGAAGAATTTCCCTCCGGAAATTCGGAAGAATTTCCCTCCGGAAATTCGGAAGAATTTCCCTCCGGAAATTCGAAAGAATTTCCCTCCGGAAATTCGGAAGAATTTCCGCCGGAAATTCGGTAGAATTTCCCTCCGGAAATTCGGTAGAATTTCCCTCCGGAAATTCGGTAGAATTTCCCTCCGGAAATTCGGTAGAATTTCCCTCCGGAAATTCGGTAGAATTTCCCTCCGGAAATTCGGTAGAATTTCCCTCCGGAAATTCGGTAGAATTTCCTCCGGAAAATCGGTAGAATTTCCCTCCGAAATCGAATTTCCTCCGGAAATCGGTAGAATTTCCTCCGAATCGGTAGAATTTCCTCCGAAATTGGTGAATTTCCTCCGGAAATTCGGTAGAATTTCCTCCGAAATTGGTAGAATTTCCCTCCGGAAATTCGGTAGAATTTCCTCCGGAATTGGTAGAATTTCCCTCCGGAAATTCAGAATTTCCTCCGAAATCGAAAGAATTTCCCTCCAGAAAATCGAAAGAATTTCCCTCTGGAAATGCGAAAGAATTTCCCTTCGGGCATTCGAAAGAATTTCTCTCCGGATATTCGAAAGAATTTTCCTCCGGAAATTCGAAAGAATTTCCCTCCGGAAATTCGAAAGAATTTCCCTCCGAAAGTTTGAAAGAATTTCCCTTCGGAAATTGTAAAGAATTTTTCCTCCGGAAATTCGAGAGAATTTCCCTCCGCAAAGTCGAAAGAATTCCCTCGGGAAATTTGAAAAAATTTCCCTCCGGAAATTCGAAAGAATTTCCCTCCGGAATTCGAAAGAATTTCCTTTCGGAAATTCGAAAGAATTTCCCTTCGGAGATTTGAAAGAATTTCCCTTCGGAGATTCGAAAGAATTTCCCTTCGGAAATTCGAAAGAATTTCCCTTAGGGAATTCGAAAGAATTTCCCTTCGGCAATTCGAAAGAATTTCCCTTCGGAAATTCGAAAGAATTTCCCTTCGGAAATTCGAAAGAATTTCCCTTCGGAAATTCGAAAGAATTTCCCTCGTAAATTCGAAAGAACTTCCTTCGGAAATTCGAAAGAATTTCCTTCAGAAATTCGAAAGAATTTTCTTACGGAAATTTGGAAGAATTTTCTTCGAAATTCGATAGAATTTCCTTCGAAATTCGATAGAATTTCCTTCGGAAATTCGAAAGAATTTCCTTCGGAAATTCGAAGAATTTCCCTTCGAAATTCGAAAGAATTTCCTTCGGAAATTCGAAAGAATTTCCTTCGGAAAATTCGAAAGAATTTCCTTCGGA
The DNA here is from genome assembly GCF_024139115.2 of Armigeres subalbatus. Lineage (NCBI taxonomy): Eukaryota > Metazoa > Arthropoda > Insecta > Diptera > Culicidae > Armigeres > Armigeres subalbatus. The sequence goes on along the minus strand of NC_085140.1, from coordinate 367,491,715 downwards.
AATCGAAGAATTTCCTTCGGAATCGAAGAATTTCCTTCGAAATTGAAAGAATTTCCTTCGGAAATCGAAAATTTCCTTCGGAAATTGAAAGAATTTCCTTCGAATTCGAAAGAATTTCCTTCGGAATTCGAAGAATTTCCTTCGAAATCGAAAGAATTTCCTTCGAAATTCGAAAGAATTTCCCTTCGAAATTCGAAAGAATTTCCTTCGAAATCGAAAGAATTTCCTTCGGAAATTCGAAAGAATTTCCTTCGAAATCGAAAGAATTTCCTTCGGAAATTCGAAGAATTTCCTTCGAAATTCGAAAGAATTTCCTTCGAAATCGAAAGAATTTCCTTCGGAAATCGAAAGAATTTCCTTCGAAGAATTTCCTTCGGAAAATCGAAAGAATTTCCTTCGGAAATCGAAAGAATTTCCTTCGGAAATTCGAAAGAATTTCCTTCGGAAATTCGAAAGAATTTCCTTCGGAAATCGAAGAATTTCCTTCGAAATTCGAAAGAATTTCCTTCGGAAATCGATAGAATTTCCTTCGGAAATTCGATAGAATTTCCTTCGAAATTCGATAGAATTTCCTTCGAAATCGATAGAATTTCCTTCGGAAATTCGATAGAATTTCCTTCGGAAATTCGATAGAATTTCCCTTCGAAATTCGATAGAATTTCCTTCGAAATTCGATAGAATTTCCTTCGAAATTGATAGAATTTCCTTCGAAATTCGATAGAATTTCCTTCGAAATTGATAGAATTTCCTTCGGAAATCGAAGAATTTCCTTCGGAAATTCGAAAGAATTTCCTTCGGAAGAATTCGAAAGAATTTCCTTCGGAAATTCGAAAGAATTTCCTTCGAAATTCGAAGAATTTCCTTCGGAATTTGGAAAGAATTTCCTTCGGAATTCGAAGAATTTCCTTCGGAAAATCGAAAGAATTTCCTTCGGAAATTCGAAGAATTTCCTTCGGAAATCGAAAATTTCCTTCGAAATTCGAAGAATTTCCTTCGAAATCGAAAGAATTTCCTTCGGAAATTCGAAAGAATTTCCTTCGGAAATCGAAAGAATTTCCTTCGGAAATCGAAAGAATTTCCTTCGAAATCGAAAATTCCCTTCGGAATTTGGAAAGAATTTCCTTCGGAATTCGGAAAAAAATCCCTTCCGAATTCGAAAAGAATTCCCTTCGGAATTCGAAAAGAATTCCCTTCGGAATTCGAAAAGAATTCCCTTCGGAATTCGAAAAAAATTCCATTCGGAATTCGAAAAGAATTTCCTTCGTAATTTGAAATAAATTCCATTCGGAAATCGAAGAAAATCCTTTCCGAATTCGAAAAGAATTCCCTTCGGAATTCGAAAAGAATTCCCTTCGGAATTTGGAAAGAATTTCCTTCGGAAATTCAGAAAGAATTTCCTTCGAAATTCGAAGAATTTCCTTCGGAAATCGAAAGAATTTCCTTCGGAAATTCGAAGAATTTCCTTCGGAAATTCGAAGAATTTCCTTCGAAATTCGAAAGAATTTCCTTCGGAAATCGAAAGAATTTCCTTCGGAAATTCGAAAGAATTTCCTTCGAATTCGAAGAATTTCCTTCAAATTCGAAAGAATTTTCCTTCGGAAATCGAAAGAATTTCTCTTCGGAAATTCGAAAGAATTTCCCTTCGGAAATTCGAAAGAATTTCCCTTCGGAAATTCGAAAGAATTTCCCTTCGGAAATTCGGAAGAATTTCCCTTCGGAAATTCGGAAGAATTTCCCTTCGGAAATTCGAAAGAATTTCCCTTCGGAAATTCGAAAGAATTTCCCTTCGGAAATTCGAAAGAATTTCCCTTCGGAAATTCGAAAGAATTTCCCTTCGGAAATTCGAAAGAATTTCCTTCGGAAATTCGAAAGAATTTCCTTTCGGAAAATCGAAAGAATTTCCTTCGATTCGAAAGAATTTCCCTTCGGAAATTCGAAAGAATTTCCCTTCGGAAATTCGAAAGAATTTCCCTTCGAAAATTCGAAAGAATTTCCCTTCGTAAATTCGATAGAATTTTCCTTTCCAATTTTCAAAGCGAAATTCTTCTGAATCTCCTAAACTAATTTTTTCCGAAATTTAAAAGTTTGTCCCTTCAAAAATTCGCAAGGTTTCCACTTTGACAAAATTTGTACAACACGACCCACGTTCAACTTGTAATAGATTCAGTTTTCTACACTGTTTTGATAAATATTATTAATATTCCAATAACTTTTGTTCAAATGGTTATATTAATTTGAATATAACAATATTTTTTTCAAAGCATCGTGAATTTGTTTGAAATTTGAATTAGAAAGGAATCGAATATTTCAATTAACTTCTTAATCTTAACTTACTATAAAACTCATCGTTCTCATATAATACCGTCCCAGTAAATATTATTCAACAACCATAATTAACGTAGTATGGGCATTAGGAGGACATCAAGTGTAATTCTCAGTGCCAATGAGTTGTAAAAGCAGCATATGGTACTCCATAATTCTTAGTCCAAGTAGAAGCAAAATTAACATAATTAGTAGAATAAGTCCCTTTCCATCCTTAGCATCATACATCATCTTAATTCACATCTCGTTTTGTCAACAATTACATAGATTAACTAGTCAGTATTTTGTCAGCGAAGACCCTGTCAAGCCATACGCCAGCAACGGGCAATTACATGCAAATAATTATTCCGTAACTCGTCGTAGACTAATCCATTAACAAGATTTTTATTATTCTCTTTCCCCCCTTTTCTTTCCATCCAACGATAACTCCTCACTCATCACGCTCTAACTTACATCGGGATTTGTTCACCCTTTTCCGTTTGACACCTGGTATGGTTGCTATTTTACTCTCATTCACCATTCGGGTGGTTTGATCGCCTCTTTGTTTCATTTCCTTCCTCTGTCAATCACCACTGATGAATACATTCCGCCCTGACCATACACCGAACCCCCATTTTGGCCCGACTTGACTGACATGGGAACAATTCTAATGGGGCCACCAACACCTGCTCTCTTTCCATTTCGATCCCATCGACGAAATCGAAATCCTACCTCCTTGCACGTCTAAAACACAGATCTATGCTTTCCAGATGCGGGGGTTCGCTGATATCGCGGCGCCACGTGGTCACCGCCGGACACTGTGTTGCCCGGGCGACACCGCGTCAGGTGCACGTGACCCTCGGGGACTACGTGATCAACTCGGCCGTCGAACCGCTACCGGCCTATACGTTCGGGGTGCGCTCAATCAACGTCCATCCGTACTTCAAGTTCACCCCGCAGGCAGATCGCTTCGACGTGGCGGTGCTCACGCTGGAACGAACCGTGCACTTTATGCCACACATCGGTAAGACACCCGCGGAAGGGCCCAGCTTCCCCTCTTTTGCTGCTACATCATCAACAGAATCTTAAGCATTTAGACAGAAGTGTTTAGTATCACAAGATTTTTGTTGAAATTTCCATCATTATGGTTAATTTAATTTGCGTTAGTATTCAATAATACACATAATTCCGTTAGTCATACAATTCTAATCATTCGCATGCTCACGACAGTTAGACTATAGGAATATGTAAGTCCACTTGATGACTGTTCAAGTTAAATACTACAACTGTTGTGGGTAAAAAGTAACCCGAAAACGTTCTATAGACAGCAAGAAGAGACAATAATGTTATGAAATTCCTAAATTTTGAGCAAAAAATATCAAAAATTCTTAATTTATTTAATTTAAATAATTCATCAAAAATCAACGCTTAGGGGGAAGCTGGGACACAATCGTTCGCTTTATTTCCGCAACGGATTTACCAAATTTTTGTACACAAATGTTGCTTAAAACCACCATATTATTCAAACGACGATGTTCATCAATCATATAACCATTCTCACTCTCGCACTTTCCATCATTCCACTTGTTATTTGCATTACAAAAAACCGCCATCAATTTCACTTATTCTCAACACCTCGCCAAACAAAAAAACTTTCAAACTGTTGTGAATATTTCTTAAAAACCTTCCTCTTCTCGGTGTGAACCTGGTGTGTTTGTGTTTCCCCTTCGGGACCACTATCTCCTCGAAACCACCCGTGTCTTGTTGAATACCTCCCAAAACAAATCTAACAACCCACAAACAACAACGAAAAAAAAACAACCAACCACTCCTCCTGAAAACCACCGTCCCCGTGCAGCACCCATCTGTCTACCGGAGAAGAACGAAGATTTTCTAGGCAAGTTCGGCTGGGCGGCCGGCTGGGGTGCTCTCAATCCCGGTTCGAGGCTGAGACCAAAGACGCTTCAGGCGGTTGACGTTCCTGTGTTGGATAACAGGTGAGTTCTGTGAGCTTCGATTAACAACAATGTGCCCAGTTTAGACAGACTTTTGTGCGACAAAGACTACGCAATCAAACATGGGGGTGGGTTTTGCCCACGGGGAATCATTTAACTTTCTTTATCTTGCATTGAATGGACCGACGTAGAATTTGCGAGCGGTGGCATCGGTCGAACGGAATCAATGTGGTCATCTATCCGGAGATGCTGTGCGCCGGCTATCGGGGAGGTGGTAAGGATTCCTGCCAGGGTGACTCCGGTGGGCCGCTGATGCACGAGAAGACCGGACGATGGTATCTGATAGGTAAGTGAGGTTGAACCTTTTACTATTGTTATTTTATTGCTTTACCAACGAGATTATGAAGATGAAAGCATTGAAATATGACTACCGTCGATTTAAAGTTCGTATTTATTATTCTTACTAGAACCAGTTTAAATTTTATTTTATTATTTATTAAAATTTAAAAATTTATAGGTAAAATTTATAGGCAAATATACGGAAATTTATTTAATTTTCAAGAATCAATAAATGCCAATAGACGCAAAAAAGTGTGCCCGAATTGTGATTTAAGCGTTCCAAAAAAAAACTGACTGTCGTTCCCAAAACCGTGATTCAGAATGCAAAGTGATCTTGTCAGTTCACGAATTCATGAACTCTTTTTTTGCGTTTTGCCTTTCTCATACAACAAAGTTGTACCGAAAGGCAATCATTTCACTCAAAAATCGAACTTTTTATAGAAGTCTCTGAGACCCATGATGTTCAATACACTCAGCTCGTCGAGCTCAACATATGTTTGTCTGTCTGAGTGTATGTGTGCATTAGAGTACACTCCAAATAATCTAAACGTTGTTTCCACCTGAATTTTCAGGTACATTTTACGTGCACACGTAACTGCAAATGCTTCAGAAAATTCAGGTAAAACTTACGTGTCCGGTGAATTCTATCCAAAACTCTGGTAGAACTTACCTGATTTTCACGTAAAATGAAAATTCTATCGACAAATCAGGTAAAGGTTACGTGAATTGCAGGTGGAAAAAAATCTACGTACTTTTTCAGGTGGAAACAACATGCAGATTTTTTGGGTGTAGGGCATCACGGTCATTTTCTTCAAATCAATGGTTTTTCAAAACCATTCTGGGTCCCAAACAACTGTGCAGAATTTGGGCCCTTTTGATTGTTTCCTCGCTTTCCGCATCGCGTTTGAAATTTGCATGGAAATTAGTATGGGAAAACGTATATTTTGGCATTTTTACTTCTAGAGGTTTAAGCTTATCGTAAATCAAGTGGTACATTACCCTAGCAGCACACATATTCCTCATTGGTTTCTGCAACTGATATGTGACCAGCTTCAGTCACAATCAAGTTGCTGTAACCATTTTGGCTGACTTGTGTTGCTCGGGTACGTTCAAGTATAACGCAAAAGATGCCAAAAAAAACTTTGCTGAAGAAGGTACGTTGTTGGAACGTCTGCGAAAAAAGTTATAACCGTTGAAAGATTGCATGTTCAAACCATATGCAAAAAATCGTTTATTCTGCCAGCACTGCCGAACTACAGTTAGTTAGTTATGGATCCTGTATACAGGTGTATACACCTCCGGTGGTGCAAAGGGCCGACTCGAAAGATCTCCATCCTGAGCGATGTCCAGCTATCGCTTTAACCTGTTGCCAGGTTAGATTTCGGTCGACTTCTTTTATTTCTTTATTGAGGCTTCGCCGCCATGAGTCTCTGGGTCTGCCTCTGTTGCGATGTCCCGCTGGGTTCCAGTCTAATGTTCCAATAATCTAATAAATAAATCTAATAATTTCTGTTGTTAGCGGCCTTTGGTGACTACAACGATGGAACTTGTTGTTTAAGATCCAGTTGTGAGGCCACCAGGGCCGAATTATATACCTCAGGTATCTGTTGATGAACACCTGCAGCCGTTGAGTGTTCTCCACTGATACACATCATGTTTCGCTAGCGTATAACAGCACAGATTTCACGTTAGAGTTGAAAATTCGTATTTTGGTGCGTTCACTTATCTCCCTGTTTTTCCAGATATTTCTTAAACTTGCAAAGGCAGCCCTTGCTTTCTTGATCCGTGCGCCTATTTGGAGCACCACTTGGTATCGTCGTCTGACGCCATTTGGCCACCAAGATATTGAAAGCTTTTAACATTATCCACTGATTGCTCGACTACTGTGAAGCTGGAAGGGTCGCTGTGTCTACATCCAACTATTTGGTTTTGTTGACGTTGATGACGTAGCGGTGTTGAACTTAATCTAAAATTTGAAAAACATCTAAATAAAGGACAGATCGCAGAGTGCCGCGCGCGAATAATGACGTTCAAGTTTTCGCTCCCGTGTTTTTTTCTCAGTTCGGGAACAATCGGCGGTTTTTCATAGTTTCGGCTGGTGCCTTGTTAATAGGACATTTGATTTGATTTTAAATACATTCATGTTTTAGTGACAAGTAGTGCAATAGAAGCTAAAAATAGTGAAATTTCATATCGCGGAATAGAAAAAGGGAGTATTTTTTCCATATTCTAGTAAATCCATGCATAAATGGCCAATGAATGCTATTGGGAGAAGGTGGAAGCGGTGGAGATGTTCGATATTTGGTGTATTTTGTTGCATTTTCAGGGTTCTCACAATGGAACATGTCTTATGCTCGATTTAATGTAGTATTTTAGTAGATTCGGTAGATTTTATTTAATAAAATAAAAACTGACTCACAATTTTAAGTCTCTTGTGACGTATTCCTGACATATCATTTAGCTAAATTTCTAAACTAAAACACCTAGCATAAGGGGAAAATCGTGAAAAATACGTCAAACAGAGCTGCTTAAAAATAATTTGATTTTTTTCATACTACCTTCTTCGTTTCGATGGCAATATTATTCAAGTGTGTGGTGACCCGGATGGTTTAGCTTACTGATCAGAAAATTATGGACAAGTAATCTTGGTAATTTCATACGCATCTTAAGAACAAACAGTAAATACAATAGATATAAGTACATTAGATTTTTTCAGGAGCAACATTGTGATCACCGGTCATAAGACGAGTTTGATGCTATTCCGCTTAGTTCCACCGCGTTGTAGTCTTTACAGATGCGTGTTCCGGATTTAGCTGTGGGGCTGACCTTGGTATCTCGTGCTCAAGCGCAAAACGCTGAGGACGACTTTTCCTGTGCGGTATTTGTATCTGTGGAAATTGCAGCGCGGTGGAGTTGAATGGAGTGGTACTGGATTCGTCTTGTGACAGGTGAAGCTATTCCACTAAAAGAGCTTATCTTATGTCGAATTCGTTTTTAAAAAGTTCCAACCTAAGTTGGAACCAGTTCCAACCTAAGTGCTGTCAATGTGTTTTTTTATTCGCTCAGGTCGGAACTAGGTTCGCACTAGTTCCAACCCCAAAGCTGTCGGGTTCGCACTGTGTTTTTTTTTTTTTTTGTCTTTGTTTCACGGTTTCGCACCGGGTTCACCAATACAACTGTACTTCAACTGTCAAAACCATATGAGTGGGTGGGACTGGGCGGCATAAACAAGCAGAAGGGTAAAACGAAACTGTCTATTATTCAAATAAAATGCGCGTTGAAATTTTGTTTTCAGGAATTTCGTTATATTTTTTGTAGTTTTAAATGAAAATTATCCGGTACTGTTGTCTAGATTCAGTTTCAAAAATAATTGTTAGGGAAGATATTCATACGTTCATTCAGGGTTTTCCTCACAGATTGTGTCCTAAATTAGGTCGGTGGATGGAATTAGTTTGGAAATTCCCCTTGAATCCCGTTTACAAAATCCGCTAAGAATTGTCAGACAAATGTATCTGAGGAATACCGAATAGAATTCTTTCTTAAATAATATGCAGAATTTCTTTTGAAATTATTCCAAAAACTCTTCGTGCGTTCCAGAATTTAATTCCAGTCATTATTTCTTGAATTCTTGTATGCATTCATTGGCGATATCTTTCAGGCATTCCTCCATATCTTTTTTCCAAGAAATCCCTTCGAGGTGAATTCCTTTGAAAATCTTCTAGGAATATCTTTGAATACTGTTCCAGGATTTTCTTTAAAAGTTGCTTCAGGAATTAATTTGGAGTTCTTTGAGGAATTCCTCCGGAAGTTCCTTGAGGAATTTCTCCGGAAGTTCCTTGAGGGATTCCTCCGGAAGATCCTTCAGGAACTCCTCTGGTAGTTTATTGACGAATTCTTCCGGAAAGTCTTTAAGGAATTCCCCCGGTAGTTCCTTGAGGAATTCCTCCGGGAGTTCCTTGAAGAATTCTTCCGGAAGTTCCTTGAGGAATTCCTCTGGACTGGAAGGAGCTCTTCAGGAAGTTTTTGGAGGAGTTCTGCCGGAAGTTTTTCCAAGAAATCTTAGTTTGATAGATATCTTAGTTTTACAGATTTTATATTTTCCGCTCTGGATATGCAACAGATCTGCGAACATGATCAAGAGCAATTTGGTTCTTAATCAAGACAATGTAATAATATTCAGGTTTTTATTTAAGGCTTTTATTTAATAGCAGTAAATTGCCTGTAGCCCATCAAGTATCAAGTTAGTAAAGTGCTTTCAGCCAACCAGATGTTGCAAGTTCATCTGTCTGTGTTGCAGCACAGGTGATGTTGGATTGTTTTTGTGCATAGGTGGGACTTGGGGATTACAAGAAGCGACTATTTGAACGTTGCGCATCCTATTGTCCTATTGTCCTATTGGCTAATGCAAAGGAAGTTGATTCTAGAGAATTTTGAATCCAACCTCACACTAGATGGATATCGCCTCGTCATGATTTCATTTTTTATCCGAAAAAAACACAATGATCATATCATTACAGACTTCATGATGTCTTGTAGCTTTCACATTCCTAGAAAATAAAATAATTATGAGAAAATCAAATGAGGAAACTAGGTACCATTTCTTTGAATATCAAATTACAAAACATTTGACATTCTCTGTTTATAGTTACCGAATGAGTGCCAATGTTTTCAATGAGTCAAGGCCTACATTGATTGAAAAGTGTAAATATTTTCTACCTCTTGAATGTCAAAACTCGGCACTCACTCGGTCGCCATTATCGAGCGCAAAATACTGGATACGGAATTCTTTGTATAAAAATGTGCACGGCATTATAGAATATAGATAATTAAATACATATATCCGCCGCCCAAAAGTAAATTCCATTATCTGCAAAAACAGTTCACACACTTGAACATTTTTATTTATCATGATCTGATTAGGCAAGGCCAATGCACTGCTAGTGCACTGGAAGTTCTGGATCATATGTTTCAAATCAAAACAAACACGATGCTACGCACACCAACATATCAAATGACAGATGGACCTGAAAATGTTTTGCCTTTCTCGTACAACAAAGTTGTACCGAAAGGCTATCATTTCACTTCGAAAACAAACTTTTTATAAGAGTTCCGGAGACCCATAGTGTTATATACCGATCGATTCAGCTCGACGAGCTGAACAAATGTCTGTCTGTCCGTGTGTGTGTATGTGTGTGTATGTGTGTGCACAAAATGCTATAAAAAACATTAGCCAATTTTTCACATAGTAACTCTTAACCGATTTTCTTGCAACAAATTGCAACCGATAGAGACTAAAACGCTGTTGATCACTATTGAATTTCATAATAATTGCGAATCGCAAAAAAAAGATAATATTAAAATAGTGATGAGACATAGTCACATAGAACAATAATGTGTTATAAAAATGCCTTGCATCTATGAACATTTTTGAAGTTTATCCGTGGCTTGCTCCCAACAACAGTTTTATCGTACTATGAAGATGCTCTTGTTGCACGCATTTAGGCGTAAGTATGCTCATCGTGCAGTTTCATAGTGCTATGAAATTGTTCGAAAGTAAAATTCGAAAATAGGAAATTCGAGAAACTTTTAACAGCGCCATCTGTTGTCTACTAGTGTAAATATTCTATCATAACATTGGACGGTGTAACTGTTTTGCCTTTCTTGTACATCATCAAGGTGTAAGCGTAAAGGCTACATTTATTACCTTTCTGCGCGAGAAAGGCACCATCACCGCTAGGTGTATTTATTTAGTTTTTTATTCAGGGTTCGGGTTGGCACTGACCCAGGTTTAAAAACGAATTCGACATTAGTCATTGCTACACATTTAGCGATTAGAAACTTTCTATTGCTTTTGTTTCGGTTTTGTTCAAGCGCACTTCTACTTTTATGTTAACGGCAATATATGTTGGTTTTGTACAATTAATTACTACTTAATGCATTAATGGAATCCATGAAGGGTATAAATGTTAAATAAAACTAAATTAAAACTCATAATCCACACACAACAACATATAAACATATAATATCAAAATATGTCTGGCTGTGCATTCTTGTTTTTAAAGTTGAAATTCAATAATGGTTGCTGATTGATATTGGCTTTTCGATAATTATAAATGTGGCTTTACAACCGTGTTTTACTCCTTATTTTCAATTTTATGCCCGCTCTTTTTCTACTTTTCTCGCGTAGAAGAAATTATATTGCGGGTGCTCGACTCGAAACTCAAATACACAATCGCTCTTTTTGAGCGATTGATTGTGTATCCTCGCGAAGGATGATAAATTAAACAAGGTAAGGAAATGCTAATATTCAAGATATCCGAACTAATTAGTAGAATAGAAGTTGCATAGGTCACATCACTTCCCATGGTGCATCCCGATCTATGTTTCTGATGAACCAACCCAACTAATTCCCTTCCCTTGGTAATTGTGGAGATGCAGAGGTATTCTCGGTCTCTAGTAGCAACAATTGCCACACACTCCTCTCCCTTCCTTTCCCAACTGACTATAAGGACTTGGCCGGCGCCGTTATTGATCAACATGTGCGAGCTGAAATGTGCACTTCGAGAATAGATGGTAAACCCCAACCTTTATTCACTTGGATCGAAGTGCAATTTGCACCAGCTCTGATCAATAACGGAGGAGCAATCATTGATATGTACAGTCAGTCTAAGCTAAGCTAAGCTAAGCTAATTTGAAAAACATCTAAATAAAGATTTAAAAAAAGTTTATGACTAAACCTGCCGAAGAGGAGCGCTCGGTAAGGTCGTTGAGCTTACTTTGCATATCAGAGCGCCGTTGAGTGAGAAGTGCAACGTCATCAGTCGTTTAGGTGCTCCATGGTTATAGGCTGCCATAGCAGTCCGCGGTTTGGTTCACGGTCAATCGCAGCTACCAGAATCTCGTCGATTACGATGAGGAACAGTTGTGCAGCACTCTTCACGAGAATGCCACCGGGATTGGGCTGCCATCTTAGGTATAGCTTCCGGAGACTAGCATTTCATACTTAGTCGCTGGATGCCAGAACAGACGCTGTTGGAGCCGCACCACCTTGGTGAACAGACGCTCGATCAGTCGGGTCAAATTGGGTTGTTTAGGGGTATATATTTTTTTTTCATATTCTGAATCTGCATAAAAAACTGAGCCTAGCCTCAATTTTTCAGAATTTTTCGAGCCCCGGAACAATTTTTAATTTGGATTTTAAATTTATATGGGACTAAACATTTGTTCTTATGCTGCATGGGCCAACTGTCATTCTACCGATTGAAATGGCTTATTGTTTGCTTTACAAAAATTAAAATAAAAGGTTTACAAGCAAAATAAAAATATGTTGGAGATCAGAAAAGCATGCTCTTTATGTTAAACTATAAAAAACCTCATATTTTTCTCTGCTCAACAACCCAATTTGTTTAAAGTGATTGTACGACAATTCCCCGAAAACCAAATCCCCGAATGCAATTTCCCCGAATGTAATTTTCCCGAATGTAACAATTCCCCGAATGCAATTTCCCCGAATGTAACAATTCCCCGAATGTAACATTTCCCCGAATGGAACAATTCCCCGAAAATATAGTACCTCTTGCAAACACATATTCGCAATCGACTATATGCGTCGATAAAAGCAGCGTTTGAAGATACGTTCAAGAGTGCCTTATTGGAGATTATCAGCTGGATATCCTTTGGTAGTTTCAGATGTTCTTTATACTCCAAGATGTGTTGTTGAATTTATAAAAATATCAGAGTACAATGTTTTCCAAAGTAATTTTTATTCTAAAATAGAAGAACAACAGCTGTATTGTATTAAAAAAAATTAACTCCTGTCCTGTATATACCTTCTAAAGAAATAGAAGGCAATGGTGGATGTGAATCCTTGTAAACAAAAACAATCTATTTGCCCGGAATGAGGCAATGGTGAATGTAATTCCTTCTTTAAAAATAATGCATTACTCGGAATAATGTAATTGTAAATGTGTCCCTTTTTTTGGGTGTTTCCACAGATAACGAATGTTATTATTTGTTCTTCAATAACATGTATCTGCCCAGAATATGATAATGGGGGATGTGGTCCATTCTTTAAAAGAAGGCATTTTCATGAAATAAGGAAATGGTATATGTGGTCCTTTCTTCGGAAATAGGCGTTAGCTCGAAAAAAAGCAAATATGTAATTGAGAATGAGAATAGGGATTAATGTGATCTTTTTTTTATGCAGACAAATTTGGCCAGAATGAAGGAAAAATATATAAGATCCCTCCTATAGCAATACGAATTGAATGTCCCTAGTAGCACAAGATTTACAACAGGTTTGTTGCTCGGGGTTATAATATTTCACCGAAAAACATTTTAACGAATTCATTTTCTCAATACAGCATTAGGCGGTATGTAACTTTCGCGGTATGACATTTGATGGATTACATCTTTTTTAGAACGCCGTTTTTCAGAATGTTCTGATTAATGATTAATTATTTTAGAGCGTCTTAGGGGAAATGCTACAAGGTTAAAATACTATTATTCTTCCATTTACTTCCACTATTAACTTTTTTATGTATCAACAAGCAGATACGTATTTCGTTTCCTACTTGGAAACTTCTTCAGTGTTTGTTATCGACTACATCGATAACAAACACTGAAGAAGTTTCCAAGTAGGAAACGAAATACGTATCTGCTTGTTGATACATAAAAAAGTTAATAGTGGAAGTAAATGGAAGAATAATAGTATTTTAACCTTTTAACCTTTTAACCAGAATGTTCTGTTCAGAAAATTGACATTTTCTTAGATAAGTGGTGAAGTATAGCAGCAGTTTTGAAACATATAATTGCTCCATATCAATCCTTTATTATACCTAGTAAGTGCGCTCCTTTAGCAAACGAATTACCTACTCTTCTTATATTATTGCGGACAGACATTCTCTTTCGAGACGTCTTATAACAGATATACGAGTTTATTTAAAAAAGGCATAATCTTCTCCATTTGCATTACATCGGGCAGACGCGATCATTTGAAGAAACAATGCAATTCTTTCACTTTATTCTAGAAGAAAAGACTTCATTTATAGAAGGGACTATTCTATCCTCTTCACCTTAAACCGGGCAAATGTGTTCATTTGAGGAAGGTATATCACTTCTTTTCCTCTAATACCGGGAGATGTATTCATCTGAAGAAGGCATTATCTCGTACCGTCGTCTTATACCGGACATACGCGTTCATTTTAAGAAGACATTCCCATTGCTTTGAACCGAGGATGCGTTCATCATACCAAGAAAACTTATTAATTTAAAGGAAGCATTATCTCCTCACTTTGCCTTATACCGACCCAATGCGTTCATTCAAAGAAGAATTGCAACTTGGGCTGTTTTTTAACTTAGTGTTCTATTATCATTTTCACAGTTATAGAAAGGTTTTTCTTGCCTGCCAGTTGCATGAATGTCTTGTGTAGCAAGTTCAATAAATACACTATGCACAAGAAGCCGAAAAAGCTTCCCATTCTGAAGCATCATAGGCCGAAGTGCAATCATACGCCTTTACTCGCATGGCTTACTAGATAACCATCGCTTTGTGCCGCACTCAAAAAGATGGGAGAAGCATTCGGGGAAATGTTACATTCGTGGAACTGTTACATTCGGGGATTTGTTACATTCGGGGAAATGTTACATTCGGGGAATTGATTTTCGGGAAATTGCATTCGGGAAAAATGCATTCGGGGAATTGGTTTTCGGGGAATTGTCGTACAATCGTTTAAAGTCCCACCCAACACCAGGACTAGGCTAGTGCGCTTTGAGCGGCACACGGTCGCTTTGATAGGGTCTGCTTGCGGACACATGCAGCTTTTTATAGAGGTTCCCACAGAAGATCCCACAGGACGAACCCTCTCATTCTAGCTGATGTCAGAAGGACAACAGTAACCAGCCTACACTACAAGCTAAGTACACAACCCTTAGCTGGCTGTATTGGAACTTGTGAAGATCAGAGCTATGTTAGGCGCGCCTTCTCGGATGTCAATTCACCATTTCATAGCTCAATTGGCAATTGTTAGGCAATTATTTTTAACTTTACACGCTCAATCGCCATTGGAAGTTAAAGGCACTTAGCACTGAGTTCACATAATGGCAGAGGATAGATATCACGGGACTGACACTTGTACACCCAACCAGAGATTGCAACATTTTATCGCAATCTCGCATTAGTTTCGCGTACAGAATGCCATAATTTGCGACATATGCACAGATTGCAGTAAACGGCACGCCCTTGCATTAGTTCCCTGGTCACGAGAAAATAAGAACTGGTTATGTGTTTGTATCTACATTGAATCAAATTTTAAGCTCCCATCAAGGAGTGAAATGCTGTATACTTCGACAACCTCAGCAGCCTTACAAAAAAATCGATCAAAGACGGGTGTTGAACCTGAACCCTGCACACACTTAGCGTATCTCGACTGACGCACTAACCATCTGGACTATGTACCAGTTGAAGGAATACGCGACCAAAGGCTATCATAATCCAAAGGCCATCATAATCCATTGCGAAATGCTAATTTTTATTTATATTCGAAATGCTAATTTTTATTTATGTTAGTGTATAAGGAGCAGGGTTCGGATTTCTCACTCACTCACGCGACAACAGATGGCTCCACCATCCATTTGATCCAGATAAATTACTATGCGATAAACTCCGGCACAAGCGATGGTGCGAAAAATTGTTATCCCTCTTCCCATGTTTCTCGAAAATCAAATGCTGCTTACTTTGCTTCTCCGAACTGATTGCATACGACGATGCGCTACGATAAGTAGTAGGTTCAAGACAGCAGTTTTTCAATTTGCTTTCAATCGGTTCGTAAGGTGGCGTGGTTAAAGTGGGCACTCTACACATTTTAAAATTGTTTTGAGTTCGAATCCTGTCGCGGATCTACATTTTTGTGAATATGCTTTCAAAATTTATCTGAAAAAGTGGCGAGGTGGAGAATTTGGAGGCCCAAAATTAAATTATCCGGCAAGCCGGCACTCGCGAGTTTATCCCCCGTCTTTCTATCCGGATAAAATATTGTATGAGAACACTTGCTCAAAGGAGAATATGGAAAAATTGCACTCCGCTGTTTGGATCAATCCTGGGTTTTTATTCATATGAGTGAGAATTCCGAAGCCTGATAAGGAGTAAGCAATACTTTGGGATCCAAACACATTATATCCTACTCATATTTTAGTTATCGTATGATTGTTGCTTGATTCATTCATTTATTTAGTCTACATCTAAACAGATAACACTGAATCAACAATTTGACGCCACAATACACGGTTCGAGGCCGCATCTCTCCAAACTCGAATACGCCCCATGCTCGCCAAGCCGTTCTGCACCTGGTCTGCCCATCTCGTTCGCTGCGGATCGGATGCGAACACCATCTTTGCAGGGTTGCTGTCCGGCATTCTTGCAAAATGCCCTGCCCATCGTACCCTTCCGGCTTTAGTTACATTCTGGATACTGGGTTCTCCGTAGAATTGGGCGAGCTCATGGTTCATTCTTCGCCGCCACACACCGTCTTCTTGCACACCGCCAAATATGGTCCTAAGCACCCGTCTCTCGAATACTCCGAGTGCTTGCAAGTCCTCCTCGAGCATTGTCCATGTTTCATGTCCGTAGAGGACAACCGGTCTTATTAGCGTCTTGTACATGACACATTTGGTGCGGTGGCGAATCTTTTTTGATCGCAGTTTCTTCTGGAGCCCGTAGTAGGCCCGACTTCCACAGATGATGCGCCTTCGTATTTCACGACTGACATTGTTATCAGCCGTTAGCAAGGATCCGAGGTAGACGAATTCCTCGACCACCTCGAAGGTATCCCCGTCTATCGTAACACTGCTTCCCAGGCGGGCCCTGTCGCACTCGGTTCCGCCCACAAGCATGTACTTTGTCTTTGACGCATTCACCACCAGTCCAACTTTTGCTGCTTCACGTTTCAGGCGGGTGTACAGTTCTGCCACCTTTGCAAATGTTCGGCCGACAATGTCCATGTCATCCGCGAAACAAATAAATTGCCTGGATCTGTTGAAAATCGTACCCCGGCTGTTACACCCGGATCTCCGCATGACACCTTCTAGCATAATATTGAACAACAGGCACGGAAGTTCATCACCTTGTCTTAGTCACCGGCGCGATTCGAACGAACTGGAGTGCTCGCCCGAAATCTTCACACAGTTTTGCACACCATCCACCGTTGCTTTGATCAGTCTGGTAAGCTTCCCAGGGAAGCTGTTCTCGTCCATAATTTTCCATAGCTCTACGTGGTCTATACTGTCGTATGCCGCCTTGAAATCAACGAACAGATGATGCGTTGGGACCTGGTATTCACGGCATTTTTGAAGGATTTGCCGTACAGTAAAGATCTGGTCCGTTGTCGAGCGGCCGTCAACGAAGCCGGCTTGATAACTTCCCACGAACTCATTCACTAATGGTGACAGACGACGGAAGATGATCTGGGATATCACTTTGTAGGCGGCATTAAGGATGGTGATCGCTCGAAAGTTCTCACACTCCAGCTTGTCGCCTTTCTTGTAGATGAGGCATATAACCCCTTCCTTCCACTCCTCCGGTAGCTGTTCAGTTTACCAGATTCTGACTATCAATTTGTGCAGGCAAGTGGCTAGCTTTTCCGGGCCCATCTTGATGAGCTCAGCTCTGATACCATCCTTACCAGCTGCTTTATTGATCTTTAGCTGTTGGATAGTGCTGCTTTCACCTTTAGATCACCACACGTTCGTCCGTCAAGATGCTCCCATCCTTATCCCTGCACATTTTGGCTCGCGACACGAAGCCTTTGCGGGCACAGCAGTTCCATCTCCTCGCACTCCGCTTCTTTCAGGCGGCGTTTCTTCTCCTGAAAAAGGCGGGTCTGCTGTCTCCGCTTCCGTCTATAACGTTCCACGTTCTGCCGGGTACCTACCGCCCGCGCTGCGCCCTTCTCCTCCAGAATCTGTCTGAACTCTTCGTCAAACCAATCGTTCCGTCGACTTCGTTCCACATACTCGACGTTGTTCTCCGCTGCGTCGTTAATGGCTGCTTTACCTGTATTCCAGCAGTCCTCAAGAGGGGTCCCGTCGAGCTCACCCTCTTCCGGCAACGCTGCCTCGAGATGCTGCGCGTATGCAGTGGCGACATCAGGTTGCTTCAGTCGCTCTAGGTCGTACCGCGGCGGTCGTCGGTACCGAACATTGTTGATGACGGATAGTTTTGGGCGCAGTTTCACCATCACCAGATAGTGGTCAGAGTCGATGTTAGCGCCACGATATATTCTGACGTCGATAATGTCGGAGAAGAACGATCAGAACGGGGTCGATTTGTGATTCTATCTGCAGTGATGATGTCCAGGTGGACCGATACGGGAGGCTGTGTTGGTGTAGTAGGTGTTGCGAATGGTCATATTCTTGGAGGCAGCGAAATCAATTAGTCGAAGGCCGTTTTCGTTCGTCAGCCAGTGAGCGCTGAACTTCCCAATAGTCGGTCTAAACTCCTCCTCTTGGCCAACCTATGATGATTTTGACGCCGTGGCTTGGGCAACTGTCGTACTCACGTTTCAGCTGCGCGTAGAATGCGTCCTTATCTGTGCTTCTGGAGTGTGGGCTATGGACGTTGATTATGATAAAGAACCGGCATTTGATCCTCAACCTGCACATTCTCTAATTGATCGGCCACCACCCGATCACGCGCCTTTGCATATCGCCCATCACTATGGAAGCTGTTCCCAGCTCGTGTGTGTTTCCGCATGTCCTTGAGCACATCGGCGAGTATGCGTGTGCTGCTGATGAAGTTGAGAGATTTGCAGTTCCACGAACCGAGTTTCCAATAGCTAGTCCCTTTTCGTCGCAGTGGTCTTCGCCGATGGTTCCGGTCCGTACTCTCTTGTTGATTGTTCGTTGCGTATGTTTTTTAAAGGCTGGCTTGCAGAGCCTGTCACCAAACCCCCTGATTTTCCGGAGCACCATTCCTCCTTATTCCCGGTGGACCATGGAGCGCAGTTTCACTTAGAGTCCCTCGCTGGCACTCGGACGATGATCAGCTGCCCCTAACATGGAGAACAGACGCTGTTGTGAGCCGATCCTGACCTGGAGAACAGACGCTCAGTAAGATTTGCACCTCTGGAGAGGAGCAAACCCCCCTTCCCCGTAAGCATACGAACATAGTACCCACCGGGATTGGTTACCCGATCTTCCCTACGGTTGCTCGTATCCCGACCAGCACCACGAGGAGGTAGGGATAGGAGTTGCTGGGTAAGAGGCTAAGGACCGCAAGATGGGGTCTATTTTATTCCTTCAGGTACGCGAAGTAACAATGGTATCTTTACCCAGCATTTGCCGTGCCATGTGGTTCCCATGATAGTTGTGGCAGAAATCGGAGAGATCGACACTTTGTCTATTTTGCTCTCCAAGGGTGTTATTGTCCGAATCAAATGCATTGCAATTCGCCGAAACTAAGGTAAAGCATGCTGATTGTCGCACGTAATCATGCTGGTTACTATCCATTCGGTAGAGTGAGAGGCTCTTTATCTTGACCTTCTACCGCATTCAGTTCTACTCCATAGTGATTCCCAGTACTCCTTTTTCCTTATTCCAACTATTTTCTGATATAGTACTGGATTGTCATAGCTCAATTACCATCAATGCTTGATTAGATATTTTTTCGATTAAAAACGTTTCTTCCATTTCGCGATCCAAAATTCCTCGTTTCTTCGTTTGCTTGTGACTAGTGTTGTAAAAGGTCATCTGCATGTCATTTGAAGACTTATTTGTTTTAAACTTATTTCAGAAACCTAAGTAAGTTCATAATTTATAATGCACTTGCGTGGTTCTATCGAAGGTACATTGCTTTAAATATAACGTCTGAGGCTTAAGAGTGTATTTTTGTTTTCAAAATGTCACATTTCATTTGACATAAAGTCATTTGAATGACATTTTCCTTCCACACTCCTTAGACTACATTTTAAGAGCAATATCCTGTTAGACGTTATAGCGCTATAGGTTCAGAACACCTCAGCGCCATAACTTCGTTACTCCTCGTAATTTTATATCGCGCCTCTGAAAAAAACATTTGAGGAAATAGTACCAAGAGGTCGTTCAAAAATGATGTCACAGGTTTTATGGGAGGGAGGTGGTCTAAGATTTTGTGACAGTACATGTACTAGGTATACAAAAAAGCGTGACAGAGGGTGGGGGGGGGAGGGTCTAGAAATCCCAAAAAGTAGTGGACGTCATATTTGAACCGCCCCCAATGACGTTTTACAACAGTGCTCGTTCCTTAGCACATTATTGTCGGCGTAGCACCAAATTAGAATTCGGAAGTGGGGACATCCGAAGTTTTATCTGTCAAACTAAAGAACGTGTTGATTAGTGCATCTTTATGTGAATCTAGCGAATCTAGTGAATCTAGAAATTGAAAATCTGGAGTATCGGGAATCAGAACATCGACTCAGGAGGCACTCGATACATTGAAAGCAACAGTATTGAATTCTGCATTAAAATGTGTTTCTACGTGATAAGGCTATTATTTTGTTTGTAGTGGCTTTGGTTTTGCAGTTGCGGATTTCATTTCGCCTCTGAAGGTCACCATTCTTGGGATTCTGGGATTTACTTCCGAGGTAATCGTATAGTTAGTTACAGGTGATCAAGCTGAAGCGGATCCAATTTTTTATTCCTTCATTTCTGTAAAATTTTAAATGATTTCAATTCTTCACTTAATAAAGCAAATCAAAGTGTTCCTCATAAAGTATACTGAAGAAAAAAATTATCGCGATGTGCTGTACCTATTGTACCATGGTGAGCCTGTGGATGACCAGAGCACTTTTATACAGAATTCTGGAGTAGGAGAGATACCATTCGAAGAAACGTAACGGAGTCTTCTAAAGTCGAGTGTGCTAATTGTCGTGGTTGGAAATTTTCCTGCTAGCCTAAGGTAATGTCATGTTCGATGATGACCAGCAGCAGTCCCTACTCCCGGAGGAGTAGACAGCAAACGAACTATCGACCTACGGAAATAGAGTAACTGTTTCCATTTCCACTTTATTGTCTTCGAAGTTCTACAACAAGACATTTCCAAATCTGTCACAATTTAAATTAAATGTGATAGTGTCCTTGAATTATTGATTCAGCTTATTTAGAGCGACATCCACAAAACTCATCGGTACATTTCAACACATGCACAAGATCCATGAAGTTTTCTGGTCAATCGACCGCGTTTTTTAATCTTCATTAAAGCGACTTTTAGCCCGAGGCTGGCTTCGTATGCCTTAGTCTCAGTTGCTATTGTAGCTTTGTTCAATAGCGTGTGGAGTTGTCTGTCTGGACCAATCTGATAGTGGATCTGATCTGGACCTAGTGAACAAATGGTGACAACCATATTTAAACATTTCAACAGTTTTTGGGTTATTGAAACAAGTTTTTCGTGTTTCATAAATAATGAATATGAAGTGTGTATTTATTATCTTTGGATTGATGGTTAATAATTAACCACAATTATTGTGGAAACCGCCTTATTCAGATGGACGCTATTAACGTTAAAATTTGCCAAAAACTAACGTAACGGTCTCGATGTGGAACAATTAAAATGGTATAATAGCGAAGGCGTAGTCCTACGTCATAAATTAGATGTAGGTTAGTAAATCTGAAACTCATTTGTTACTGGAACCTATCATTTTTACAATTTGTGAAATGAACCCCAGCGTTTGTATTGAAAACAAAGACGTATCCTACGTCAAAAAAGCTTATTTCAAAATGCATTTATTTGATGAAGAAAAAAAATTGCTTTGCAATGATGTAATTCGACTTTCTCAATTTTAGGTATCGTGTCAGCGGGATATTCCTGTGCCACTCGAGGTCAACCCGGTATCTATCATCGCGTCGCCAATACCGTGGACTGGATTTCGCACATCGTGCAGTTGACGCAGCAATAGCTAAGGAACGCCTAGTGGACAAAACTTGAAAGCAGACACAAAAGAGAAGATGACCAGAAAGGGAAGGAAGCACCAAGAGTCACACGAAGAGGAAAAATGCACCCCATTCACTGCAGAACACATTTCAGCGCGACGAGAAGCAGCCCAGTTGGTTGAGCTGTTGATCCTTGCTCTTCACTTTCCGGTGTTAGTTCTATTTATGAAGCTTGAAAAGATTTGAGAGAAACTTTAACAAAAACGAAACATATTTATGTATTTATTAATTTCCCGGTGAAAAACAAAGTGAAGGCTTTAGTGCACTGAAATGAAAGCTACACGTATTTATGCTGAAATCCTTCTCCGGCCTTCGGATCTGCCCTGCTGTAACGCGAGTTCTAATGCTTCTGTAACGATAGATATACTTTATAAGCGAGAAACGAAACCTGATTGTGATATATGTACTGATGTTGAGAGGATCCAGGGTGACATAGCCAATAAAGTAAAAAACAAATAGTGAAACTGAACAAAGCACCCACCAAGCGAGGAATCTGAGTATGAGTAAAGATGAAACAAACACTAATAACATGTTTCTGTGAAACTGTTCAATTAGTCTGAAGCCCTGTACGTAATTCAACAGAATACAGCCAACAAAACTAAACGTAGACGAACTCTATCACTTACTTACACATAATTTCCTGAGAGTATTAGCCGTGCAGGCCTTGCCTTCGGCCAGAAGAGCGAGGAGCCCACGAGTCAAACTGTGCCGAAAATGATCAAATTTATTCTTTATGTAAATATGAAGCTATCTGTACCCTACCTGTCTAATTATTTCTGACCATCTTCCCGGAAGGCTTCTATCAAGCCAACTTTATGTATGTAGGTATACCTGTTTAGTTGATTTTAAATAAAATGCGGTAAAAACAGTAGTAAATAGATTGCGACAGCCACGTGACTGAAACTTACAAAAAAAATCAACGCAAAAAAAATCGTATGGCTATCAACTAGCGTAGAGACAGGGAACGCCCTAAGATTGTTACCAGCATGAATATAGGTATTTTGTAATAAAGATGAAAACAAACGAAAACAACGAAACGAACCGTTTTAAAAAATCGTGTGATCCGAAAATTCCAATGAATAATTCAATAAAACAATGAGTTAAGAAATGAGTATTTTTACTGTTCTGCAGAATATTGACAAAAGCATTTTTGTGCCATCACAAAAAATCTGAAGAATTTAAAATTAGCTATCACTTTTTTGATTGTACGGTTGCTGTCTTCGTGTATATATTTAGCGAGCTTGCTGTTTTTTCGAATCCATTTTTGAAAATATTGCATTCAAAGAACTCCAACGAATTGGTGTCCAATGCATTATTGGCAAAATAAGCTGGTTTCAATTGTCTATTTTTAGAAAGTCACAACCCGTAACAAACAAGGGGATTTTTTCCGTTTTCCATCTCACTGTACTGTACCAATCTCGTCGCTTCTTTTTGATATCATACTTGCCTATTGCTGAAAAAAAAATCACAAAAATGAGAAACAGCTCTAATTCCTTTTCATTGTTTTGATTTGATGGGATGAACATGGGAGCTATGAGATAAAATGCCAATCAGTTCCCCTATTTAAGAGTTTTTTTACAAGTGGCCAAAGTTGGAAATTCACCTGACAGTCCCGTATGAGTCTCCTGAACTCCACCACCAACCCATACGCCACGACTTACAAGACTGTTCATCATGTTTGATAAACATTGAGTGAAAGTTCTTGGGCTTTCCTTTAGGTAGGTATATGGGTCCTTTCTTCGTCTGCATCTAACAAGGGAAAATTTAATTTTTAATCAAACTAATTTCCATGTAAACTTGAAACGGCTTGTGGTTTTATTTGAAACCACCTTAAGCTTTTGGAGGACACTTAGAACATGTGACAGAATCAAATGAGTATCTTGTAGTAGAATCGTTTTTCTAAACCACGCTAATATATAGGTCGTCTATCTTCGTCTATCTTTTACTTTCACTTCACTCTTTCATATCAAATAGGACCAGGAGCCGTAAAGACATCGGCAGGAAAGGCGGGTACACCCCTGTCATATGGTACTTTGAATTTAATTTATTTCTTATCCTAACGTCCTGTGCTCTTTAGTAAGCCTTTTGAGCAAAGATGTAGAATTACCAATTTTCCCCTGCGGGACCAGTTTACGCACCCCACTGTTGTAGTAACCACGTGGTGAGTTTGAATGCATTCAAGCTAAAAATGAACTACTCAAAACTTAGTCAAATCCGATAAATTTTCATCAAAAACGGGACTTCGAACGGGACGGGACGGAAAATTTGAGTACAAGATGTTACTATGTCTGAAACTCGATTATGCATATGTACAACATGTGATAGATTTAATTCGGAAAAGGCATTGGCGGGTAACCGCCCCTTCGGTGGGCTTTGATCCCATGACCCCAGTACGCTAGACAGGTGATTTCCCTACTAAGCTACGAAGGAAGCTATTGTTACTTGAATAAAAATATGATTGAGCTTAACCTTGGAATCTGTTTGATGTAAAATGCACTTACATAGGTAGATAAAGTTGTTTCCCATCAGTCGTATCCTTTACTCAAATCCAGGGCTGACAATAGTCATCGTCATAGCACGAAATGCCACAGTAGCGACGAGTTGCAGTGTCTTCATTGCTACTCTACACATCGTCAATGACGCACACCATGTTGGCTTTCGTCGTGGAACCAAATCGTCATGACATCGAAGAAGGAAGACTTCATACCGTTATTCTTCAAACGGCAGCTGCCATGCAAAGATTTTTACTATTCTTTTGTAATAATGAATTTGAAGCAACGTATGAAAGCGTTATGAATTATATCGATACATTTATGTTACCAATGTTCCCACTATTTGTTTATTTGAGTCGCCATTATGTTTTAACAAGTTCGTCTATACCCAAGTAACAATTCTGTGACCGTTGGGTTTTATATGAATTTTAATAAGGTTTTATTGCGGGAATAATTAAAGCCTATTGTTTTATAGTGGTCATAAACAATGCTAACGAACAATGGTTTTATATCACTCTTGAGATATCCATAAACCCCTTATAAACCATGTTCTAAAACTAAACTTTTGTTACCCTTGAAGTTTTAATAATAGTTTTATTATTGCTTTCAAATGCGTCATAAAACCAGTTTGGGTCACTGCTTTAAAACTACTCAACGTGACTCGATCTATTCACCATGTTGAATTTGGAAAGCAGTGTTGCTGTATAACTTATACGTGAATCATGCAATAAGACGCATAATGAGGTTAGCATATTTTTACCGACATAATGTGAGTGACATGTGTTTCTGATAAACTAGAGATGCTTCTCATTTCCGAAATAAAAAAAATGACTTGAAAGCGACAGGTAAAAAATCTCCTGGTTATAAGAATTTCCGGTGTTATCCAATAATACCAATAAAGGTTGGCAAGAACAATTCGATTTCTGTTAAAAGTAATTATGTTCTATGAGCAGAGTTATTTGAAAATTATTGAACTGTAACTCTTATGTTAGTTTTAATTTTGATTTGGGATATGAGACACATGCATATGAAATGCTGTTAAATATATGCACTTAATTGGATTGCGGCTTCTCATGAAAAGCCGATGCGACGAAGAATCATTTTTCCGGTTTCTAGAAAAGTGAAGAAGGAAACATTTTTTGCATTTTTCCTCATGCACATGACCTCCTACACATATTTGATTCCTACGAATTACACCAAAAATACGAATGGGTAATATTCCATATATTCGTAGGTTCACTAACTTCAGGAAATTATTAGCATTCGTAGATTTCTTATACGGATCCGAAAATCCGCCAAAAGCTTTAATTTCCACAGATTTGGCATCGTTGCCCGTTGGATGAAAAAGTGCTTCCCACCTCAGCCACTAGGTTGCATGTTATCGAACCGAAGGCCATCTGTTGTCGGGAAGTGTAACCATGACAAAGTTTTATAACAAGTTTAAAACGGTCATGAAGTAACCAAGGAGAATTATTGAGGTAATCACAAAAGCCATTGAGCTATTTTTCGCCAGATTTTTATTTTCATAAAAGGAATGTCGCCATGTTGAAATAATGATCAACGTCATAGCCGTGATTGAAAAATACATCAATTACGATTGAATACACTATTTATTGGTGGAACTAAATAATTTCTGAGTTTTTTTTTATAAAAGCATGGTTACTTTTAACAAACTATTTGAAATTGAATTATTTTGAGCAGTTTGGAAAATTATTAAATTTCCTATTTTCATGTGATTTTTCGATAATTTCAAAGGCGCGTTGATTTTAAGCTTCTACAAACTCAATATTCACGATAAATTTGGTTGCGCATGTCATTTTGTTGTATGAAACACTTAAATAATATTTCATTTTCAACATCAACCATTACAAATAAAATCAGAAGCATTATTTTCCACACATCAGCTTTACATAGGGCACATTGTTATCTAGAGAAAATAAAAACAAAGACAATGGAATGACAATAAACATAATCCATAATATGACATTGAAACAGTTTTATTGTTACTCTTATGATGGTCACGCCAACCTCTTATAGAGTATCAACAAATTCAATACAATGTTTTTTTGCAGTTTTATTACTACTCTTAATACGGTTTTAATAACATCTTCTAGATTAGTCCATTAGGCCGGAAGGCTATCTTAATGATGTTATGAAGAGGTTTTGGTGGAGTTGCTAGTTTTATTAGCAACTGGTCATGAAAACCTCTTGTAGAGCATGATAAATCTTAAAATGTTACTTGGGTAATGACGTGCAATCAATTGTGTGAAGAAGTGATGACGAAAATAGTCATAACTTTTGGCTGCGCGACTATTGTCGCGGTACGCATGCATGCGGCGCAAAGAAAACGAATAGGTGTTGCGTCGTGCAATGCTATGACGAAAACTATATTTTTTCGCTTTCTTAATACGACGAGAATGACTATTGTTAGCCCTGCTCAAATCAAAAACAATTTTTGAATAGTCTCGTTTTTGATGAAAATAAGTCGGATGCGACTCAATTTTGAGTGGCTCATTTTTAGCGTGTTTGATGTATACATGGTTGCGCCAGAAAATATACCTACGCACAGCATGAAACGAGCACTATTTCTTTTCTGGTGTTCCTTGCCTTCCTTCGTTATTCTGCTTCTTGATGTGAGCTTTTGTGGGTGGGCGCAAAAAACGGCAATAAAGGCAGCTTGTGAAAGCTAAAAATGGTGAAAGATAAATGGTGAAGCTGAGCTTACTTCCTTGTTATGAATTTGACCATAATATTGTAATTTCTGTATTCTAACTTATCTGCAAACGTTAATAAGCTTGAACATATATGCACAACGGGCAAAATTATTCTTTCCACATATCCGCGTATAAATATATTTCCACAACCAACTTCGTATATATTACGAGATTTCTCAACATGTCACAAAAAAAATAATAGAAAACGGATAATAAATTAGAATAATCTCTAATACCGAGAGTAAAGGTAAAAAATCTGACACCCGCAATTACCGCGGAATCGCTCTTCTCTCCACCATTTCAAATTTATTCGAAGTAATTGTCAATGAGAAGATATTCAACCAAATATAAAATAGGATTACTACAATGCATCACGGATTCTATTAACCCTTATTAACCCTTATGCGGCCGACAGGGTACCCGTGTTCCTTTCAAATTCAAGTGGTGATATTTCAATAAGTTTTTATAGCTGAAAGCTGAAACTCAGTGCCATCTAAAACTCCATAAAATGTAGCATCTTTGAGAAAATCACGTTGATACAGTGAGGAGGGACATGGGAGGGGCATCTGATTTTTATACCACGTGGATGGCCGACAGGGTACCCGTATTCCAATAAATTGATATATTCATAACTTTAACAATTTTCAACCGATTTAGATAATTTTGACAGTTTTGGAAACAGAAACTCATATACTTTTTTGCCCATAGTCAAGGCTTACAGCTTTTTGTCCATGGTTATACAAGAAATCTTTGAAGTAAGACTTAAGAGTCTACACACGTAACCGAAGGACTATCAACCAGTTTCGAATAAATTACATGCTCATTGCGCTTCTTAGAATAGTCGGTGTTCACAGTATACATTCTGGGTATCCAAAACCCTGGAGTAAGGCCTAAGTCACCCAAAAATCCCTGGAATAAGATCTTATGGTCTGCTAACGTAACCAAAGGTCTATCGTGTAAATTTTAAAACGGTAAATGCTCTTTATGGTGCTTAGCATATAATGCTTTCACAGTATATGCTCCGGGTCATCCAATGACCTTTTCTTAAAACATGTTTGCATTCCAAGTAGTTCTTGTTGATGTCATTGGTTCCAGGTAGTCTCCGAACTCCATACAGTCAAGGTCTTCGGATCAATCTCCGTAATGGAGACAGTTAACGAAGAATAAACCAGTTGCGTGACCCCTTTTTGGTATATGTTTGTATTCCATGTAGTTCTTGTTGTTGTCGTGGGCTCCAGGTAGTCTACGAACTCCATAGAGTCAAGGTCTGTGGATCAACCTCCGTAATGGAGGCAGTTATTGAAGAATAAACAAGTTGCGTGACCCCTTCTTGGTATATGTTTGTATTTCATGTATTTCTTGTTGTTGTTGTGAGTTCCAGGTAGTCTACGAACTCCATACAGTCAAGATCTTCGGATCAATCTCCGTAATGGAGGCAGTTATCGAAGAATAAACAAGTAGCGTGACCCTTTCTTGGTATATGTTTGTATTCCATGTAGCTCTTGTTGTTGTCGTGGGCTCCAGGTAGTCTACGAACTCCATAGAGTCAAGGTCGGTGGATCAACCTCCGTAACGGATGCAGTTATTGAAGAACAACTGGGAGGGATGGAAGGTAGCGGTTTTCCTCCAATACCTTTTCCGAACTTAATCTACTACATGTAGTGCATATGCATAATCGAGTTTCAGACATAGTAATTAATTTCCACTCCGGGTGGCTCAATACCCGGAACATAGGCAATTAACTTTGAATGTACTGAACTCGAAAGGCGATCTCTCTTCGCTTATGTGGTCGAATTGGGATCTGACTGGCCCAATCTCACACAACCCTACTTCATCGAACGCCGTTGGTGATGAAGCAAGTGTGTAGTAGCCAGATAACACTAAATAACTGCCCATGATCACATAGTTGACGTATAAGCCAAAATGACCAAAACACACTTTTTTGCGGATATGGATTCTTCGTACGGATATACATATATGCTCCATGAAAA
Organism: Armigeres subalbatus; assembly: GCF_024139115.2. Lineage (NCBI taxonomy): Eukaryota > Metazoa > Arthropoda > Insecta > Diptera > Culicidae > Armigeres > Armigeres subalbatus. The sequence continues at coordinate 367,462,964 of NC_085140.1, read as the reverse complement.
AATATTCATGTTTTGTTCGGAAACATTCGAGTTATGGCGATAATTGTTTTTGGAAAAATGATCATTTGGTCGCATAAGTTGACGTACCTCCATTACCTGCTGCAATATGGAGCAAAAACCTGTCTCATATTTTTTCGATATTCACAATCCACTAGTTAAACACAACATAGGTTTTCGTTTTACTTTGTCGTATTTCAGGACTACTTTATGATTTGGGCGTAACTGATTTTGTAATCAAAAATTAATATGCAAGTTCCTGCTAAAGCAAGCATTTCTTGTGAAATCCACGGTATAATCCGACAAAATAAGCTTTCATCCATCGAGGTGTAGCTCTGGAGATAAACGTTTACATTCTTTTGAATCAATAAAATAATGTTTGTTTGACAAGTATTGTCGCCAAAAGTTTGGATTTACGAAAATCGCGATCATTCAAAAGGAAGTATAATATAAAAGAAGAATGAAAATCCATTAATTATGTAACGCAATGATTAGCCATTTGTGTCACTTTTTTTAGAAGCATATCAAAATTGTGTATGGGAAATCATACTTATCTAAATCCCCATTTCTCCTCTGAAGTGTAGTAATTTATGGGTATTTTCTAAAAGTGCATATCAGAGCCAAAATCTAGCTTCATTTTTAGCGTGACAGGAGAGGTCTGCCACTGAGGACTTAACACATAAGAATTAGTGCGTGTTAAATGGCTTTTTATTTGTACCTCAGCTTGATAATATTAGTATGTATATTTCGAGCACATTTACCGAGTTAGTTTTTACAATTGCAATGCAATTCTTATTCATGTTTTTCATTACCTTGCCCGGGCAGGACTGAATTATAAAACATGATATGGACTTTGATGTAAGATTCAAAAGAGCGGACAAAAATATCAACAACAAAAATGCACCGAAGTGTTATTTAAATACCAAGATGTGTTATGGATAAAAACAAACTAATAGCTCGAGATATTAATCACTTCTTCCAAATACTAGTAACTGATTACCTCATGATATTTCAGAGCAAATTTGGATATTGTCGTCTGATATTTTGTGCTTTTATATCCTACATATAAATCAAGCAATCTAATCACGATTGATTTACTTTTAATCCTCGTCTACTCGTTTGGTTGGAACGAGGGCTTTGGCCAATACATGAAAACGGTAACTGCTTGCATACTTGTAACAGAACCATTCTAATGCTGTAATAGTGCAAAAATCCCCGTACGGTACTGATGAAATTCTTTGCAACACGAACTCTTCCACACATAATTTTATCTTTACCAGATAATTTTAATTTTCACGGAAAGAGCTATCCGAAAAACCTTTCCCAGAAACTCGAACTTTTCAAAAGATTTCCTTTCCTCAATCAGTAAATCGTTGGAACTAACTTCATTTACACTAAATTAATGATTTCGTGTGTTACTTCTACGTGAAGTTATACGATTTTCATTTGAAGCTGATATCTCCACTGGCCAGTGGAGATATATCAGCTTCCACACTGATATTCTTCCTCCCTTCATACGGGAGCTTGGCAGAAGGAAGGTCGTGTGATATGTGCCATCACAAATATTGCCCTCCGCTCGCTTTCAAATCGACTACTATAAAACATTCTTCATGCCTGCCGTATCCTAACGGAACTATCAATTCTATACTTTCGCCTCTAATGCTATCATGAACATGTACGTCCGAGTTTGGAAGATGATATTAGCATTTCCATATCATTGTAACTTCATTTATTCTTTACCGCTTTATAACCACACGTAGTAGCCTGGTTTTTACGCCATGTTATGGGAACAAACATTTCACAAAACGTTTGTTTGATCGCATAAACTGTCGTATGCATATTTTGACCACCTCAACCAAAGGAATAATAATCAATTCCCCGCGGCCTTAAAATAACTACTAATATTGTCCATTTAGACAGATTAGTTCATGTATTTTGTTGATTGATATGATGATTCGGGTAAAATTAATAAAAATGCGTTTTCCCAACATTGATGGTGCTGGTTGTTACGTCAACTATGAAATCATGGGCAGAATACTCATCCTACTTGGTTGGCATTGTACAAAAACATATATGAGAGAGTTAGTTTTGAGAATGCATTGCGAGAGTTCGGCTACATGCCCGGTGCTGTGAATTTGGTTTCATCAGTACCCGCTAAGCTGCGGAGGACGACGGAGGTCCTTCATACCCTAGCAGCACACATGTTCTACATATGTTACTGCAACTCATAAATGACCAGATTCAGTCACAATCAAGTCGCTGTAACCTTTTCAGTCTGACTTGTGTTGCTCGGGTAGTTTAGTAGGGAAAGCACCTGTCTAGCGTACTGGTTTCGTTGGATCAAACCCCACCGAAGTTCTCTAGATCAATCTCCGTAATGGAGGCAGTTGTCGAAGAATAAACAAGTTTTGTGACCCCATCTTGATATATGTTTGTATTCCAAGTAGTTCTTGTTGTTGTCTTGAGCTCCAGGTAGTCTATGAAATAGAGTCAAGGTCGATGGATCAACCTCCTTAATAGAGGCAGTTATTTGAAAATAAGCAAGTTGTGAGACTCCTTCTTGGTATATGTTTGTATTTTAAGTAGTTATTTTCATTGTCGGGCTCCGTAATGAAGGCAAGGCAGAATACGTGAATGGAATCCGTATTTTTGTTGAAGAGACGTACAAACTTATCAACAGGTACTCATAAATGATTCATAATAAGCTACAGGCAGTGAAAGTTATTTCATGAAAATCTTTATTGTTTGCGGCAAATTGGGTAGAAAACGTGATAAAATCGGGTTAGGCAAAATCAGGGGTAGACAAAATCTGGGAGTGACAAAATCAACAACTCTCATCTGGAGTGAACATACGCATTCCTAGTACAGCAGCCGTTCGATAACTGCAAAATGTTTACTTTTCAGTTATCGAATGCCGTTCGATAACTGCAACGCCTTCTAGACGTCAAACGGTTGTCAATCGAACGTCAAATACAAGAAAAGTGCATCTAAATGTGCAGCGCAATGCAGCTGTCATTGAGTCTGACATCGGTTTGAAGTTTAGCGGTCTGATAACTGTAAAACTGTTGCAACTATCGAATTTCAGTTAAAATGACTTGCAGTTATCGAACGTCTGCTGTAGTTTTTGTTTTGCCATGGTACTAGGTAGTCTATGAAGTCCATATAGGAATGATCTGTAGATCAACCCACGAACGGAAGGCTATTGATATATGTTTGCATTTCAAGTAGTTCAAGTTGTTGGCATTAGCTCTGGACAGTTATTGAAGAATAAACAAGATGTGAAACCTCATCTTGATATATTAGCATTCCAAGTAGTTATTGTTGTCTTGTTGTTGTTGGTTCCAGGTAGTATACAAACTTTATTGATAGCACTAATATGAAGTCTATGCTTTGGAAATGCAAAATGTAAATAAATTGGAACGATACAACTTCACGCCGAGAACGTGAGGGAAAAAACGGGCTAATATCGCAAAGATCATGTACCATATTAAATTAGATTAAGGCTCATGGAATTGTTTCAAAGTGCTCGCGTTTTGGGCACACCAATCGATACAGGCGTCGCACAACCGTATTTTTGTTGATTTAGCTTTTGCTGCGTCGCAGCATGCGTGAAATAATAAAATGACAGTTGTGCGTTACTTCCATGCCGAGTGGTGTGCCCCGAAAACGCGAGCACTTTGAAACTTGGATTCCGTAAGGAGTGACCTTAAAGACCATCTAGATATTCGTGTAAGCCTAGAAGTCTAACTCCATAAATTTATAGGATGACCATTAGCATATGCCATGAACGCATTTCAGTCATGGGCCCCAAAGGCATGTACCAAATTTAAAACAGGCTGATATATCTCTGGTGTAGATCCTAATGCCTTACTTCAGGGTTTTCTTGGATGATCATGAACATTTAAAATGGGTGCATTCTATTCTACGTACTATAAATGGCATGTATAACTATTCAACTAGGCCGAAGGAACTCTGGTTACGCGTGAAGTTCTTGCTGTTCTCTTGGAGACCCATGAACATATGCAATGAAAGCGGTATATTCTATGTACCAAAAAGGGCATATGCCACTTTGAAACAATCCGAAAGGTTACATGAAGATCCTGAGGCCTATTTTAGCATTTTCTTGGAAGACCATAAACATATGCAATGGACGTATTCTATTCTATGTACCACAAAGGGCATGTACCACTTTTGAAACAAGCCAAAAGATCTCTGGGTACCCATGCAGATTTAAAGTCCTATTCCAGGGTTTTCTTGGATGACCATGAACCTATGCAATGGACGCAATCTATTCTATGTACCACAAAGGGCATGTAACACTTTTGAAAAAATCTGAGAGATCTTTAGTTACGCGTGTAGATCTTAAGGCCTTTTCCAGGGTTTTCTTGGATGACCATGAACATTTGCAATAAAGGCGTTCTATTCTATGTACCACAAAGGGCATGTACCAGTTTTGAAACAATCTAAAAGATCTCTGGATACCCTAGTAGACCTGAAGGCCTTTTCCAGGGTTTTCTTGGATGACCATGAACATATGCAATGCAGGCGCCAGAGGACTTATCCGAGAGATTTCTTCGATTGCGCAGAACATATGTAGTGATCACATTTGATTTCAAGATGCGCAAAGAGCATGTACCACTTTTGAGACAAGTCCATAGACCCATGGTTACGAGTGTAAACCTTACGGCTTTACTCCTGAGATTTCTTGGATGACTCGGAACATATACTGTGAACGCATTCTATGCTAAGTACCACAAAGAGCATGTACCGTGTTTGAATTTGCATAATAGGCCTTTGGTTACGCGAGTAGATTTTTAGGCTTTACTCCAGGGTTTTCTCGGATGACTAAGACTTCATTTCAGGGATTTTTGCATTACCCGAAGCATATACTGTAAACACCTTCAATTCTAAGAAGCGCAAAGAGCTTGTAGCATATTTGAAACTGGCTGAATGGCCTTTGGTTACGCGTGTAGGCTCTTAAGCCTTACTTCAAAGTTTTCTTTTATAACCATGGGCATATGCTGTAAACTTTGACAATAGGCAAAAAGTATATGAGTTTATGTTTCCAAAACTGTCAAAATTATCCAAATCGGTTGAAAATTGTTGAAGTTATGAGAATATCAATTTAGTGGGACACGGGTACCTATCGGCCATCGACGTGTGTTTTTGTTGGCCGCATAAGGGTTAACCTTCTCGTTTAAAGATCATAAAAGCTCACAAAACAAACAACATACATACCGAACTTGTAACCCTCATAAAAACAAGATCATTACCGTTGTAATGTTCGTGATGACCTCCATGCAGCGCGCAATGTCTTTAACTAGCTGCTCAAAGAAGAACACCTAACGGTTGACCATTTGCAATACATAATAAAGCCCACAATTCATTGCAGTGTGGTTCTACCCCATCGATGATGGCAGCTGTCTCCTCGAAAGCACCCAACTCTCGTATCGAAGAATCTTCCCAGAAGGAAAGAAAACCTGTTCCAAACAAATTACTCCACTTTCCATACTGATCCCCGTTCGTTTGCACCGAGGTCAGCACAGGTCAGTACACCTCGAAATCCACTCTATCCATTTCAATTTTTGCCGTAATTGCCGTTGGCTACGAGACTTTCTCAAATCCCACTGGGCAGCACCATGGTAGGCAACAGGCTATGCCAGCGTCGTATGCATTATCCACTAAAGCGACCAAATTACAACCTTGGATCGACCAGACATCGACCTTGCCTCCGCTTGCGTCGTATCCCGAGCTTGCAGTCTCTCAAACTCACCGAGGCACCTATTCTCTTCATCGTCTACTTTGGCTGCACGAAATCGTTCAGGAAATTGAGCCTAGCTACAGTAGGTACAGGGCATGCGTCTCGACGGGGTCCTAAAAAATCGATCATCATGTTGTTCCTAAGCGCCTCTCGAAACCATTTATGTTTATGACACTTATACGCCGGCGCTTAACGACCGAAAGCCTAAGCCAAGTCGGTGCCGGGTGACCTCGCCCCCTAACTTCAGGTCCTACAGCTAATTTCGTCAACAACTGACCACAAATTGCTGCCGACCGTCGTGAGGTCCCGAGAAACGCGCGCTGACGGAATGAGACATAAAAGTCGATGGCGGTGCCGATGACGATCCCGGAGCTGTTTGCACCTCGTCTGTTTGGATGGGTGTCGCTGTTTTGTTCGTAAATTTGGAAGGACGTAACCGGAACTGGCCGCGAGTGGTTGTTGTGTCTGATGCACACTCATCACGTTGCACAGTGACCGAAAGCGGAATGGAAAATTGTAAGTCCTGTGATTTTTGCAATGTTTGTTGGCCTCACCAGCAGCACATTGTTAACTTTTAAAATTATATAAGCACGTACAACAAAAAGACATTAAAAGAACAATAAATCGACCACTTATTCCCGTTCCTAACGATTATCAGCAAAATAATATTTTTCCTCAAACGAATGTTCTGTCAAACAGAAGAAGAAATCTTTTATTTATTTTATTTTATTGATTTAAATTCCTTTGGCAGAGAAAATCGCAAAGGGGGCTTTTTCCTGAAAGTTACAATAACAGAAGTGAGTAAAGAAGATCGAGTCCTTCCTCGAGTTAAATCATCGTTTGTATATTAGAATTATTGGATCTTTTTATCAATATGTATATGGCTTACTTGAATAACGCATATCAACATCAATGTTACTTTTTATCCGACTTATTCCACACGCTTGCATTCTGTGCCAGAAGCGGAGATGATGATGATGATGATAGCCATATAGTCTGGGCGGCTTGGGGCCTCAGATGAGCCTGACGTAAGAGTGTGGTGATGTGCCTGGTGCATCGCCGAGCGTAAAGATTCGGTGAAAGAAGCAAATCCACGAATAAGTCAATCATGTAATGATGGAGATTAGACCCCTTTCGGTCGGCACGGCACTAGAGAGCAATCTCCATAATTTCGCCCATTGATCTATTTCGCTTCGAAAAATTTGTGCTAAGTAAAAAAAAATGACCAGCCTACATTGGCTACAAATTGCAGTTTTCTCTCGTATCTTTTGTAGCCACTTCAGCCATTCAAACAGATCATAAATATAAGACTCTCGATAGTCCATCCACACTAGCGCTGGTCGGTTGATGTCGAGCGATATTAACATCATTGTAAGCGAATTCCTTGCCGCTGTCCAGCGATCGTACGCTGCTTGTCAAGATTGTCAGACCATTGATGATAATATTTATTTACGTTCCCTTTTTGTGGGAGATAGCGTAAATCATTATAATTATGACTTTTATCCTCGCTGCTCGGGCGGACTCCCAGTAAAAAGTCTGACGTTGGATGAAAGTGAAATTATTCACTCCCGCGCGTCGATCTATGAAAGGAGGAAAAACTGCAGGTGCACTTTCCTAAGCAGACAGCACTCATTTTTCTTCCCGTGATGCTGTCGACCATCAACGTCACTTCGCCTGAGTGGACGGTTTGGATTAGGCCTTGGCGGAGGGAAGAGATGCATCATTGCGTTTTCAATCAGAATTCAAGCGGAGTGTCTCATGTCACAAGATAGATGATGACTTAATCCTCGGTATCCTACATAAGATGAAACGGCGAACTTGATGATTGACAGACACGTATTAAAAAAGTGCAATCATTACTGCCATCAATATCGTAATGGACGGATGGTGCTCAGCCAGCAGATTGAGTTGTCAATTTCTTCGACAGACTTATGTCTAATCATGGTTGCAATTTGTTGTTAGGAAATTTATGGCATATATTGAAATAGAAGAACGCACCAACTTACCAACTTACAACTTACAACTTATTAAATATTTAAACTCCTGAACTTGTCATAAAACGAGATATTTCAATGTCCCTTTTAATTTCAACCTCATAACCTGTAACAATAACCCGTCTCCAGTGTTTCATGCTTGACTCGACTTTTCGTGTTACGTAGAGGCTTCTTCTTCTTCTTCTTCTTATTGGCATTACATCCCCACACTGGGACAGAGCCGCCTCGCAGATTAGTGTTCATTAAGCACTTCCACAGTTATTAACTGCGAGGGTTCTAAGCCAGGTTACCATTTTTGCATTCGTATATCATGAGGCTAGCACGATAATACTTTTATGCCCAGGGAAGTCGAGACAATTTCCAATCCGAAAATTGCCTAGACCGTCACCGGGAATCGAACCCAGTCACCCTCAGCTTGGTCTTGCTTTGTAGCCGCGCGTAGAGGCACAGATGTGGAAATCGAAAAAAGAATTTGTAGGTAGTTACAATCAAGTGGTGGAATTAGGACAGCACTTACTCGTCTTATGACAAGTGAAGGGAGTCAATAAAAAGCTCTAAATAATTATCTATTCGGACTCCTGAAACTAAGCTGAAACTAAGTGTCAAATGAAGTTACACGCAAATATCGAATTTTTAAAATCTGCTTTGCATAAAAAAAAATAAAAGCATTCCAGATTAAGTTAATAAATACGAATACGACATGATAAAGAGAATCTTGATGTCAAAGCTCACACATCTTATTTTTATTTAATAAGAGGGGTTAGAAGCAAATGGGTGTTTGCGAAATTTTGGTCGAATTTGATCTGACTGCAGCAAAAATGCTGTGGTTTTAGAACTTTGCGGCAACAGGTTGATACAGTTTGTATGTCGTTTATAATAAATATGAAAAATCACAGAAAATTTGATTTTTAACGTTGGATAACGTCTTACCCGAAGGTACTAGGTGTCAAATCAGAACCTAAATCGGGGATTGGGGATCGTCACGAAATTATTTTGAACGTTTTAGCGCCTTTATCTTTCGATGGATTTTGGAGATTTATATATCAATCGACTCGGAAACTCTCCAGCAATTTGTCAATTTCATTAAAACTTTAATTTTTTACGGCAAACTATTGAAAATTTAAATTCTTGTCACACCCAGTAAAAAATTCAGAAATCTATGGCAAAAGGTCGAAAGACAAAAGGTTGAAAGACAAAAGGTCAAAATGACAAAAAGTCGAAAGGAACAAAAGGTCGATAAAGAACAAGTAGATAACTATTTGGCACGGCAAATGCTGGGTAAAGCGTACCATTGGTACTTCGCGTACCTGAAGGAATAAAATAGACCCCAACTGGCGGTCCTTAGCCTCTTACTCAGCAACTTCTATCCCTACCTTCCCGTGGTGCTGGCGGGGATACGAGCAACCTTAGGGAAAATCGGGTATTCAACCTCGGTTAGAACTATGGTCGTATGCTGACAGGGAAGGGGGGATTTACTCCTCTCCGGAGGAGCAAATCTTATTGAGCGTCTGCACTCCATGTCAGGATCGGCTCACAACAGCGTCTGTTCTCCATGTTAGGGGCGGCTGTTCATCGTCCGAGTGCCAGCGAGGTACTCTAAGTGAAACTGTGCACCATGGTCCTCCGGAAATTTAGGGGGTTTGGTGTCAGGCCCTGCAAGCTAGCCTTTAAAAACATTAGCAACAAACAATAAACAAGAGAGTACGGACCGGAACCATCGGCGAAGACCACCGCGACGGAAAGGGACTAGCGATTGGAAACTCGGTTTGTGGAACTGCAAAACTCTCAACTTCATCGTTAGCACACGCATACTCGCCGATGTGCTCAAGGACCGTGGATTCGGCATCGTAGCGCTGCAGGCGGTTTGTTGGAAGGGATCAATGGTGCGAACGGAAACGGACTACGACTAATTGATTTCGCTGCCTCCAAGAATATGGCCATTCGCAGCACCTACTTCCAACACCACTGCAGACAGAATCACAAATCGACCACGTTCTGATTGATGGACGGCACTTCTCCGACATTATCAACGTCAGGACATATCGTGTCACTAACATCGACTCTGGCCACTATCTTGTTATGGTTAAGCTGCGCCCAAAACTATTCGTCATCAACAATGTTCTGTACGGATGACCGCCACGGTACGACCTAGATCGACTGAAGCCACTGCATACGCGCAGCATCTCGAGACTTCGTTGCCGGAAAGGGTGAGCTCGATGGGGCCCCTCTTGAGGACTGCTGGAACAACGTCTTATCTATGGGACGAAGTCGACGGAACGATTGGTTCGACAAAGAGTACAGACAGATTCTGGAGGAGGAGGATGCAGCGCGGGCGGTCGCGCAACCGCAAGGTACCCGGCAGAACGTGGAACGTTATAGACGGAAGTGGAAACAGCAGTCCCACCTTTTTCAGGAGAAGAAACGCCGCCTGGATGAAGCGGAGTGCGAGGAGATGGACCAGCTCTGCGGTTCTAATGAAACACTCAAGTTATATCAGAAGCTCAACGCATCTCGCAAAGGCTTCATTCCAAGAGCCGAAATGTGAAAGGATAAGGATGGGAGCATCTTGACGGACGAACGTGTGGTGATCGAAAGGTGGATTCGCCATTCAACAGCTAGAGACCAATAAAGCAGCTGGTAAGGATGGTATCGGAGCTGAGCTCATCAAGATGGGCCCGGAAAAGCTGGCCACTTGCCTGCACAAACTGATAGTCAGAATCTGGGAAACCGAACAGCTACCGGAGGAGTGGGAGGAAGGGGTTATATGCCCCATCTACAAGAAAGGCGACAAGCTGGAGTGTGAGAACTTTCGAGCGATCACCATCCTTAATGCCGCCTACAAAGTGATATCCCAGATCATCTTCCGTCGTCTGTCACCATTAGTGAACGAGTTCGTGGGAAGTTATCAAGCCGGCTTCGTTGACGTCCGCTCGACAACGGACCAGATCTTTACTGTACGGCAAATCCTTCAAAAATGCCGTGAATACCAGGTCCCAACGCACCATCTGTTCGTTGATTTCAAGGCTGCATACGACAGTATAGACCGCGTAGAGCTATTGAAAATTATGGACGAGAACAGCTTCCCTAGGAAGCTTACCAGACTGATCAAAGCAACGGTGGATGGTGTGCAAAACTGTGTGAAGATTTCGGGCGAACAATCCAGTTCGTTCGAATCGCGCCGGGGACTAAGACAAGGTGATGGACTTTCGTGCCTGTTGTTCAACATTGCGCTAGAAGGTGTCATGCGGAGAGCCGGGTGTAACAGCCGGGGTACGATTTTCAACAGATCCAGTCAATTTATTTGCTTCGCGGATGACATGGACATTGTCGGCCGAACATTTGCAAAGGTGGCAGAACTGTACACCCGCCTGAAACGTGAAGCAACAAAAGTTGGACTGGTGGTGAATGCGTCAAAGACAAAGTACATGCTTGTGAGAAGCAGTGTTACGATAGACGGGGATACCTTCGAGGTGATCAATGAATTCGTCTACCTTGGATCCTTGCTGACAGCAGATAACAATATTAGTCGTGAAGTTCGAAGGCGCATCGTCTGTGGAAGTCGGGCCTACTACGGGCTCCAGAAGAAAATGTGGTCAAAAAAGATTCACCACCACACCTAATCTGTCACGTTCATGACGCTGGTAAGACCGTTAGTTCTCAACAGACATGCAACGTGGAGAATGCTCGAGGAGGACTTGCAAGCACTCGGAGTATTCGAGAGACGGGTGCTTAGGACCGTTTTTGGCGGTGTGCAAGAAGACGGTGTGTGGCGGCGAAGAATGAACTACGAGCTCGCCCAGCTCTACTCGAACCCAGTATCCAGAAGGTAGCTAAAGCCGAAAGGGTACGATGGGCAGGGCATGTTGCAAGAATGCCGGACAGTAACCCTGCAAATATGGTTTTCGTTTCCGATCCGGCAGGTACGAGACGGTGTGGAGCGCAGCGAGCGAGGTGGGCAGACCAGGTGCAAAACGACTTGGCGAGCGTGGTGCGCATTCGAGCATGAAGAGATGCGGCCTCTAACCGTGTATTGTGGCGTCAAATTGTTGATTCAGTGTTATCTGTTTAGATGTAAACTAAATGAGATAACTAGTTGGGTGTATTCCAAAGGAATTTGTGAAATGCATTAAACTTCAAGCAGCGTAATACACTCATCTCATCTGCAATATCTCATAATTTTCTTGATGTAAATTTTGTCCATTTTTTCCATTCCTAAGGCTCCTAGTTCTGAAACAAGTGATGCATTCGTGCTGGGAGTGCATTATTGGCCGAATAGAACATCTGGCCGAACAGGGAAGGGCCGTTGGCCGAAAGGGGCATTCGGCCGAATTGGTCATTTGGCCGAAAGTGTCGTTTGACCGCCCCTTGCGGACAAATCACCCTTTCGGCCAAATGATCCTTTCGGCCAAACGACCCTTTCGGCCAAATGATCCTTCCGGCTAAATAACTTTTGGCCTAGTGGCATTCGGCCAAACGGCCCTTCCCCTCACTAACAGCAGTTACTTAGTTCGAATTTGCAAAGAAATTATGGCTTAAGATCTGCTTCCACTGATGATTGCCAATCGATGGTACATAATTTTAAATTCCAAATTAATGAAAATTATATTTAACGACAAAAAATATCTTTAACATACCTTATAACAAGACAGAATGACGGCATCCCTATAGCAAGAAATTTTTTTTCTTATTGCACACCCCCTCCGATCGTTCTAATTGGTTGGAACACACGCCTCACCTATAAAAAAAAAGATGCATTGCACTCAGTTCCGGATTTAGGGTGGGGGGGTTGGCGAGGAGTCCGTGGCCCCGGGCCCCCACAAATCTTATGTACCAAAACCAAAATTATTTGCACATTTTGTGGCCCCACAAACTGTTGGCCCCGGGCCCCCCTTCCGGCTAAATCCGGCCCTGATTGCACTGGTTAGGTCATGCCAACATGGAAGGCACAAACGTGTCATTTGTTCGGCGGAACGAGAGTGGAGAACGGTGGTTTGGATAACAACAAGAGGAAGACGGCTAACAATGGTCCTTTTCAGGACCACGAGTTAATATGAAAGATTTTCTGATTGGTAGCGAAAGCCCTCTTATTAAATAAACTGCGCAATCCTACCAGCAAGTTTATCAAATCTGGATGTCGGATTACCGCAATGCCTGCATCCTGGGACGCTGCATTGTGTCCGGAAACGTAACTACAGATCACCTGAACCAAACATATCGTCCGGCAAGACTACCCAGGCAGAAGCCATGAACAGAATAACAAAACATGATATGAACTTGATTGATATAAGAGATAAAAGAACAGGGCACAATATCAAAAATTTGCACCGAAATATCATTTAAATATCAAGATATGCTATGGATAAAATCAAACTAATGGCACTTGATATCGATCACTTATTACAAATAACATATCTTGATATCCTCATGATATTTTAGTGCAAAAAAATCATAAGGGTTGTGTACAAGACACGACCGCCCGACGTAAACTACGTAAAACAGTTTGGTGAAATGAAGAATCTAGTGCCAGTGCAAGAATACATATTTGCAGCAGCTCTCTACAATACGCCCTCGTTATTCTCGACGTCGTACTTTGAACAAATTCGTCTAGCCTCAATCTTCCTATGTTTAAAATGGTGGCCCTGAGAAGAATCGATTAATTCCCAATAGGGCATATTTCGAATCACTAACGACCACACGACCCACGCCATTGGCTGGAATAACAAAACCAAATAAGAATCTTGAAAGAATTAAACTTGACTGCCACTGAAGCCATCCATGCGAATACATATTTGTAGCATCTCCCTCCGACGCGCGCTCGTGATTCTGCTACGGACGCCAGGCAACTTTATAGCGTCTCCAAGCGGTTAATTTGCACTTTGAAAAAAAAATCGCCTCGCCTCAATCTTCCTTTGTATTATTAATAAATCGATTATCATAACGATGAATCGATTAATCGAAGTAATCAACATCTAAAAGTTGTCGTAAAATCCCAATTAATCGATTAGTAACTAATCGATTACTCTCAATTCTTGTCGATTATTGAATCGATTAATCGTTGGGAAGTAATCGATTCAAAATTAATCGATTATCACAACAAATAATCGATTAATCGAAGTAATCGATTAATTTGCGAAATGCCACGCGCGCGGGGGAAAGCAGTTGTCTTATAATCAATAAAGATGGCCCATCAGTCCCGCCTCGTTGTTATCCGGTATGGCTGCAAATATTGTGTACCCGTCACGCACTCACTAGGGCGTGGCTACAGGTTCAACTTTATTGATTACAAGAAAGCACCTCTTCCGCGCGCGCGAGCCATTTCGTTCGAGATGTCGCGGAGAGCAGACCGTGGTACCACCTTCCCCAGCCAACAATTCTGTTCATATAACTCATTTGCAATCCAGTTAAGTAAATACTTATTCGGGCAAAAAAGATCATATAAAATGCATAGATTCCACCTATACGTACAAATTTGGAGGCCATATACGTACATGCGGAATAAATTTTCTTTTTTATATGATTTAATATGAACTAAAAAGATCCTTAATACAACTTCGTTTATAACTATGTTTATCGTTTTTTATGACTTCGTATGTATCAATTTATAACTCAACATTGTAACTTTAACAACTTGAAAGTAGCCATACCTAAAAAATCTGTTTGGCAATATGCATTTTTTTCAGTAATATAAGATAAATTGAACGACTGTGGCAAAAAAAATCACTGATCCATTGATTAAGCGGAATTCTCATAATGTTTTTAAAGTTCACTTTTTATTATTCTGCAATTACAAATTTCGAAATAACGGACTTGCCCAGTTTCGATTCAAAGATCTTCGAGATGCAAGTCCACCAACAATCCTCAAAGCCACATGAACACATACATTGCGAACAAAAAAATGCACAACGTATTATAAAGTTTGGATTTGTAACTCAATCTGACTCCAAATGGCTTCATTTATAATATTTATTACTGCTTCATATATAATTAAAAAATAACCTTTATGCAATTTGATTCGGATATTTAATTAGTTCTTTATGACTTTTTACCCTTCTTACACCCTAAGAAGGGTATAAAGATCGCTTGAAAACTGACTTTTTATCCGAGGCTCGGAGACCCAAGTCGTATATACCAATCAACTCAGCTCGACGAACTGAGCACATGTATGTATGTGTGTGTGTGTGTGTGTGTGCGTGTGTGCGTGTGTGCGTATGTGTGTGCGTTACAAAAATCTCACATCAAGATCTCAGCCGTCCGTGGACCGATTTGCACGATTTTAACACTAAACGAAAGCTATGACTTTGTCATTGTACGAGTTCAATTTTTTTTGCAATCGGACATTTGGTTCCAGAGATATGTGAGAAATACGAACATGAAGTGCATTTTCAGAAAACTAACAAAATAATGTCACATGAATATCTCAGCCGTCTGTAAACCAATTTGCATGATTTTATCTTTGAACGAAAGCTATGACTTTGCCATTGAACCCATTGTATTTTGTTTTTGCAATTAGACATTGGGTTCCGAGATATCTCTGAAATACGAACATAAAGCATTAGACGTATCAACTTCACACATTGGTAAAATATGTCCCATCAAGATCTCAGTCGTCCTTAGACCGATTTGTGCGATTTTATCTTTAAACGAAAGCTATGTTTTTGTCATTGGATCCATTCATTTTTTCTGCAATTGGAAATTCGGTTTCAGAGATATCTGTGAAATACGAATATGAGACATATTTTCAGACTACTAATGAAGAATTGTCACACCAATATCTCAGCCGTCTATGACCCGATTTGAACTCTTTCGGGCTTAAACAGAAGCTGTAATATTGCCATTTAAGGCGGCAAATCAAATCTGCAGCCTTTTTGTATTTTTTAAAAATTGTTAAATTTCCAGAAGTATCCCTTTTTTTATTTTGAAATCGTTAAAAGCATGATAATATTAGTTATTTTACATTCAATTGAAGGTCATATGCATAGAAATTGTAATATGCACTGGGCACACACAACCATTCAAAAGTGTAAGAAGGGTTGCGTTCACTGTAGGTGGATTAAGTCGGGTTTTTTTTAATTAGTTTGCAAACTCGCAAGGACTATTGGTTTGTAGCGTTGAACAACTCCGCGCATATTGTTGTGCCATGAATCAGTTTTTCATATTTCTACATGATAATTTCTTCTCATCGGAAAACACATCAATCGTAGAATACACCATTCTACTTAATATGTTTAATGTTAATTATATGATTTAAAATGATTCGAAATTACCTCATTTATAACTTTATTTATGTAAGAAGTTAAAAAATTTCATCTTGACATACAATAAACACATATATAATTTCGTCATGGAGATCATAACAAAATTACAAATTCGTATCATATACAATTTCAATTAACTTTATATTGCATTCAATATAATTCTAACTTTTTCTGGATATTTATATAATTTCATTCTGACATCCTTATACACAGCAAATAATTTTGAAAATTCAACGACGTGTAAAATTGCAGCTCACCCCATCAAACGGATTAACATTCGATATTCAATTAAATTTGATTGAATTTTACAAGCAAGCACCGTTTAAATTTATTTCGATTTAAAAGAATAGTGGGATCGATTGAATGTTACGTTTATTTGCATGCTCCAAATATGTGCATGAAAATACATTTAAAATCACAACATATTTTTATCTGTGTACGACTGCTGGTTTGCTGGGTCGGCATCGGCAGAGCTCCTACCGGAAATTTTATTTTATTTTTTTTTTATTTTTTTTTTGTGTCTTTATTAAGGAGACTTAGGAACTTTTATTCCCGGCGATGGTGTGTGTCGCGCTGCCGGTCGTCGTCATTAACATTAGCAGCGCTCAGATTAAATTTTCTTGTATGAAGTAGGGGGAATGACGGCTTTGGCAGGTTTTGTTCTATTATTTCCCGGGGGGTTGGTTTGTTGACCAAATTGTATGAAATTTGGCCATAATATTCTTTGATATGCAAAGAATGTTTAGTCAAAATTTGAGCATAATTAGTTACAGAAAACCCCCTGACAATAATAGAACAAAACCTGCCAAAGCCGTAATTTCCCCTACTAACGATTGGCTACCATCAATGAAAGTAGCTCTTAAGTCACAACTTGAGGCGAGAGGAATTTTGATCAAAGTAAAACTTAATTGCTTGGTGATGGCAGATTGTTTTCCGTCGGTAGTAGAATCACGAGATCACGATTCAGAGAAAGACATATAATTTTGGTAGATAGTCATCCATGCGAATACATTTCTACAGCTTCTCCGTTTGACACGCGCTCGTGATTCTACATACATATAGAAAACATACGATGATTCAACTCATCCATGAGTTTTTAGGTGCTGAGTTGGGCTTGATTTGAATCGTCCATGAGTTTTCACCACAACAGACCAAACCACAGGCGTTATCACTGGAACCCCGCTGGTCCGTTCTCCATGACATCCAGAATGAAAATGACGCGCGCACGCGAAACATGGGGCTTTTTTATACAAAGGGAAAACGAAGCAGTGGATCAAAAGGCCCGTACCTTACTGCAATCTGATGTCCGTGTTGGGGATTTTTGAACGGAATTGAATTTTTCACCCGTTTTGGAAAGAAATAACATTTTCAATGGTTTAACGTTGATAATCAATAGTATCAATAGAATTGGAAAATTGCTGGAGAGTTTCCGAATCTATTGATAAGCAAATCTCGAAAACCCATCGAAAGATGAAGACGCTGTTAGCGTTTGAAATCTATCCTAATTTCGTGACGGTCTCGAATTTGGAAATTTCGGTTTTACACCCTGTATCTGAGTCTTCCCCTTAGACGTAGTTTACGTCAAAATGATATTGTCGTCTGATCTTTTATCTCTTATATCAATCATATCCATATCTCATTTTGCTATCTTATCAACATTTGATATTATTGAGCTATTTTCATCTACTCGGGTAGAAACACCAGTGAAACTCTTTTATCTCCAACTGCAGAAACACACCAACAAATCGGTCCGAAGCTCCATACCAAACACATCCGGAACTCCCCAATTTTGAGGAAACATTCCGCACATCATGCCAAATATGCAATTTGTTTAACACCGTAGAACAATTTTCTGGTACAAATGTGCACGGTTATAAGTATACATATAACATTCTCATGCTGCAAAAAAGATCATGAACAATATAAATCGTTAAACTGTTCAACGCCGAGAGAACTATCAGAATCCTGGTGTCGGAGGGGTATCCATTTTCAAACAGCATTTAGGAATTTCGAGAAAATAAATACTGCAATGTAAAGTATTGCAAGGCGATCAAGTTTGGGAACCTCTCATCAATATAATTCTTACATGACTGAAATGCGATACATCTTCGAAATAAGTTTTTCCCTTTATTATTATCTTTTCGAAATCACGCAACTAACGGATGGGGTGTGTAGCATTAACATTCGACAACATTCGTCCGGTTATATGGCTCAGTCTAGTTTAAATTTCACGCATCGCTCACCGTTTGATGGACACACTGACTCACATTTCAATTAGTTTTTTTTTCTTTTGCTACACTCGCCGGCACCTCTGCTCTGTACAGATATTATTACCTTCCACTTTCATACAACATCCTCAGTTATTGGGATTACCTGTGTTTTAAATGTGATAAACCCGCAATACAGTACAAACTTTACCTTAAAAAGTTATGAGTTCCAGCAACGTTTTGGACGTTTTTTTTTTTCAACGTTATAATGTTTTGCAGAAACTTATCAAATACAATGAAACATACAATAAGTATGTTCTAAAACTCGACATTTTACCACAAATTAGAAAATTGAATAAAAAATCAAAAAGAAATCTTTCTCTTTATCAACGGTTTTTTTTCCTGCTGTTTCAACGTTCACAGCTTCTACGATTTTTTCGTTTAAAACTTATGTTTTATAATGGTGTATTTATTGAGCTACCTTTCGCTTGATCATCATTATCCAGCGCCTTGTTTCGGTTAAACATTTTCTGTGCAGCACAGATTGTTTTCATGCGCTCATTTTGATTATGATTTAGTTTCGATTGCAGATTGAATTTTAAAAGCACCCAACAAGTTGGCGGACAACCGTGAGAACTGCAACCGATCCACGTCCGAGCCAGCAAAGCGCCAGCATATTCATATTCCATACGTGCCCGCGCACATGTTTATGATATCGGAACAATCGTACTTAAGATCGGACCCCTGTACGGGAGCTCACATCGCGGTGAAAGATTCCGATCTCAGTAGGTTCCACTGTTTGGGTTGTTTTTGTTTGGATCAAGCGTGCTCTCTCTCTCTTGAAGTCTCGATCTCTCTCAACCCACATGGGAAAGAATATGCCCTGCCACTGCACTGATGGATGTAAATACAGCACCCACCCAACATGGCTTACATTGTTTAAGCATATGATCACTGAAATGGAGACAAATCAGGCTCTCGCGAACAGCCAAGCACGTCTTGAATACTCAACATCAGTGTGCTTCATTACCACCACTTGACTGACTGAGGATATGCGATATTGGAGTTTTGAGTGTGGACATTATGGTAAGTGTTGAATATAATATTAATGAAATTATCTAAATAAGATTCTTAATCTTCATCTCATAGTTCCCATCTTATCTGAATGTTGACATACATACATGCTGTGCCTGCCTTTTTTGTAGGCCGTGAACCAACAGAATTTTCCACCATACGCTAAAGTTTTTTTTACAGAAATTTCATCGTTTTTCGTTAAATGATTTCTGCTCAAATTCCAGTAAACGTTGCTGGAAAACAGAAAATATTTCCTCACTTGTCATAGGACGAGTTTGTACAATCCCATTTAATTCCACCACTTAATTGTACCTTGACAAGGTACAATTAAGTGGTGGAATTAAATGGGATTGTACAAACTCGTCTTATGACAAGTGAAGACATTCCACTAAAAAGCTCAAAATAATTTTCTTAAGAAAATATTTGCTGAACATCAAACGTCAACTTCTGCTAAGATTTGGTTTTAAATTCACTGATCTACTGCAGTGCCAGATTATATCGGACATTGTTTATGAGATTTCATCACCGCGAGAAAGTCATTGATGGATTTTTCATTGGCTTTTATCGGTGCGGTGGGATGAACTGCCGAACTGTCAGAGTTTTTGGGGTTACGGTCGGTATTCGATATAGGTAACTTTGCAGCTGTAGAGTAGGCGGCAATCAATAGGTATCGTCAGCATAGATAAAAACACACTGTTCATGGCAACAGTGCCAGAACGGAACCCTGGGGTAAGTCTCCTTCGGGAAACTCCTCGAGCACTGATTCCCGATTAGGACTTGAAAGGAGCGCCCTGTTAGGAAATTTGGGACAAAAACAAGGATGTTGGCAACTGTGACAAATGTTTTGGAAATATTCGCAGATATCAGTTGGGCGAGTTTGACCACGTTGTAAATGTCTTGAAAAACGTCTCCCAAAGCATGTTACCGTATCATACTCTGGAACACGGAGCGCGTGCTGCCTAGAAATGGGCGAAACCGATACGATATATTGGAAATCGATATTTTCGCTCCGATTAATCGATATTTTGTATCGTTTTTTTATGTTCGATATTTGACCGTATCGATTTTTTGTAGCTGATATCGGATTTCTATTTTTTTTTCAAATTCCGAAATAGAGATGGTCGGGTTCGGGTCGGGTTCGGACAATGTCGAGTTCGGGTTGGGTACGGGTTTGTGAGATGATAAAATGTCGGGTCTGGGTCGGGTACGAGTTTGAGAAATAAAGTATTGAAATTTTTTTATTCGCTTCTGATTAATTCAAGACTTGTTCGTTGTTTGGGCCTATACCCTTATGGGTATAAAGAGAAATATAAAATATCTAGTTTGAGTTTTCCGCCAAAAAATTAATTCGGGTCCAGCTCGGGTTTAAGACTGCAAAAATTGTCGGGTACGGGTCGGGTTCGGGTTTGATAAGATTCGGCAGTATCAATATTTTCTCGGAAAACACCCATTCCTATGCCATAATCCGAGTGTACCTTCTGCATCTAGTTTGCTACGCCGCCTCGTGTTCACGAAACTCTCGACGACCTTGCACGACCAAAAGGTCAGCGAGATAGACAGATACTTCGTAACATCCCGGGAAGAAAGGCTGTTCCTGGGAATGGGACAGCACCATTGCACCAACACCATTGTGAAATACCAGTTTATGTGATTTATTTATGGACAAATACGAGTTCCTACAACCTGAGTTATGCTGCTAGTTGATCAAACTTTTCGCAACTAATTCTGGATGGTTCGGTAAGACCATTTTTGGTTGCCCGACTCTAGGAACCGGATTTTTACGGATGCGTAGGTTTTGAAGTAATTATTAGGGTATCTGTCCCTATGTTGAGCATAGCAATGCCGTCGGTACCGGAGGTACCATTGCTATTGGAGAGGACGATTAACAACTCGGCAGCAAAAACTGTAGATTGAAGCCATAATTATGTAAATCCGGGGGACCTGATAGATTATGAGGGAAAAATGCTACTAAGTGTTACTAAAGTCTACGCTACGCTACATTCTTAAAAATGATTATTCGAACCCGACCCCCTTCTAGATAGTCCGAAACCGACCTATTTTTTCAAGCAATCGCGCATAGCTCGTGTTGTTATTGCTGTTGTATTTTTTCCAGTCAAGTTATTTTGTTTTTGACATTTTTTCCGCATTCAAAATGAATGTTTTTAAAAAAAATTCAATCACCCCATTTCGAGCTGCTATCTCTAAAGATGCAGGTGCTTATTTATCAGACACTTGCGTTGTTCCAGAGCGTGAAGAACGGGGGTTGGTCTTGGACCACCACGACTGCATCCACAATATAACGCGCCGTTCAACAATACATCACATATGATCTAACCCAAGTACATTGCAATAAAAGCAATAAAAAATCTATTTCTCTCGATACATTTAGTTCTAGGAAAACCATCTCTTCTACGACCAAATGTATCGAGGTGATTTGGGGAAGATCTTCGTTTGCCACTAAGCGCGTTGACTTTCCCCCCGAGCTCGGCAGCGGATTGAGGCGAGTTGACCGAATCGGAGAAATCCTCCCACTGTTTCCTCTTTTCTTTGTAGGATTGAAGGGCAATTACTTTAGGGAAGATCCATTAATTACGTAACTCTATAAATAAGCATTTTCAAACCCTCCTCGTCCCTCTGTCACACTTCTTGTATGAAGCATCTCAACATTTTGTATAAACTGTGACAGTTCGCTCAACCCCCACCCTTCTTTAAGCATTACGTAATTTGTGGTTGTTTCCTTGTCAAGACCAGTGGGAAGTCTCCAAAGCGCTCGCTAGGGGCTATTCAAATACGACGTCCACTACTTTTTGAAATTTCAAGACCCGTCTTCCCCCTCTATCACGTTTTTTTTTTATACCTAATATAGGGTAAATGTTCCATTTAGGACCCCAAGAGGTAATGCTTACCGATATCTGCTTATATGTATTAAATGTTTGATATAGGCGGAAATCACACCATTTCATAGATGAAATAGAAATTTGAAATTGACATCAAGTGTAGATATATCGCTGAGAATTGTAATTTTCTGAAATGAAAATATTCTTCGTTTTCAACAGTGCAACATATTTTGGACCCCCAAATGTACATATTTTGGACACCCCCAATTTAGTATCTTCAAAGGCGAAATTTAAATTTACTTTGTCAATTGAGCCGAAGCAATGTCTTAACTTTTAATTGGCATTAATCAATGAGAAGATTGATGTCTACTTTTAAGCGTAACGCATTGTAACGCTCGCCATATTAAACAAACTAATTTCCTCGAAACTTCATCTAAAAATCACTATTTTCGCGTGGGAAACCAGTGAAACAGATGCGGGTTAATATTATTTTTCTGAAGCCAATTGGGGAATTAGCAGCGGCACTGATTTTAGTTCAGAAATCAAGAAAATGTCGCCAGGAGGGTCCAAAATGTGTAGGGGTCCAAATCAAGTTGGTTACCCTACGTACTGTCACATAATTTTAGATCCTTTCCCCCTAAAACCTGTGACATCTTTTTTGAACTACCCCCTATTCTCGGTAAAAATCGTTTATTCATTAATGGGTACCTTTTCTCTGCTATCTTGATCCCACTTTCTTGGCTGTAGGTTTATCCTTAACGAATCTAGGAGCCAAAGGTCGAAAGGACACAAGGTCCAACGGACAAAAAGTCAAGAAGATGAAACGTCAAAAGAGGCAGCAGGTCGAAAGGATAAAAGGTCGAAAATGAAAGAAAGAAGAAAGGTTACGGAAGAAGGTAGAATTAGGAAGGCAGAAGAAAGTAGAGAGGATACAGAAGAGAGAAGGAATAAAGGAGAAGGAAGAAGGAAGAAAGAAGAAGGAAGACCAGATAAGGGAAAAAGAAAGAATAAGGGAGAAATAAAGAAGAAATAAGCAGGAAAAATAGGAATAAATAAGAAGAATTACGTTTATAAAGATTTAAAAAAATAATAAATAAGAAGGAAGGAATAAGCAACAAGAAGGAAGAGAAAAAAGAAAGATGAAGAAGGAAGAAGGAAAAAAGGAAAAAGGAAGAAGGAAGAAGAAAGAATGAAGATTGAAGATGAAAGATGAAAGAAGAAAGAAGAATGAAGGATGATAGAAGCAGGAAGAAGGACAAAAAAGAAAGAAGAACGAAGGAAAAATGACAAAAAAGAAAGAAACAGGAAGAAGGAAGAAGATAATAGAAGAAGAAATAAGGAAGAGGGAAGAAGGTAGATCGAACAAGGAAGATTGATCCCTTTTGATCTTTTGTCCTATTCGATCGTTTGTTCCTTAAACGTTATGTATTTCGAACTTTTGTCTTTCGGCCTTTTGTCTCTAACGCATCCTCAATATAGATCAGATGACTTTCAGCGATTCCGTTCATATTTGCAGACCTGCACTACTAATCCTATGCAGCCTCTTTTCGCACTTTGTAGTCTTCTCTCAGCATCGATTTCCAAAACTTGTGCAATAGATTTCTCGTCAACTGGTCAACTAATCAACGCGTTCAATCTCTTCAGTTGAAATGTTCATCAGAATCATAAAATCATCAATATTTGTTGTATTGAAGAGCCGTTTCTTATCTTCAACATTCATTTCCGGAACTTTAGATCAGTGTTGTAACGCATGGTCACTGTCTGGATTCCTAGCCTAAGAAACTTTGAGTTATAATAGGGGTGTACGGAATCGAATTGCATCACTTAGAACTACTCGCCAAAAATAAGTCTATTGTATTGCAATTCATGAAATTTTCAGGAACCGAAATACAATATAAGCTTCCATATTGCGCATAACTATTTCACTTTATTTCCTTGATACATTTTCTCAAAAAACTCAAATTTTCGCCAATAACTATTACAAGAAGTGAAAACAAAAAATCAGACAATTGCTGCATTGTGTACCGGCCTGGGCAATGAGATTGCTGCTCTCCCAAAATCTGGTGAACATCAGTCCAAAAGTAGATCTCAGCACTTTTTTTTATGTATTTGATTTTGGTTTTTACTTTTGAAGCGAGAAAACAGATGTTTTTTTATTCAAATTGATCTTATTAGTCAAATAATCGAAAGTGTGGCCAATTCAACATTTTCTGTTCCGTAATGATTTTTTTTTATGCATCCGAAGCGTGTGTTTTCATTCTAACCCTGTATCTTTCGATCAGCCGCAACTCTGATGAATTTGGGGTTATTGGTACGAAATATGTTTACTAGCATCCTTTTATCAGATGTGGATGATTGAACCCAAGATGTTCTCACGCACGTCCTGTTCCTTCGACTGTGTTTTTGAAATAACTGGAAATTTCGTAATAAAACGCACGCAGCAAAAATAACACATGCTGAAACCGTCTTACACTAAATTTCGTTATAATCGACCAAGGCAATGAAATGTGATCGATCTTTGAACGAGGTGCAATTTGATTCCGTATATTCATAATGCATAATCTCTTAACAATTACAAGGACCATACATACTTCAAATTGGCAATGGAACAATTCAATGGTTAGATACGCAAAAACGCTATTAAAATAATTGCCCCTGTATTTAAATATGTCTTTACGCACAATAAATTGTGTTTCATAAAATTGGACACTTTTATTTTGAAAATATAGAAAACTTGGTAAATTCAAATAATGAAGCTCTTAATGTAAGAAAAAAACTTTTAATTTGAGAAATGTTTACTAGATAAAAAAAAACAGTTTTTTTAAGAGTTGAAAGAGTTAAGACAAGAGATTTTTTAAAATTCTAAAAAAATGAATTGTTCTTCGAAGCTTTTATTCTAACGTAATTTCGATTCAAAACAGTCGGATGCATGGAAAACGATTTTCGTGTGATGATTCTTAGCTCGATAGGGAGATGATGACTTCGGAATCGATTATTCTAATTAAAATACTAAGGTGGGTTTGGAAAAAAAAACTTTTCCTGTCGTTGGATCGTTAGCATTACTATTTACATTTTAAGAAAAGTACACAACGAAGGAAACGGAAAGTGTCCTGCGATGCTGCCTCTGAATCACAAATCACATTAATAAAGAAAAAAATTATGCCTTGCATAATGCTAATGCACCGTAATCCGAACGATTCAACTCTTTCGACTGAGGCCGAACCGTTTGTCTATCCAGTGAAAATTATCGAAAACATTAGACAATGGTATTCCAAAAAGCACAAAAACAATAAAATAAAATAAAATAAAATAACATCCTCGACCTAATTTGAAAGCGCACACCACTTGCTATTTTGAAAGAATCATTCCTTGAACCACGCTTTGAGAGGAAAATGTTGCTTAGAAAATTCAGCTTTTGTTGAAGTTCCTGCCGGAGTGACATTTTTGTATTGGTAAATTGAATAAATGGTCGGGGTTCTGCCAAAACGTACCAAGCGCATGTCATAAGACAAGTTTGTACTATTCCATTAAATTCCACTACTTTATTGTCCCTTAGATAGATACGTATTTTGACCTCAACAGTAATGCCGTCCTCAGTGTCTCGTACTTGACTAGATCATTGCACCAAACGGCTTATTTACTGACTTGTGATATTTGGATCGTAAAAGTAAAAAGTAAAACGGAAATCATTTCATATCAATTTATCCACAGATTTGTTTTGGGATATCCTTAGTTATCCCGATCAAGAATGAATAACAAAATTATAACAAGGGGAGTTATTTATTTCAGAAAAATAATGTAACAAAATGTGTTATAAAATTGGCTGGTTAGTTGTTAAAATTACAAAAATTATATCAAAATTCCCTCTAGCCGTAACATAATTATATCAGAGGTTGTTACCTTCATTTCAACATTATAACAACCGTTGATATGATTATGAGGTACAAAAATCTACTTTCATGGTAATTGCCTACATCACGTATAAAAATGTGGTACGCTACAAAGCCGGATTTCCATCCATAATGTAGGCAATTAACTTTGTACTAGCTATTAACATCGAACATTGATTCAAGTTATACTGGAGGTGATTACCTCCGCTTTTTTCCAATATAAAAAAATGTAGGCAATTATTTTGTGTAAATATACACACCAAAAAATTATGAATTTTACAGGTGACGTATGTGAATAAAATGACACAAAACAACATGACATAAACTGAATCACATATTTTTCAATGTTAGATGATTTAAAATTACATGTCATGGAACCCAAACACAACACCCGATGCGACGCACCTAACGCTCTAGCAGTCGATGACTTGAAGCAGTGAAATATTTGTTCAGTGCAAATCGTAGAACATGCTTTACTTCACACTTAACTCATTTCACCGTATTCGGTAAATTTTACCGAAATCTCAACAGCTGAACTGTTCGGTAATTTATTTTACAGGTTTTTTGTAATTTTTTCCATTGCTCAACTGTCAAAATCACCGAAAATCGGTTAAATTAATTACCGAAAAGTTCTGCTGTTGAGATTTCGGTAAATTTTACCGAATTCGGCGATTTATTTTAAGTGTGTTCGATCACCCCTCTTTCAATAGACGAAGCTAGCTGAGTGGTAACGTGTTGGGCTTTCACTCAGCGGGCTTAAATTTGATTCTCGTTCTAATCCTTCAATTTTTTTGTCAATAAAGTTGTGATGTAAAATTAAAGTATCATCTAATTTTACGTCAAAAGTGACGCTCGTATATGTCGTTGTCGCAGCACCTAAAATTACATGATTATTTTTAGGTGTGTACATAACTAATGTTGTTATAATTTTGATATGAAATAAAACTGGCAGAAGACATATTTTTATCGAATTATCTAATTATAACACACGTTGTTTTAAATAACAACCATTGATAGAATTGAGTTATAATTTTGTTATGTATTCCTGATCGGGATGGGGTAGTGGGAAATCCAATACGATTTTAAATCAATAAAATCTACTAAGCGAAAGCCTAGGCAGAAAAATGGGCAATTTTTTGTTGGCGCTCCGTAGGATTTGGCAGAGTCCCGGCCAAATGTGCTATACTTTCTACTTAAAATCACTAATTGGTTTTCTTAATTTTACTAACGATTTATTTTGTGTGTCGATGAAAACTACAAGTCATAGGGCACTGCACGGAATGCTTTGCTTTGTCTCTTTCTCGCTGCAAAGAAATTAGAAAACAACAAGGCCAGTAAATGTGAAAATTTAGGGAGAACGAAAGAGAAAGAGATCTTTCCGTGCAGTGCCCTATACCATATAATTCATAGACTACTACGATGTTTGATAATTTCCAATACCTCAAGCATTTTTTTTTACAAAGCGAGGTCTAATAGTTTTTTTCAAGACCAATACAAATTGATATGGGGATTCTACCGAAGATAATGATACCTTCTTCTTCTTCTTATTGGCATTGCATCCCCACACTAGGACAGCCGCCTCGCAGCTTAGTGTTCATTGAGCATTTCCACAGTTATTAACTGCGAGGTTTCTAAGCCAGGTTACCATTTTTGTATTCGTATATCATGAGGCTAGGACGATGTAGCCGCGCGTCTTACCACACGGGTAAGCAGGCCCCCCGGGGATAATGATATATCCTCCAGAAATTCCTCTAAAGGTTTTTACTCAAACCATTCTAGAATTTCGAAATAGTGTGAATCTATTGTATAACTTGTGGATAAAGCGTTCGAAAGTTTCCGTTGAATCTTACCGTTCCACTTCTTGACATTAGGGCTAGCTACGCCATTATTGCTAAATGGTAACGAATACCTAAGTACCAATTATGGTTTAGATACGCTCTTCGAAACATCAATTTACTCTTCAAGTATGTTAGAAAATCACAATAAATTCGTCAATGTTCCTAGGGTTGACCAACGGAACCCAATGATTCTCTGAATGCAGTGAAAAGAAGAAATTCAGCGGTGTATTTACAGCAAAAAATCTTGCAATAAATAGTTTCCATTTGTCCGGATTTCGAAAACTATTTTCTCAATTGTTAATTATTCACTGACAGTGTTTCTATTCCTTTTATTAACTTGGATACCAAAAAACGTTCTTCACATCACAGACCCTTAGCCAGATGTGCTGACAACTCTTTCGCCTTGCTCCATCTCTCATGTTTTTATTCAGCTGGTTCTCCGGTTTTTATCAGGTGAGATCGTTGATTCGATCCGGCTAAACAAAACGCAGCACATATTTCAAACATGAACAGTTTTATTTTACAATGTCAGTCGGTTTAATAGCATAATCAAGTCTGCGGTATCAGTTTTTTTTGTCTTTTTGATTCTTTCGGTTTGTGCGGGTTGCGTGCTCTCATGCCCTCTAGGTTCGATACCGAGTGGAATCAATTGATCATATGAAAACATGGGGACTGGCCCCTCGCATGTTCCTTATTCTTCTTGCTTCCATGGCGAGTGGTTTGATTCATGGCGGTTCCCGGTCTTTCAGGTCGCAGAGATGGGCTCGAATAACTTGGTCGCTCTCTTTTTGAGATGAAGCAGCAGCGTTTTATTGATCCCACCTGCTACGGTTACTTATCTTATGGCAAAGAGTTAATTGAAACAAATAAATAATTTTCTATGGAAATGGTTTACAAATTTTAGTTTGTTTCCGTACAAATATTCACAACATATTTTTTTGAAAATTAATGGTGCTATAGAAATTATTTGGTCAGAAAAGGGTCATAATTTAACGTCAAGTCTCGTCTTTCCTTTTTGTTTTTGCACGTGGTCTCTGCCAATCATCAAAACAATCAAACTTACTGTGAGTTGTAACTAATATAGTGAAAAGATGGAATAATATATTAACATTGTACAAAAGACTTCCAGATGGAAAGAAGTTTCTTCTTTTTTCACTTCAATTTACAGTTTCTATGAACTAAATCACGCAGGGATCCGAATTTATCATTATTTATATGCCGCCCTAACGGCATACACAGCTTCCTATATTGCAGTGGAGCATGTGATGGATCTTCACCACACTGCTAGCGGATCCCTACATCGTTGGCATTTCTCATTCTCTCGCATGCCATTGGCCATGCTTCGTCTAATTTCCTTTCCAGAGCATCGATCATCGTGCGCTTCAGCTGACAGCCCCAGACCGCGGACCTCTGCTCTGGGACTGGTTTGGCGTTTGTTGGCATCGAAGCAGCAGGTACGATCGCGGCGGCAGTTCTTCTCTGCGGCTCGATCCGGCCGGTTCGTCGCTTGAGCTTTTTTATTTCAAAAAACGGTTAAAGTCGCTCTCCTTTCCGTGCGCGCGCGTGCCAATTCCTAGTGCGTGACTCACATTTTCCTTCGTTTCTTTTAGCTTTTTTCCGCATTCGGCATTCCTGTTTTTAATCCCGGTCACCTGTGCGGGGGTGTGTTCGTCCCTTCTCGTGATCCATAAAGGGAAAAACTGGTACGAGATCGCGATCGGAAGCGTGTTGTGCTTGTGGATTCAAGTGGATTCGAGGATCCAAACGGCGTCGCACAAACCAATTGCCATCGGAAGCCAAATACCATTGGGTAGCAACTATTTCTGCTCGAGATTAGTGTCAAATCCAGTTCATATTTCGATACCCTATGGAGCGGTCTTAGTGAACGAGTATCGCTTCCGCCGCACATCTCTCGACCCCACCCTTCCGTATTGGGGCCGTGGAGATCCCGAGTGTGTGAGGTGTAATTTCGGTGTCATCCCGCTGCTACCAGGTGTGTTAATGTTTTCCTTCGCTCTCTTTCTTTTCCACGACGGATGAGTTATTGGACAAAATGGCAAAACAGAGAAGAAAAAACGGGCATAACGCGTGTAGTGTCTCACTTTGGATGTGTGTGATTTAAGCTAGATATCAGTGATTTGAACACGGCGGCGAGAAAGTAAGACTCGCGGAGAAATGGTTAATCCGTTTTGCTTTCCTCACCTTTCTCGATGGATATATGTGAGAGGATAAGCATCAGGAAGACAAAAAATGATAACGAAGTGCAACGAAATTCGTGGACATTTGGATGGTTATGTCTGAGTATTGAGGGAAGGTGAAGTATCTTGGGGTTTCCAACTCTTACATTATCGGCGGATACGATCAACATGCGGAACTTGATTCATTTTGATGATGACTGAATTGATTGAAAACGTATTTTTATATTTTCTGTATCAGCAATACTCAACCCAGAATTGACACTTCAGTAATGAACAAATCTGATCAATTTTACATTTCGAAGAACTGTCACTGAATAACCTTTTCAATTTCACCGTAGCAGGAAACCATCCAGTATTTATGTCAATCTCAAGCTCAGTTATAGTGCAGCTATGCAGCGCTGCATAATTATTTCTCAAGTGAACCTAAACGACTTCGATGCAGTTTTGGCTACATTATATTTGTATCACTGATTTGTAGGACTTATGGCGGAAATGGAAGCAGGGCTTAGTCGCTTCGGGGCACCAAATCGGTATCCAACAAAGAACGATTTTCTAACTTCTTTTTCTAACAGTCTCATTATGGAATTTCGGGTTGAGAGCAGTCATATCCAGGGTTTCGACTTTTCGTTTCAATGAGACCAAAGCAAGCGTTTTTCGGGCCAAGAGAGAATCTTTTTTCGTTGTTTATGTTGAGGATCATTTTTCACCCATCAATCTTTTCTCTATTATCAGCCTTGAAAGATAAACGAAAATCTTGCTTGTTAGATGAAAATCCTCTTTCGTTTCATCACTATTACCGCTCACTCATTTTTCGCGAGAATTCTTGCGAAACAATTATAAAATTGTATGGCCGCGCCGGAATTCGAACCCAGAATAGTAATAATAATAGCTGTGGGGATGCGCTTACTCTAGCCACACCACCACGCTATCTGTATGGAAGTGATAAGTTATTTGTTCCACATAAGCTACTACCATTTGCATTTATGATGCCACGAAAAGACTCGAATGTGAAAGAAAAACCAACGTTTGGCGGCAATCAAAGTGAGCGAAAAATGGTTATCACTCTCCAGGCAGTTTTTCTTTCCCGAAAAGCAATTTCTCCCCGAAAATTTTCGTGAGGGAGCATCCTGTGCTCCTGAGATTGAGTGAGCATTACGGACCCTGGTCATATCATAATCTTCTACCTATATAAATAAAACAAAGTTGGCATTTGTACGACCGCGCATCACTCAAGAATAGGTAGCCCAATTTTTGCTGATTTCTATTCATTTTCTTTTTCTAGTTAGGACAGACATTCAGACAAGACATTCCACTAAAAAGCTCAAAATAAATTTCTTATAAAAATATTGATCAGTTTCAACAGTGAAGAAGCATGAGGGATATATCTCCTGTTAGAGCTAATGAAACCCTCGAAAATTGCTTTATTTTAGGAGTTATGCGAGAAACTGGCCAAAACTGGTACAGTTCGCCTACATGGAAAAATGTTATGATGAAGCTGGAATACTTTAAAAATGTAAACTTTGAATTAAAAAGTCATTTCATCAAGATACACATTTTGGGGCCTCCCATAGCACAATGGTCAGACCATTTCGAAGGTAGCAGGTTTTCCGAGCCCCGTGCTGTCTAGGTACATACATTTTTTTAGGTGGGAAATTTTTTCGACATGGCAAATCGCCTTGTAGCTTATGTTATGAAAAGGCAATAATGGTACGCAAAGCGATGCTAATAAAGCATAAAGGTATACTTCAGTTTTGCATTTGAGCAGCGCCAAAAGTGTATAATTGATACGTAAGCAGAAACGCTTTGCAAAGTTTCTGGAATAAAAACGCATTTAATACAAACTCTGGCATGATGCTACACAAGATGTTGAATTAGACTGGATGTAAAATACATAAAATTCGTATGGGACTTTTTTCGATGAAACAACCATAACACCTTGACTTTGTTATGCTAAGAGATATCATATACGTCTTTGTGGATTCTTTCAATCAAAACAACCATAATATGTTTTAACAACTAAAGTCCAGTTGGTCGTCTACTATCTAACATGGGAAAAGTAAACACACATGGTTCCCATGTTTTAATTTGGATATTTTTCGACAAAACATAATTTGATAAAGCTCCACACATCATACCAGTGGATGCCAGATTTTATTACATCTTTGTATTAAAACTTAGTTAGATTTTTATATAATCACTAGCTGAGTGTCCGGAATTGCCAGTTTGATTCGCAGTTTTGGTTATGTACCGACAACATAATAAGCAGACAGTTAAAGTTAGATGAAACATAAGACAGGAAACGGGCCATCCAGAAACCACGTGGTCATATTTTTTATGATTTTCAACCCCCCTCCCCCCATGTGGTCTATCGTGGTCATTTGGTCATTTGTTCTATAACTCAATAACGATTCATGGAAGCAAATTATTCCTTACTAAAAAATATTTTGTGGGTTGCTGTGATGGTCCCTCCAAAGAGCTTTTCAAGGATTTTCTATTCTACATCTCGATATTTCTATGAGTCGATGGTCCCTTCAATATCGACTCATGGAGGTTTGACTGTAGACGATTTCAACTGATTCAAAATCAAACTAAATCCAGCATGGAAATTATAAATTTTCATGAATTCGAACATTTTGATGATGTTATCATGTTGTAATGTGTATCAGGTATTAGGATATCTATAACTCGCAATGTAATTTGTAATGGTTTAGAAATTTTCCAAAATAACCCATATTTTAATTTTTTTTTTATTTGTTGTTGGTGATTTTTTAAAAATAGGTAATTATGATGTTCATCACTGAATATCCCTTTTATTTATTATCAGACTAAGGCCAGAGTGGCCTGTGCTGCACATAAAAGTCTTCTCCATTCAGCTCGGTTCATGGCTGCACTTCGCCAACCACGCAGTCTGCGGAGGGTCCGCAAATCGTCCTCCACCTGATCGATCCACATGGCCCGCTGTGCGAGGTGCCTTCTTGTTCCCGTCGGATCGTTGTCGAGAACCATTTTCACCGGATTACTGTCCGACAATCTGGCTACGTGCCCGGTCCACCGCAGTCGTCCGATTTTCGAGGTGTGAACGATAGATGGTTCTCCCAACAGCTGATGCAACTCGTGGTTAATTCGTCTTCTCCACATACCATCCGCCATCTGCACCCCACCATAGATGGTACACAACACTTTCCTTTCAAAACTCCCAGTGCACGTTGGTCCTCCACGAGCATCGTCCAGGTCTCGTGCCCGTAGAGAACTACCGGTCTTATAAGCGTTTTGTAGATAGTCAGTTTGGTACGGCGGCGAACTCTATTCGATCGGAGCGTCTTACGGAGTCCAAAGTACGTACGATTTCTAGCCACTATGCGCCTCCGAATTTCTCTGCTGGTATCGTTATCGGCGGTCACCAGTGAGCCCAAGTACACGAATTCTTCAGCCACCTCGATTTCGTCACCACCGATAGAAACTCGTGGTGGGTGGCTTATATTGACGTCTCTAGAGCCTCTTCCTATCATGTTCTTCTTCTTCGACGTATTGATGGCTAGTCCAATCCGTTTAGCTTCGCTTTTCAGTCTGATGTAGGCTTCCTCCATCCTCTCAAAGTTACGTGCCATGATATCAATGTCGTCGGCGAAACCAAATAACTGGACGGACTTCGTGAAAATCGTACCACTCGTGTCAATCCCTGCCCTTCGTCTTACTTCCTCCAAAGCGATGTTGACTAGCATACACGAAAGACCATCACCTTGCCGTAACCCTCTACGTGTTACGAAGAGACTCGAGAATGCCCTGAAACTCGAACTACGCACATCACCCGATCCATCGTCGCCTTGATCAACCGTATCAGTTTATCCGGAAATCCATTTTCGTGCATTAGCTGCCATAGCTGGTCCCGATCGATTGTATCATATGCGGCTTTGAAGTCGATAAATAGATGATGTGTGGGCACGTTGTATTCGCGGCATTTCTGGCAATACCTGACGTAAGGCGAACATCGGTCTGTGGTAGAGCGTTCACCCATAAATCCCGCCTGGTACTGCCCCACGAACTCTCTTGCAATTGGTGTTAGTCGGCGGCATAAAATTTTGGAGAGTACCTTGTAGGCGGCGTTCAGCAATGTGATTGCGCGGTAGTTGCTACAATCCAGCTTATCGCCCTTTTTGTAGATGGGACACACGACACCTTCCATCCACTCCTGCGGCAGAACCTCATCCTCCCAAACCTTGGTAATCACCCAATGCAGCGCTCTAGACAGTGCTCCACCACCGTGTTTAAACAGCTCTCCTGGTAGTTGGTCAACACCAGGGCTTTGTTGTTTTTCAGCCGGCCAACCTCCTCCTCGATTGCCTGGAAAGTCGGAGCCGGAAGTCGCATGTCCTGCGCGCCTTCTCCTAGGTTCATTACCATACCGCCACCGTTGCCTGCCATATCGCAATTCATGTGTTCTTCGTAGTGCTGCCGCCACCTTTGGATCACCTCACGCTCGTTTGTAAGAAGGTTCCCGTTTATGTCCTTACACATATCGGGCTGTGGCACGTGGCCCTTACGTGAACGGTTCAACTTCTCACAGAACTTTCGTGCGTTATTAGCGCGGTACAGTTGCTCCGTCTCTTCACGGTCTCGATCTTGCTGCTGACGCTTTTTCCTCCGGAAAATCGAGTTTTGTCTGTTCCGCGCCCGTTTGTATCGTGCCTCGTTCGCCCTCGTGCGGTGTTGCAGGAATGTCGCCCTTGCTGCATTCTTCTCCTCAACTAATTTTTCACATTCGTCGTCATACAAGTCTTTTCTCTGATCCAGGGACACCGTGCCTAGTGCAGCGGTTGCGGTGCTTCCAATGGCGGATCGAATATCTCTCCAGCCATCTTCAAGAGATGCTGCGCCTAGCTGCTCTTTCGTTGGGAGTACCACTTCCAGCTGCTGCGCGTAATCTTGGGCTAGTCTACCGTCTTGTAGCCGCCCAATGTTGAGCCGCGGCGGACGACTCCGACGCGTGTTATTCACCGTCGAGAGTTTTGAGCGCAGGCATACTGCAACGAGGTAGTGGTCGGATTCAATATTCGCACTGCGGTAAGTGCATAGGTTCGTGATGTCGGAGCAGAATTTACCGTCGATTAGAACGTGGTCCATTTGATTTTCCGTTAC
Source organism: Armigeres subalbatus (assembly GCF_024139115.2). Lineage (NCBI taxonomy): Eukaryota > Metazoa > Arthropoda > Insecta > Diptera > Culicidae > Armigeres > Armigeres subalbatus. Next base: position 367,427,777 of record NC_085140.1, on the reverse strand, counting down.
TTGATTAGGTGATTTTCATGTGGCCTTGTGGATATTCTTGCGGGGAAGAAAGTGCTTCGGACTACCATTCCGCGGGAGGCTGCAAAGTTTATGCATCGTTGGCCGTTGATATTTGATACGGTATGCAGACTATCCGGTCCGATTACCGGTCTATACATTTCCTCCCTTCCTACCTGAGCATTCATGTCACCGATGACGATTTTGACGTCCCGCAGTGGGCATCCATCGTATGTCTGCTCCAGCTGCGCATAGAACGCTTCTTTCTCGTCGTCGGATCTCCCTTCGTGTGGGCAGTGCACGTTGATGATGCTATAGTTGAAGAAACGGCCTTTAATCCTCAGCTTGCACATCCTTGCGTTGATTGGCTGCCACCCAATCACACGTTGGCGCATCTTTCCCAGCACTATGAAGCCGGTTCCCAGCTCGTTGGTGGTGCCACAGCTTTGGTAGAAGGTAGCCGCTCGATGCCCGCTTTTCCACACTTTCTGTCCTGTCCAGCAGATTTCCTGCAGCGCTACGACATCGAAGTTGCAGGGATGTAGTTCATCGTAGATTATCCTGTCGCAACCTGCCTGTAAAGCCAATATCTAGATGAACAATTTTGCTGAATAAAATGGTGGCCTAGCTCTCTTTTGTGATTTCATAGACAATCTAAAACGCTGGGCATTTAATTTCAATCGTTATTATGACACTATTTTTTAACCTAGATTGTTTTAGGAATTGGAGTGTTTTTCTGTAACACTGCCACTTTTTTTCATATCGCAGGAACCTCCTCAGTTCTAAGACCCTTTTATGAATTTAAAATGCATTTTATTAAGAAATTTCATCTTGATTTTTTAAATGCAAGCTTCTCTATGTCATAACCTTTTTCATACGCACTACTAGAATTTTGTGCGTTTAGCAAATTTAGGTGCAGTATTAAATATTTCGATCAGTTATCCCAATTGTTCAATATCATAAAAAACTAGGCTTCTAAAGCCTAAATTATTGCCTACATTTATTGCTTGGATTAATTTTAAATTCCAATATCTTCTGAATTTTCAATAATAATTATTCTGAAGTTGCAGGGGAGTCCCGTCGGAATAGTGACGAGAAACTCTTCGGAGTCTCCGCGGAAAAAACTTTAGAATTTCAACGACATTTTTTCCGAAATTCCGTGGAAGAATTCCAAAAAATGACGAAAGAAATTTTGAAGAACTAGAAGAATCCGTAGAAAGATCCGAAATGCATATTTACGATAAAAATTCCAATAAACATCAAATTCCGAAGAATTTCCAGTATAAATTAGAAAAATTCCAGCTCACTTTTTTACAGAATCTCTAAAAAAATTCAAAATCCTGGGCAAGATTATTTTTGAAAACCCAAAGATTCTTTTGGAGATAATCCATAGACTCTTCTGTGGAAATTTCAAATAAAGCCTCGAAAAAAAAAATACTAGGAAAATTAAAAAAATGTGATAGAATTCACAAAGAGTATAAAAGTATTCCGGAATATTTTTATTTTAAAAAAATATATATGAAAATTTGAAAAAAAAATATCCAAAAACTAAAATCAACGGACATATCAAAGTGTATCATGTGGCATTGGCTGTTTAATATCTCTTGAAATTCAGAAGAATTTTTCTTGAAAAATGTAAACGTCTTCTTCTTCTTCTTCTTCTTCTTCTTCTTCTTCTTCTATGGCTCCACATTCCAACTGGAAGTTGGTCTACTTTTCAACTTAGTATATTCTATTAGCATTTCCTCAGTTATAAATTGAATGCTTTAATATGCCAGCCGTTGCACTGTTTTGAATTTTCAGACAGAATTCCAATGGAATTTTTATCGGAGTCTTACGGAAAAAATTCGGAACTTACACTGGAGATGTTTTGTTTTTTTTTTTCATTAACAATTTGTAACAAAATTTCCAAGCAAAATTTTTCAGAGAGAATTGTTCATTCTGAATGCCAGCACTTTATCACGATTGTATGAAGTAATGTCAAAGTTATTACAGGAAATTTCTTTACTGGATTTTTCCTGAATATCCACAAGAAATTCTTTTGAAGTTTTTTCTTAAAAATTTTTCTTGGATTATTGTAAAAACATGAACGTTTTTCAAAATTGTAGCTGCAGTCCGCTGATGCAAAAGTGTCGGCGGCGTGATGCTAAAAACCATATGCGGTGAATTTTTTTTGTGGAAATTGAGACTGAATCGCAACTTGTTTTTTCGTTTATTTTTTATGGAAATAGGATCTACGGCTAAAATAGTCAAATAACGCAGATATGCATCGGCGTTGGGACCGACGCTGCGTTACCGGTTTTTATCTCCATGCACACCTACGTCTTTTTAACGCTGAGTTGAAAAGACGCTACGTGGGCATCGGCCCTAAGATGCGCTTTGCGTTTAATGATTAAATCATTAAATTTTAATGATTTGTATTTTTTACACCGCTATTGTTATTCACCAAAAGTTTTTCGTGTAAAAAAACCACGTGGTTCGAGAGCAACACCCCCCTCCCCCCATGTGGCTTATCGTGGTCATTTTCCAAACCCCCCCCTCCCCCCATATATGACCACGTGGTTTCTGGACGGCCCCAAACGAACAGATTATTCTTCCCTGAAGAAGTCACTGATCCCGTGTCGAAACGTTGGACGAATAAAAAAAACTCGTTTCAATCGTATGAGACTACGTAGCCGTTAATTAATGATCTAAATGACCCAGAGCGTTAATGAATAAAGCTTCCAATGAATGATTACATTTTTTATGATTAAATCATTTAGTATGATTGAAGATTGTGAATAATTATTTATTCGTTTTTGACTATGATTCATGATTATGATTAACGATTAAATTAATTTTTGAGAATGAATAACGATTATGATTAATGAATAAATCGTTTGGAGTATGATTAATGATTACCAATCGTGATTAAATGTTGACACAATATGCGTATGATTAATGATTAACGATCGATATGATTAATGATTAATGATTATGAATAATCAAATTGAATGATTTGCATAGTGATCAATAAGCAAGTAGCCTTTCTTCCAAATTGGGTTATTAAAAGGTGAAAAAATTATATGAATATGATTAAAGATTAATGAATAAAAGCGATGTATGCAATGATTAAAATTGATGACTAATGAATATACTCAAAACAATTATGAATATGATTAGAGATTAATGATTAAATGTAAAATTCTATGATTAACGATTAGATCGTATTTTTGTAAGATTATGATTAATGAATAATGATTAAATAACCCATTATTCATTGATCATGATTAAATCTATGATTAATCACTAATGCTCTGGTTAAACCTCACAGTCGCCTCTAAAAATTGGTTAATAAGTATATAACTCTTACCGAAAATTGAGAAAAAGTGAAGGTTAATGAAAAGAGCTGGAAACAATGCCCCATGTAACCAGTAAGCATTAAATAATGTTTTTAAGTGGCATTATATGCGCCTATGAGGCAACGTATTAAATGCCAATAAACCCTATAGTCGCCTTAAATGCTACTGTAATGCAGGTTTTGGCCCAATATACGGCTTCTTAAGTGCTTTGTCCTGCTATATCATTAAAGTAGAACTTTCGTTGACTAGCATTTATTCAGAATCCGAAATGCTAAATAAATGCTTAATTTTGAAAACAGGAAAAAAAGCTTTTTTTCTTCAATTGCTTTTTTTTTAATTCTATGTGTACTTTTTTTTGCCTTTCTCGTATACTAAGCAGAGTCTCTTAATTCTCGTGTATACATGGATGAGACAGTGTGCCATGAGCTACAAAAGCTCACGTAGCACCGATTCTGTGCGACGAGAGAAGCTAGCGCGCGCATAAAATAACTAAGTGAGCGTGTCTCAATGTACGTCTCATGAGACTCATCTCATGCGCTAGGAATGCATAGCTGGCGTTACTTAGGCGACGATATTATTGAATGAAAATTTCCCGCCCAAGCTGTTTTACGCATCTCCGCTGTTGTTTGCAAAAGTTTGCCATGGCAAACAGCGCATGAGCTGATCGCATTGAGATGTCTCAATGCGACTCACCAATGTTAATGTGAGGTACACAAGCTTCGTGAGACTCGCGCGCGCTAAATTTTATGTGCGCGTAGCAGTCGGTGCTCAATCTCATCCTTTTTTGTACACGTGCATGATGTCTGATACTAAGTATACGGTAAAGGATATATGATCGCTCCAAAAACAAACTTTTTATAAAAGGCCCGGAGACCCATAGTGTTATATACCGATCGACTTAGTTCGACGTATTGAGGTGATGTCTGTATGTGTGTGAGTGTTTTTTTTTTCTTCCCAAGCAATGGAGAGGGAATCTGCTCAACAGACATCCTGGGTTGTCCAGGAAGTCCGGGGTTGAGGACCACCTCCAACAGCAAACGAGGGAGGCAGGACTACATCCCCGACCCGCTAAACCGTTTCCATTGCCGCCAAGCCCATAGTCCCTTCGGTACAACCAGAAAGTAATGCTTCAAAGGGGGCCAGTGCACAACGCACCCTCGAGGTTAGCTGCGTATCCTTGCAGCATCGAACATCGTGACTCGCCTTTTTAGAAGAACACCTGTTCGTCACTTGTTCGATAAAAGGATCGAGTTCGACCACAGGGCACCGGTATGACCCATGAAGCCGACTCCGAACCCTTGGACCGCCTCTTGTTTTCGCTTAAACTAGCCATTCCTCCAGTCCACGCGCCACCTTCTGTGTAGCTCCGAGACGATTTGGACGATAGCCGATAAAACGGCGTTCCAGCCAACTTCATCTTTACACATCCTCCGGACTAGGTTGTCCGGGGTAGTGTCCAGACCACATGTGGCAAGCATGTGGTCACGTATTGTGCGAAAACGCGGGCACTAAACCTGCGCACACCGGACACTCGGGCGAGGCCGAGTGTCCGAACCGGTGTAGGTACTGTCTGAAGCAACCATGGCCTGCAAAGACCTGGGTCAGGTGGAAAGTGATTTCCCCATGGCGCCTCTTCCATCTACCCTTAGTGGAACTGTCCCACGTACGCTGCCATTTGACCATTGAAGCCAACCTGACAGTCCTACGGATGCCTCTCGTGCCGTGATGACGCAAAGTGCATCATGCGACACGGTACGGTACGCGCTCGCAACTCTTAGGGACATGAGCCTATACGTACTTTCTAACTTCGTTCTGTAGCAGTTAATACGCAGGGCCGTGCCCTGCTGGCCCCCATACCTCAGTATGGACAGAGCAACTCTAGCCAGAAGCTTGCGCTTGCTGGCATAAACCGCGGAGCTATTCGACAACATTCGGGGCAATGCCACTATAGCTGTGGAGGCACGCTTGCAGGCGTAATTTACGTGGCTAAGAAAAGTGAGCTTATCGTCGATCATTACCCCCAAGAGTTTGATGGAGCGTTCAGAGGTGATCGTGCAGTTGCCTGCCCTTATCACCGCTTGCTGCTCCGACTTTCGGTTGTTAACAACAACCACATCAGTCTTGTGGTGAGCCAGTTCTAACTTCCTGGAACTCATCCACTCCTCCACAATTGCGATCGAGTGGGCTGCAGTCAACTCCACCTCTTCGATCGATTCGCCGTAGACCTCCAGCGTAATATCGTCAGCGAAGCCAACGATTACGACGCCCCCTGGGAACTTCAACCTCAAGACACCATCCTACATGACGTTCCATAACACCGGACGCAGTATGAAAAACTGCGGAACCCCTAAGGTTATGTTAACGCACTTCCGACCAGCCTCCGTGTCATATACCAGTACTCGATTCTGGAAGTAGCTAGTAGTAGAATCTTGTACAGGTACTCGGGAATTCCAAGACGCAGGAGCGCATCTGCAACAGCTGCCCAACTGGCACTATTGAATGCATTCCTCACGTCGAGAGTCACTACTGCACAATAGCGAACACCCCGGATTTGGTAACCGACAAGATAGCGTCTACGGACGACTTACCCTTTCCAAAGCCAAACTGGTTACTCGATAGACCATCCGCACCCTCCGTGCGAATCAGCAGCCTGTTGAGGATGATCTTCTTGAGCACCTTCCCCGCCGTATCAAGCAGGCATATTGGTCTATATGCCGACGGATCCCCAGGTGGTTTTCCCGCCTTTGGCAATAGGACCAAGCTCTTCCTTTTCCATGCTTCAGGGAAGACTATCGAGGAGGCGCATAGCAGCAACAGAAGAAGACCCCGTTGATTTTGGCAATGACGAAGCCCTCGTGTTTCGAAGACACCAACTCTTGGACTGGATATTTCCCCGTTGTCCATATCGCCGCCATTTTAGACCCATCGGTGACCCAATTACCGTTCCTGGCGGGTACTTGGTAAGAATCTGCTATGATGGCGATATCCGTCCCCCATTCATCAGCTGTCTGACACAGCAGTTGCTGGGCTGCATCACAGTGGTTCAGGTTTAGCTGCGTTACCTGCACTGTGATTTTGCAGCACGCTTAAACGCCGGGCACTTCGAACCCCCCATGGGGTGCTTGCTGTTCGCAGCTTCGCTGGAACAGATCAAACAGTTGGGAGGGTCCGTGCAGCATTGTGCCTTATGTCCCTCCAATCCGCAGCGTTGACAGAACTTGCTTCTGTCAGGGCGCTTTGCAGTCCCATTGCTTGTGCCCCGGTTCCAGGCACTTGAAGCAAACTTCGGTTGCTCATAAATGCCCACAGGGCATACCGACCACCCCACCTTGACGCTCCCTAACTTGACTACCTTTGGAGGCGTCCGCTGCAGATAACCGAGCCAATGCTACCTGTGTCCCTTGCTGGACCTTTCCGTAGCCAAACGGCTGCGGTGGACGCCTCCACTTCACACTGTCGCCGCAGTGCCGTGACGAGCTCTTCGACTTCGGTGATCTCGTCCAGGTCTTTAACCCTTAGATTCACCTCCGTCTTGAGTACCCTTACCTTGACCGTCTCGCCTAGGACTTCCTCCGCCAACTTCTTGTAGGCGGCGCCCTTTTGCGAAACGCCCCGCTTTAGCTCGAGGATCATCTCGTCCATCCGGGTACGTCTTATTCGACGTACGTCGGCGCCGAGTTCACCGAGCTTGACGTCACTCCTCATCGCCTTCAAGACGAACGAGTACTTAGCCTCGTCCGTTTTGATGACTATAGGGCATCGCCCCTGGAGCGATTGACGCCTACCCTAGACTTCTTGCTACCCTCATTCGCCTGGGCCTTCTTTTCGGCCCTTGACGTCTTCGGTTTCCTCTTGTTCTTGACCAGGGTCCAGGAAGCGTCATCCCCCTCTATTTCCCTGGTCTGGGGCGGTTGAGAGCTCTCAGCCTGCTATAACCCCTTACCACCATCTTTCCTTGGTGGACGGACCTTTCCAGGTCCTTCTTCCCCCGGTTTTGGAGATACCTGGCCGGGGTTCAGCTTCCCAGCCCCACTACCCTTGTTCGGGGTAGTAACCTCCGCGTTTTGGAGCGGCCCCAGGGAGCTCATCCCCTGGAGACTGTCTCCCCGTTTTGAGTCTGCTCCGCTGGAGCAGTCACCCCCGACGTGCCCGGGAATACTTGAGCCTCAGTCTGGGTAGACTTTGGCACCACTGTCTTCGCTGGCACGCCCTCGGTCGATTCAACCTTGCCCAAATCCGCGAATTCTTGGGCCTCAGTCTGGGTAAACCTCGACTCCATGGATTTCACGGGTTCGCACTTGGCCGCCGTTTCCAGCTTGGCGTCCAGCATCGACTTTCGAAGTTTCTGCAAGCTCCTCTTGAGGTCCTTACTGATATTATGCTTCGATGACGCAAAGTCGATGATGGCGTCCAGCTGTTCCGTCGCCACCTCGAAGGCCGAAAGCCCATCGCGTTTGCGGTTCATCGCCTCCACAAGCCATGGGCCGTCAATAACCTCTACCGGCGTTTTTTAGCCGAGAGGAAGGTTAAGTGACCCACGCTGGCGCTGCGCACTGAGCTGCCGACTATTGCCTCTGGCCTCCTAGGCGGAGACCTGAACAACCCACCTCTTGCGAAGGGGCTGTCGCCTACACTACTACCACTAGTTGAAGAATTGCCTTGGTTTTCCATTTTGGTCCCACGAGTTGTTCGGGAAAAGAAGGTCCACCACGCCAGAGCCCAGCATGACGAGGTGAGGGACAATTACTGTGGAGGGTGCCCAGGTACCCCACAGGCTCCGTTAAAGGCCTAGCTTATTATTTCACCCCCCTGGCCATGCATCCCCTCGGCACGGGTCGCTTGACGCCTTGGGATTAGGGGTGAGGGACAGTGGTCCGGGTGTGTGTGCGCGTGTGTGTGTGTGTGTGTGTGTGTGTGTGTGTGTGTGTGTGTGTGTGTGTGTGTGTGTGTGTGTGTGTGTGTGTGTGTGTGTGTGTGTGTGTGTGTGTGTGTGTGTGTGTGTGTGTGTGTGTGTGTGTGTGTGTGTGTGTGTGTGTGTGTGTGTGTGTGTGTGTGTGTGTGTGTGTGTGTGTGTGTGTGTGTGTGTGTGTGTGTGTGTGTGTGTGTGTGTGTGTGTGTGTGTGTGTGTGTGTGTGTGTGTGTGTGTCATTTGCTATTAAAAATTGGCCAGATCGGACGTTGCATTTCGGAATTATTCAAAAACCATTGATTTTTTCCCATGCGTCGACTTCTGGAAAAAAAAAGTTCGACGTTGGTGGCAATGCATAGTAATTAATGCAAAAACATGCAAAATGATAAAAAAATGCGATCGATTCCCCTAAAGTGCTAGGTTGATCTTTAATATGTGCTTTTTTCAATACATTTTACGATGCACGAGAAAGGCATCATCGCCGCTAGGTGGATTATTCTGGGTTTTTCATTGAAAAATTGCGTTAAAAATGTCACTCATTTTTCAGGCACTTATCTCCAACCAATTTGCTCGCAATAAGTTGCATTTGAAGCAGAATCCTGTCCAATTATTTCTTATTGAAAATTGGATCAAACTATGGGCTCAGAAGTTATGGCCAAAATACTTGTTTTATATCAAAAGCGCGTAAACATTGTCCTAAAGTCCATGTACGTACACTATGCTCAGGCTTCTATGTTTGTGAGGCCCAACAACATCGGCAACGTTTCTATTCCTTGAATATCAGGCTCTTGGTGCCATAATGGTCTTGAACTTTTGGCGCTTGTCCGATGATTTTATACAAACTCGAAAGACATGTTATTATTCTGCACTTGGCTGGTTGCAAAGTATTCCGGTTGTTCGGCAGAAAATAAAGGGCACCCGAAGTGATGTTAAAATATGACCAGAGAGACATGATGCCATTCCAACACCCAAAAAACAAATCTGACAATTATTGTCAGATATTGGATCTGGGCATATACAATTCTGTAAGCTTTTTATACAATATTGTATTGAAATAATACAAATCTGTATTATTTAAATACAATAATTGTATTGAAATAATACAGATTTTGTATATGCCCAATTATTATACAGTTTCTGCAAGGTTCTTATGCAGAACTGTATTAAAATCTGCCATCCGCTGGTTGGGTGAATATATTTTTCAATATAAGTATACCTAATAAATGTATTGAATTTGAATCATCAGCTATATATTCTATTCTGTTGAATATGCACAGCACATTTCACATGTGTATATTATTGCGTATGACTACTACATATTAATGCTTGAATAGTTTTGAATTTCGTGTTGTATTGCACCGCTCATAAAAAAATCTACTCCTCCGCTTATTTTTAACCGCAACAAAAAATGAGCGCCAGATAGTCGCCTAAGAAAAATATACCTCCAGAAAAAAAACTTTGATATTTTTGAAAATTTGGCCGCCACGTGGTTGAATGCAGGTGCAAAGCACGATATGCTTTGATAGCACGTGCTATTTGTACTGCGGATAATTTTTTTACATCTATGAGAGCCTTGGAGAATGATCACGAAAGTTGCCATTTTGTTGCAACGCACAATATTCAACTTTAAACAAAACATGCATTAAAATCTTCCCAAAACCCAAAATATGGCTGTCACAATGATTGCTTTCAATGTAGAAATCTGACAGCTTACGGCAAGCATCGTAGCACGGGAATTAAAAGCGCTGCGAGAAAAGCGAAACTCGAATGATAAAGTGGCGCCAATCACGGATGGTTGGCGACGCTCTGGCTAAGCCAACTACGGGTGTCGTGATGCGAAAAACGAAACACGAACCGGATGGTGAGGATGATAACGAGGGCGGGTGATGGTGAAATGTAACTTGGACCACTTGTTTATTCTAATTAAAAGCGGATTATCTAGTTGTGCGCTTGTGCGGAAGTTTTCTTTTCGAGAGCGAGCGTTGGGAACATGGTGGATGTAGAGGAAATATAAAACGCGTGTCGTGATCCGCTTGGAAGATGATGGAATGGGACACGAACAACACGAACAAACCCAAACTTATATCAGAAATTTATTAGGCGCAAAGATGTCACCTCTCCGCATAAAGTATTTTCGAACGAGTTGTGTCGTGACCTATTTGGATCCGAAAAGTGAGCTTTCTCTGTTAATCCGAACGTCAATTGCATTTTTCATCGACGATTTGAAACGAATTCGAATGCTTGTGAAACTGACCCAAAGTCGGCAGCGCAAGTTTCGCTGCTCCGTAGCAGCAAATTTCGAAGCGTGGTAAGCATTCATGGTATGTGATTTTTTATTCCTCTCGGCAAAGTATCTCCTTATTTAGCTCGATGGCAATCAAACTATTCATTACAATCTGTTCAACAATAAATTGCGGAAACAATTTATTCAATCCCCATCCCCGTCAAACTATGCAACGTACGAAAGGAATACTTATCGTACAGTAGTTTGAGATGTGCAAAAATCATATCTAAGTTAAATATGTATTTGGTTCGACATTCTTCTCGTTAGTGACTAGTTTGAAATGAGGACGTGAAAAGTTACAAATAATTTTCTTTTCACAATCATATAGGAAATTAAAAAAGTTGTCCTTTACATACAAACTTTTTAAATAGGGGAAGAGGCCCCAAAACGCCCCCCCGATGCAAAACGCCTTTTGTGGTTTCCCTCATATTTACCGTCATTAAGATGGTCGTAACAAAGCAAGATCTAAAATTATGTAGGTTAGGCGAAAAAAGTTTCAAAATAGTGTATGGGAAGGTCGGAAAAACTTAAAATTTCCACATTTTGAAGAAACATCTAACATTTTGGCGAGGCAAAACGCCCTAGTGGCTCTAACCTACAATGTACTTGCGTCTCCACGCACTATCCATACCAGAATGCTGATTCGCCGACGCGTGGTACTTTGTTCCCTAGGAGCTGCCAGCTAAAAGGCGTTTTGCCTCATGAGTTTTCCGGCAACAGAATATCACCACTTTTTTGAAATGTGAATATTATCAATATGATTGAGATTTTTGACAATTTTTGAATGGCATCAACTAGCTATCTTGTTTAACTGTTGCATAATGTAAAAATACCCATGAATAGCGTTACAAATAAGACAATAAAGCAGTGTTTGCTTAGCTAGGGCATATTGCCCCCCTTCCCCTACTCGTTTTCCGAGCAAACAGTATGAGATCACATTTTGCGCCACTGTGACGGCAAAGAAAGCGGCTTCGATTAGATACCCTAAACTTTTCCTAAACACCTAAACAAATGCAACCATCTGGTAAACACCATTATTATTATCATCACAATCATGGTCGTCTCGAGGGCCCCAACAGCTAACGAGCGCTGCTGCAAACTTCAACCGGATAAACATAAATAAACCGGAAAATGCTCTTCTTTTTCAGCTAAAATTGCGCCGTCATTGCAACCCTCTCTTCCATTCCCACCCACCGCAGGCAGCACCCCATCACTGACTGGTGGGGCTAACCGAGCGGTGGTTGATGGCGTTTTGCCTCAGTTCTGGAAACGGATTCGCCCCGTGTTCATCAGAGCACAAACATTTCGTACCAATCTTCGGAGTCGCTACCCACCAGTTCGTCTCCGCGCCAAATGAGACCTGCCAGCTGGGTTTGCCATTATGGTGAAGGTGCTACGTGCGTCGTCGTCGTCGTCGTTGATGGAGAGATGGAACGGAAGAATATTTGATCTGCACCCAGCAGGCCCCCCCTGACGTTTTTTTTGTGGAGCTTTAATAGACTAAAACTAACCGAAGAAGAATTAAGCCCGACGTGGTTTGATTATTATGCTGGAATAGGAATCAGCTCAGCCGTCTTTGCAGTGGCATACAACAGTAAAGTTTACTGCCCATTATTTGCAAATTTATCTTGATTTGGGCGCTCTTGACGTCTCTAATCTAATCGCGCTTGAGGTCACTGCTTCGTTGTATATTTTAGTTATTCCGGAAATCGTTGATTTGGCATTCAAAATTGCGTAAATAACGGTTTCTAAGAGGCCATTAAAAACAAATCTTCTGATAAAGGGAGACAATCACTAAGAATTGGTGGTCGATAATTGACGAAAACACAACTCTTTAATGATTTCCAGATTGAAGACAATTTCCTAACATGAGATTAACTGTACTTGATTGGTTGAGTACATTCTCTGGATGGTACGACATAATTGACTTGTTTCGACGAAAGTTAATACGAAGATTATGTCGAAGATTGGGCTCGCCCTATATACGATACGCATTTAATAACTGTTCCTTTCCAGGTCATCCAAGAATTCCCTAGAGAATAGGCCCTTAGGCCTACATGCGTTACCAAAGGCCTTTATATTTCTTTTTTTAATAGTCTATGGCTTATTTGACCCATGAAACCGAATTGGATATGCCATCAACGACTGTTCCGCAAGAAATTCAATTTTTAATGTTTCTGGGAAACCCTTCATTCTTGTTGTTGTATCGATGTATTTCGTTATAAGTTGGTTGGGCGGATCGCAGTCTGTTGTCATAGGTAAATACCAGTTAGATCAAGAGCTATGTATATTTGAATTAGTACGCTTTATAGTTTCCTTCTAATCTCTACTATCGTTTTACAAGGGCATGGACGCATCAATAATTCGTCAGGTTATTTATTGATCAGTCATTGCATTGTGTACTTCTATCAATCCGCCAGTTAGGAAATAATAAGACCAATTTCTTCAAAAGCAAGCGACAGAGCTCTGTAGAGGCCCGAACAAAGCTTGACGAATCTGATTAAAAAGCATTTTGATTAAGGCGGGATGATACCAGAAGCGGAAATGAACTATTCTAAGGCCTGCGAATTTTTAAAAAGTTGGATAATGTTCACGGTTTGAAAAATGATGTCATTACCACTATGTATGAGATAATGGATGGGTAAAGCTCTGTCCAGTTAGAATCCGGAATCATTTATTGTATTGCAGCGGCACGGAAAGTGACCACTGCAAGAATTATTTTACAGCGGTATGTCTACCTAGGCGCCCACTTTCTGTGGTATAAATTTCATGGTGTTTCGTGCAGCGAGTCAAAAATTATTCCAGATGGAAGCCGAGAGGAGAGAAAAAAATCTGCACACCCCCGTTGATAATCCTGCTCATCGACGGTGGAACCTACGTCAAAATGGATTTAGGATAGCTTCCTGGCCAAAAATTCTGCATGGCGACGGCACGAGGAGTTGTTCCTGCGAGATTAAGTTTGCTTTTATGGACAAATTTGCCAAAAAAAACTGATGATTTGGCGAGAGATATGCAGCAGCAGAGCAAGAACCAAAGAATAAGACGATGGACTCTAAGCTGCACAAGGAAGAATGTCTCAAAAACCGCGTACTAAGATTCATGAAAGCCCATAAAGATCCTGTGAAGTTTTGGCCAGATTTGACGAGTTGCCACTTCAGCCGCGAAGTCATCCAGTTGTACCGCGATAATAACGTAGATTTCAATAATAAAAACATAATAATAATAATAATAATTATTATTATTATTTGTTATTTGTTTATTATCCAACTGACAATGATTGTCTCAATGAATATGACTTATTCTATTCTAAATCTATTTGGTAACGTCCGGCGGTACGGAAAACTTCTAGTAGTCGTTGTCGAAACACGTCAGCAGAAACATTGTAGTCAAAGTATGAAAAAAAAATTATTTAATTGATGGCAGATTGCATGGACGGGCTCGTTCAAAGCATAATTGCTGCTCCTCGACTCCAGAAAAAGAAAGTTACGATGACGAAGCGGTCTTTTTGGTGCGTATATTTGAATTTGGGCCAGCAATGCTGGACAATCGATGTCACCTGTGAGCAATTTTCCTGCAAACGTTGCTTGAGCGAATCTTCTTCTCACGTCAAGTGGTTCGATTCTCAAAAGACGACATCGCTCTTCATACGGTGGCAAATCCCATTGGTCACGCCAACCAATAAAGCGTAGTGCATACCGAGCAATAGAGGGACCTGAGGCCCCTCGGATTCCTGAACTCTTCAGCGATTTAGAAAATAGAGCCAAGTTGAGCCAAGCCAAGTAGCTCTGGTCACGATATCGTTCTAGTAGACACGGAATGTGAGGACACTGTCCAACTTAACACCAAGATCCTTAACTTGCTGAACCCTAATAAGACTCTACCCATTGAGGACGTAGTTGAATGTGAATGGCTGATTTTTCCGTTAAAACAAGATAATGTTGCATTTTTCGATACTTAGTCTTAGCAAGTTTCTTGAGCACCACTCAGCAAAGATGTTTATCATGGTTTGTAAATAATAGCGGTCGGAGTAACATTTAACTATTTTGACTATTTTTGTGTCGTCTGCGAATAAGTAGCGGCATCCAGGAGGTAGCAACAAGGTCATTTATGAAAATAGAAAATAGAAGTGGCCCCAGGATTGTTGCCTTGCGGTACTCCAGGATTATTGGCAAACAGTTGGAATTCCGAACAACCTCTATTATGCTGACTGGACGGTTTCGCAAGTAGGATCTAAATCAGTCTACGCTCCTTGAGGATGCTCTGTGTCTCTCCAGTTTGACAAGCAGAATTCCGTGGTCAACTGTGCTGAACTCCGCCTTCAAATCCATATATGCAACATCATCCTGCCAACCTAAGTCCGTGCTCCGCAAGCAGGAGGAAGTAAACTGCATCAAATTCGTGGATACAGAGCGCTTTGGGTAGAATCCGTACTGGTCTTTGTCGATGTAGTTTTTGCAACACGCAAACAGGCACTCGTTCAATATTATTTCGAATAACTTGGATCAAGAGCACGAGGAAGTAATGCCCCGATAGTTTGCCTCCTTTTTTGTGAACCGGAAACACTGAACTGACAGGTTAAATAGCATTGCTAATGGTTGGCTCAAAACGTCTTTGCATAGCTTTAGCACGGATGTGGGTATTCCGTCGGGACCTGGAGCGAACGATAGCTTCAATTTCTGCGTTGCTGCTATCACTATGTCAGCTGTAATGCGGGGAAGTTCGAAGTTGAAGACATCGCCTGGCATATCAACGATTGCATCGTCCACTTGCACTTCAGATGCGGAAAATGCGTTGAAAACGCGTTGGAAATGACGTGCAAATAGATTGCATTTCTCGCGTTCATTGTTGGCCGTCGTGTCTCCTAGAAACATTGAGCATGGCAGTCCTGATTCTTTCCTCTTCTCGTTCACGAATGACCAGAATCTCTTGGGATTAGCACGAAGACTAGCTTCCGTTCGCTTCACGTACCGATTGTACAGGGAGTGGTTATAGTTACGGTAGCACTGGCTAGCAACATTGAATAGTCGTTTGTAATAAGTTGATCGTGAATTACTGTATTTTCGGAGAGCACCCGACTGCCCGCAGTTCCAGCCCATCGATAAATTTTAGGTAGATAAATAGTGGATAAACAGCTCGGGACGCGACTCAGATGACCAAAATGTGGAACAAATGTGCCAAGGAAGTTGTTTCCGGAGGTGTGCAGTGTTTGATGAGAGGAATAAAGAAGAAAGTGCGAATTGTCACTAGAAAACTAGAAATGATTTGCATTTATATTTTTTCCTTAAAGTACAGTAAATTACCTTTGTTTTGATGTATTAACCTTATTTGTATGTTAATCCGTTACCTAGATACAGATGTTTTATTATTCCGGATTCTAAATGGACATAGCTTTATTGCTAAGCTTATACAACACGGCAGACTCCACGTTGTTCATTTGCCAAAAGAGCATCAAGCGAAGATAACATGCACTGAAGATCCCGAAAGAGGTCGTAGGCTTTATGGTAGGTCGCGTACACGATGGCTTTTTGCAATTGAAGTGGACCTGATGGTACTAAACTTCAGTGCGCCTTTTAGCAATTGGCCCAGGATTGACTGAGTACGTAAGAGTGAATCTATATCGCAGTGAAGCTGGGTAAACGGAAATAGTTACATTCTGCCACCACATGTGCAAACTAGTTTGTAAGTGAGTAATTTTTCAAACGAAGAAGAGACTTGTCACGAGCTAGCGATTAGCCATCTATAGTGAGCATTACAACGCCGTATGTGCTATCCATCGTAGCCTTTTTTTGGTGTCTCAAGACTCAAGTTCAGTCAGACAGTGCACAATGGGGAAATCCGATTCCAAAGGTGGAAAAAATTGATAACTTTCTTCACGAACAACTTACAGAAGAGATCAAGAGCTTATTCGAAAGATAATTTTGCAAAGAATTCAGTAAGTGCTGTTTCATGGACGTGGAACGCTTCTGTATGAAGTTAACGAGCTCGTTTAGCCCTAATGCCCCATATATCGCGAGTTTTCAAACTATTTGTCAATTTATCTTTAAGACATTGTTCTAAAATTGTGTTTATTTCTTCACTGTGGATCCACAGAAGGGCACTAAATATATTTTGTTGGTAAAAGTTGAAAACTTAAAGGATTTTGGGGTCAAATAAGCATCCAAGTGCATTTTATGTTCAATTTTCATGTATTCTGTAAAAAATAGTAGGGGAAACTGGACACACATGATCCCCACTTTTTGTTTAGCATATTTCTCGATGTAACATGCACAGATCTGCACGCTTCTTGATGGACTTGATAAAGAATTTAATAAACTATTCAAAAACGTCATTGGAAGCAATTATTTGTTCATGAAAGTTACCAAAAATCGATTTTGCCGAGAGATAGAAAATTAGGCATTTTCAAAACTTGCAGGAGACTTGATCCCCATATAGGGGGAAATTGATCCCTTTATGAGCTGAACATCCCTTTATGAGCCCTTTATGAGCTGAGGTTCTTCCAAGTCTAATGAAAGGTTGAATTGGTCTAGCCTCAAATCCTAACAATTCTTCATAGTCTGCCGTAATATCAGTCGTGCGAGAATTAAATATTGTTAGTATTAAGCAGGGCAAGTATTTTAGTTCTCGAATAGAGTAATAGTGACAGATAGAATGTCTGCTATAGCAACAAAATTTGCATGTTGATGATGATTTATCTGCAAACCATTCACTTCACTAAAATACTCCACTAAAAGACAGTAAGACTATAGTCATATCACGACAACCATGATGTTCCCAAGAGGATCTCTCTTTGTGATTGATACAGTTATGATACCAAAAATGGTTGATCGATACATAAATATATCTTTGTAATTTTAGAATCTTATTATTCTATTAAATCTCTGAAAATTGGCCGCACTACAAATGCCATGGCTATTGGTAAATATCCCTGAGTACCTGTTTTGGGACCAATAAAAAAAGAGTGTGATACCGCTATCGGGGGTGAGAATAGGTCATCGTTCTCACCGGCAGTCTAGAGGTAGTAGAGCAAAATTGTTCAAAAAGGTCTCTTATATTTTGGTCTCCTTGTCTTCAGATGCATTCAATCTATTCTACAAACATTCTAAGTAGCTGAAACAGTGACCCTTTCTCATCCCTATTTGACCCATTGCCTTTCCCGACGACGGTACATCGAGATCGCCAGACTACTATCAATACCACAACCGTGATCATACCAGGATGATGGCTTCATACATCAATATGCTACTGCCACGCATCATCATTTTTGTAGTGCGTGTTATTATTACATAAATGCGATTTCTCTTAAACGACTGACCAAAAGATGTTGAATGAGCCCATTATTAAAAATTTTTAAAGAAGATTTACAAATAAATGGTGATTGTAAGCAAACTTCTCCTAGTTCAAACGGAAAAAAATTAACACCAGATCGAACAATACTGTTTTTAAGCCCTGTGATTTGTTGAATATTTTCAAAGCCTAATTTACATTCTTTTTCATTGAAAATAATGTTAAAATGCATTTAATAAAACTAATCAAAACTAAGTATGTTCACGTTCAACTACACTTTTTCTGATTAATGAAATAAGCCTAATGAGAAATTCAAATTGCGCGTGTATTGTCTGATTGACAAAATTAAAGAGAAATTAAAATTATTTATACTTTTTAACTAGAAAGGAATTTTAACAGATCAATTAGTTACATACAATACAATAATATGCGACGGTATACAACAAACGCCTTAATATATGCAATATCGGGATCAAGTGTGTCCAAACTGTGGGGGATCAAGTGTGTCCATATTGAGTATTTATCTTGTTTTGTTTTGTATTCAATGGAAAATAAGCAATAGATAATTGAGTGAATTTATTCATGTCTACAATAATAAAACTTTGTCTAGTAAAAATTTGGTATGTATTGGTTGGACATATTCAAAGTTATTAAACTTTTCTCCTTTGAAGAAAAAAAGGATTGAGAATGCTTAAATAATAAAACCTCTCTAAAACTCATATACATAAAGTAACTAATATCAAATGTTACTCAGATTCAATATTCTATCTAACGGATTCGTTTGAACATATCACTGGTATAAAAATGTGATTAGTTTTCGAGAAAACAGGGGGGGATCATGTGTCCCCGGGGATCATGTGTGTCCAGTTTCCCCTAATATTTACAAGTGTTGATATTATTGTTTCAAAGTGTTGAACAGATATTGACAAATGTTTGCCGAACTTGCCGAAAATTAATGAAGTAAATCGTTTCACAAAAGTTTTTTTTGGTTATTTAATGAGTAAAAAACGATTTTTAAAAACTTTTGAATAGCACCGATGCCAAACATTTCCAAACCATACCCGATAGCACAACTAGACAAGAATAGTCATATGTTATGAGTATTTATGTGATCATAGATAGGAGGTGATGGGAGATACTCTTTTTTCTTACCTTTTTGCCCAAATTCCCCTATGAAACAATATAGCTCAATGATTCCGAACAAGGAAATGTTAATTTAATTGATATTTTCGAATTATATAACGAAAATAACAAATAATCATATAATTCATTAAAACTATGCAATTATAGGAAATTTAGGGGTCATACAGCTCATGTAATGTATTTTTTTATACAAAATAGGATAACTTTTCTCACGAGCGACTCACAGATAAGGTTAAGGGTTTACTCGAAAGCGAATTTTCCAAGAAATTCAATGAGTAATGTTTTATAAACATGAGACACTTCTGTATGTAGTTATTGAGCTGGTTTTGCCCCAATCAGTGATGGGAAATGTCAAAAAAATGTCATGGCATTGCTATTACTAATTTCGTAATAACTTTTTCCAAAAGTCATTTACAGTTCGGATTTTTTGATTAACATGTAGTACTTAAAGGGTCCTAGAACTTTGTCGAACAGATCATTGTTCTAAATACAAAGTGTGAGCCATGAGAGCGAGATTAAAAAAATGTCACGGAATGTCATGACATTAATGTCATCTGACACTAATTCGGCTCTCACGCCGCCAATATCATATTTAGAGAAATCACCTATTAGAAAAAGTTTTCGGGTCATTTGAGGGCTACATGTTTATATGGAAAAAATAATTGTAAATGACTTGTGAGGAAAATTATTAGCAAGTTAGTCCCATGACATCGATATGACATTTCCCGTCACTGGCCAAAATATCCCATACATCAAAATTATTCATATTTTGGTACTTTCATCTTTAAAATTACACTGAAATTCTGTTTTTCTCTTCATTGTAGATCCATACATAGCACTATACATATTTTGTTGATAAAATATGGAAATTTAAGGGATTTTGGGGTCAAATAATCATCAAACTGCATCTGTGTGCATTTTTCATGTATTAACTTAGCTTAGCTTAGCTTTGACTGACTACACATATCTATGGTTGCTACTCCGTGATTGACCAGAATCAGTGAAATTGCACAAAGAATCAACTGAATGATTGACTGGGATTGTTCAAGCATTCTCAGTGTGCAAGTTTCAGTGACTCTAAAATTCAAATGATCAATAACAGCGCCGGCCACGTCCTTGAAGTCAGGAAGGAAGGAATATTAGTAGGTGGTTTTTGCTATTTGAAGACGGTGTTTACCTCTGCGTCTCCACAAAAACCACAGGCAGGATTATCAGTTAATTGGTAGGCATCGTTGGATCTGGATTCCCTCTGATAAGCGATACGGCCGTGCCATTCTTTATACACAGTGATTTTACCTAGCCATGAATCGGGCGCGAAAAGTAGTACAAACTAACTACCAGCCTACCGGGCGCGCAATGCAGAACACCATATTTCGGCCGATCACGCCATCGTTCTGCTGTCCGAAACAAGAGGAATCACGCACTCTCTATGTGAATTTTTCATGTGTTCTGTAAAAAATAATAATACCCAAGAAATCATTCGCACTGATTTAAAAACTTGTAAGCATTGATGTAGCTCTACATATGGTCAATTTAGGCGAAATCTACAGCCTATTGATTATTCAGATATTTACAGATAATAGTTTATATTATTGTCATAAACTTTTTTAACAGAAATTGATGCCATAAAAAACAAATATCCATATATTTCATTAAAAATGGATTTTTAAGATATTTTGGGACAAATAAGTGAAAATTCATTATTTATGTATTAAAAAACTTTCTGAGTCCTGAACCCTATGATTTTTTTCAATGCAATCTACGAATATTTGTTATTTTTATAGTATCATTGACAAATTATAATTGAATCAATGTTACTCCATCATTTCTTAACCCAGAATCATTGAGCTTTATTTCATAAGGGAATTTGGGTGAAACGTCATAAGAAAAGAATATTTCCTATTTATTCTTATCTATTATCACATCGACTAATATATTTACTCTTATCTAGTTGTTCAAACGGGTATGGTTTGGGAATGATTGACATCGGAACTTTTCAGAAGCATTTAAAAATCGGGTTTTGTATGTATGTATGTAGTTAGCCACCATCCTGGCTTGAGTCTTGCTCTGCATGCGGTTCCACTTAACAGTAAGGTCAAATTTCAATATCATTTTGAATTCAACAAATTGCTGTATGAAGGGCCAAAAATGAGGGTGGTGGACCTGTAAGCAGAGACACTTACACGAAACCCACGGGAAAATGAGAATCTCCTTCCAGCAGAATGATCCAACAAATACAATAATGAAATGTGCAATACTTGTCAAGCTTTCCACCGGATGGTTTGTTTGATGAAGGGCGCGTCAACTGGATAATATTTGTTGGAGATGAAAGTAATAGACGCGAATGACTAATGCTTTCTTTCCTTGACTCCGATTGGCTACCACTTCATTGTCCAATTGTAACTTTATTGATGCCCTGATGCACCCTCCCAACCCCATATCATATATATATCGTAAGAGAAATTAAGGCATGTGTAGGGAATTTATGAAATACTTTACTCTGAAACATCAATTTCATCGTAAATTTAAACTATAAATAACTACTTTCTGTAAGGACAACGAAAAACGGTGGTGTTTCGGTGGAAGAATAACGCCATCACTGCACCTTGGACATGTATCGGAAGAACTATCCCTGACGGCCTAAGAAGTAGTTTTTTTTTTTTAATCTTTATTAATGTGTTTTTTAATTATTAATTAAGTTCAACACAGGCTAAGAAGTAGTTAATCCAATAAGAAAATGTTAAAAGATGTATACAATATATAATAAAGCACATGTATTATAACTAGTATGAATTATATGCATGATAAGAAAGAATGTGATTAATATACAATAATAGTAATACATATTTAGAATACAATGTATGCAATAGCTTTGCGAGCACAAACCTTAGATGGCCATTCTAATGAGTTTGATAGGTCTTATATTTAATTTATTAACGAATATTACAAATCATTTGATGAGTTTAATAATATAAGCATGAGTGATTTGAATTACGATAAATAGTTATAAGTAATAGGTAGTAATGCAAAAATGCCATATATAATACATTTGAAGATACAAAACTACAATGGAAACATTCCTGGATCTACTGTAAATATTAAAATTGCAGTGAAAGAAAATGTAATGAATCTCTGAAATACCTGTAACCAAGAAACATGTTTTTAATGTAACAGAAGGTCGGCTCAGGAGGCACGTTCCCCTCAATTTGGGATATTTGTTCCTATTATGTACTTTAATTAGAAGAAATACGATAAATGTCATAAATATACAGTACATATGAAGAATACCATGCCGTCATAATTCTTTCGAGCAAAGCATCGTCAATCCTGAGGTAAAAAGTTCATTCTCGGTCCGGCCCAGGGCGATTAAAATATGAATATCATGAAGACAGATATTCTTAATTATGATGTAAACGGCAATAAAATGATATAAATGTAATGTAAACAGTTCATTTCTCCGATCAATAAATGTCAGCTTCAGTTACGTGTATGATGGTATGAAATAAAGTAATATAATATTGAAAGTTATACATAATTAGAATATTCTTCATTTATAATAACATCAATAGAAGCAAACATTGAATATAACAAGTATAAAATTAATAAAATTCAATCTTTACAATAAATATAATAAATCATAAGCCTTGCTTGTTTCTAATCCAATGCTTCTGCTTCTAACTGAACTATCATGTTTTCAGGTTGAAAATTAACTATGTCTGGAATATAATGAATGTATTGAGTTTGTCATATGAATAAAATGAAGGGACCGAATTGATAAAATATACGTCATAAATAAGATATATAGGTAATAATAAAAAATATATTCTCCGCATCGAATGAAGCGTTGGATTTTGAAATTCGTATGAGAATCGTTTCAGGATACATCGGCTTACATTTTAAAAAATACACGAAAAAAAAACAATTGAGGAGCCGTCCAGTCTTTAAAACATATAACCATTCAGTTTCATGTAGTAACTCTTTGGATCCTAAATCTGTTGAGTTTTCTATAATTTCTTTTTTTATCTTTATTAGGGAGGCTTTCAGCCCTTGGCTCGCCTCCGACTATAATTTCTTAAAACACAAATGGTATCACTACTTTCACTATTTTCTACCGGGAAGAGGTAGAATATTTCAAAAGAATACAGGTATAAATCAAATCTTTTTGACGGCATTTTTATCGGAATATGGCATAGGAAAAAGATTAATTTAAGATTTCGTAACTACAATATAAATTGTAAAGCAAATGATTAATAGGTGAATTTGTAAGTTTATACAACTTGTATACAGTTTTAATTTCCATTATTATTTGTAGTATTTGATGCGAAAATATTTATTTGAATATAGCTACGATGTATGACTAGAACGAGGACAACGGTAGAAATGTAGTAATGCTTTGAAAAATAATTCACAAATAATTAACGGTCCTATTGAGATTTTTGGTGAAACTCGCAGAAATCTGAAAAAATAGTTAATACGTAGCAAGATTGAATAGATTGTGGTTTGTGATGTTTTTACCCTTACAGACAACGACGCGCCGTGCTAAGAATAGTTTTTCCACGTCGTATTTTTTTTTTTTGCGATGCCATTCCCACTGTGCTGGCGGTGACACATTGAACCAGACAAGTTATTTCTTTGTCAGAATCAAGACTTTCAAGCAATCAATTCTAGTGTTTAACATCATCAATAGTTTCTTTTGTTGGCCGCCACGTTATTGACTTAAAATGATATTGGACATTTATGCCTGGGACGGCATTAAAGTGACTTGTAATAAAGGGAGTCTTGAGAGGAAAAACTTACCGACATATCACTATTCCAGCAGAACATGGAAAGCTGTTTACCTTTATGTTGAAATTATACCAAGGACTGCTGCAGATTCCATCTCCAAACGAATTTCCTTCATCGAAGATAAATTTGATGCATACTTGAGGGTGCTCCGTTGCGCAGTACCGTTGCCACATACCGTTGCCGTCGCAATATACCATTCAGGAACACGAAGATCCAGCATTTAATCACCCTCGGTCCTGATTTCCGGTGTTCAGGAATAAATGGAAAAGCTACGAGTCGTTCACTTCTCGTCGTAAAAGTCGTAAAAACTTCTAGTTCGTATCCATTTTGATTGAAATTTTGATATAAAGTAATAAAAGTTCAACTAGGGAAAAATATTTTTTGGCGTGAGAGAAGAAAAATGCGTCTTTTCTCAAGCGAAGCTTACTACGATGTTGCATTTAAAAAATCGGGTTTTACCCAATAAATCATAAAACAAAACACTTGCGAAATGACTTACTTCATTAGTAATTGAAAAATGAAAAATTCACGTAAAGTGCAATTTAATGTTTATTTGACCCCAAAATCTTTTAAATTTTCAACTTTTACCAGCAAAGCATGTATAGTGCTTTTCTATGGATTTATAATGAAGAGGAGAACACATCTTTAGTACAATACTTAGAAGATAAAAGCACGAAAAATATGATAAACTGTGCTGTATGGGACATTGGGGCAAAACTAGCTTAATAACCACATACAGAAGTGTCTCACGTCTATAAAACATGTCTCACTGAATTTCTTGGAAAACCCCCTTTCGAATAAGCCCTTAATCTTCTATGTACGTCGTCCGTGAAAAATGTTATACTACTCTGAATAAAAAATTACAATCAATGAGCTTTATGACCCCTAAATCCCCTATAATTCAATATTTTTAATGAATTATATGATTATTTGTTATTTTTATTATATCATTGGTAAACTATGAATTAAATTAACATTACTACATCATTTCTTTGCTCAGCATCATTGAGCTATATTCTTCCATAGGAGAATTTGGGCAAAAAGGTAAGAAAAAAGAGTATCTCCCATCACCTCCTATCTATGATCACATCAAGACTCATAACATATGACTATTCTTGTCTAGTTGTGCTATCGGGTATGGTTTGGAAATGTTTGGCATCGGTGCTAATCAAAAGTTTTAAAAAATCGTATTTTACTCATTAAATAACCAAATAAAACATTTGTAAAACGATTTATTTCATTAATTTTCGGCAAGTTCGGCAAACATTTGTCAATATCTGTTGATGATGATGATGATGGTCCCGCCACATACCCCTACAAAGGTTTGAGCTAGACGATTTATCTTTAAGATATTTAATTGTGATCAATTTAATCAGATTTTGCAAAACATTAAACGATCCGATTATTTTCACAGATATAAACAACAATACAAATTATCATCGCTTTCCAGCAAAAAATATAAATAAGTAAAAAGAACCGTTGAGTTCTACTGCAGATGTTCGCAAGCATCATCAGTGATACAGCGAGTCCGATACAAATACAAAACTTGTGATACCTCTCGCATGATGCCAAAAGTTTAGTCAGGAAGCGCGTACTCAAACCATTCTCGCTAGTACCAATCAATTTACTGTACAAAGCTCGACAACATTCAAAACTTGTGTTACCTCTCCGTAGATACCAAAAGTTTCGAGAAAATCGCGTTCTATCTGAGAGCTCCCTACTTTTCTGTAGTATCTTTCAAACAGTTTCAAATATTTCAAATTGTAGTGATAAATACAAAAAGTCATTTATACCTGTATTACGCGCGCGATTCTCAAACTTTCGTAGACTACACATAAAGAATAAAAGTTAAAACACATCAACAAATAAAATACCATCATCATCATCGAGGCGAACAATATAGTCTATAAGCGCCCTAATGAAATAACAAATCATTTACATTCGTCCAAACAAAAATCCGTTATCACAAACTTCGTCAAGATACACAATTAGTCAATAATAAAAACTTAAATAAATAGCTGTTTAAAAAACAGCTTTCACGTGTGAAATGCAAAGTCTCTTGAACTGTGATAGTGTACTTGCTCGCTTGATGTGTGCAGGCATCGAATTGAAAACATTTATTCCTTTATAAAACAATGAATTTTGTGAAGCATCATGCAAAAAATAAGGTGTTTTTATTTCTTCCGCGTTTCTAATATTATATCCATGAATGTCACTTCCTCTTTCAATTCGATTACACAAATATCTCTGCTTCACTAATAACCATTATAAAGCATCCAACAAAAAGGAAGAGGAAGTGAATCTTTTACATCTCAAAATCAAACGCATAACTTTATTTTGCAAACGCTGTAACCTCGATATTTGTGTTTCATTAGCTAGAAACAAAATGGAAGCACAAAAGTCCAAGTGAGGAGAGGTGATTGATTTGTACAACTGTATTTTACTCGCAACAGGTAATTCTGTTTTTAATCGACATAAAATTCCATACTTCTTGGCTATTTTCTTGATGACATTGTTGATATGAGAATCAAATTTCAATTTATCATCAATAATCACGCCAAGATATTTAATTTCCCGAACGCGATCAAGTGTTTCATCATCAATTTGAACGGAAACATTACCAATGACTCGATTTCGCGAAATTACCATGTATTTAGTTTTACTTACATTCAATTTCAACTGTTTGTACTTCAACCATCTACTTAAAGAACGCAAATCTGTATTCAAGCGTGAAACTGCATCTTCGATAGTTCTAGCTGCAATGAATAATACGGTGTCATCCGCGAATAGATTTATATTACAAAATCGTAAAACCCGTCCCATGTCATTAATATACATAATAAATAAAACGGGCCCTAATACACTTCCTTGTGGAACACCAAGATTATTTTCCATAGGATTTGAAACACAATCATTAAAAGCAGTCTTTTGAGTTCTGTCAGACAAATAGCTTCTAAACCATTCATATGCAGAACCCGAAGTGTTCAACACTTTGAGACAATAATATCAACAATTATCTGTAAATATTATTATTTTTACAGAATACATGAAAATTTCACATAAAATGCACTTTGATGCTTATTTGACCCCAAAATCCCTTAAATTTCCAACTTTTACCAACAAAACATATTTAGTGCCCTTCTATGGATCCACAGTAAAGAGATAAACACAATTTTAGAATAATGTCGTAAAGATAAAATGACAAATAGTTTGGAAACTCGCGATATATGGGGCATTAGGGCAAAACAAGCTCGATAACTACATACAGAAGCGTTCCACGTCCATGAAACAGCACTCACTGAATTCTTTGCAAAATTCCCTTTCAAATAAGCTCTTGATCTCTTCTGTAAGTTGTTCGTGAAGAAAGTTATCAATTTTTTCCACCTTTGAAATCGTATTTCCCCATTGTGCAGTGTTGCAACACACTAAGTAATTACGAATAAACTCAATAGATATAAGAACAGCGAGGAATTTTGAAGCACTGGTAATGGAACAAATACACATGGAACTGACAAAATTAGCATACCAAAAAGTTATTGGAATAAAGGACGAATATTGAATGATTTAAATGTGATGCCTGTAGTAGTGGGAGTAATTAAGCACGGTAGAGAACTGGACGCAACTGATGGTCCGGCAGTGAAAAAAAACCTATCTGTCGTTCAACCAACGATGTTCGGATTTCTGAATATCGCCCCAACCATCCCAACCTAGACCTCAATCCTTCAGCAGCAAGTTAACACACCACCGGAGAACTGCGCGCAAAGAAAAGATTGCGAGACACTCGAGGATGCAGATGAACCAGATTCCCACCCTAGGATAAGGAGTCATACAAAGCGGCAGGAACCCCAGGATTCCAGTCCTTACAGAGAAGCCGGAACCGTGGAAACACTTTCATCACAATTTTATCCTTACATTAATTTTAAAGTGGCAATTTTAATTCAAAATAACTGGAGAAGCCCTTGGTTGGCTTAAGGAAGGAGGCCCTTCTTGTCCAACCTTTCTCTTAATTAAAATTGCTATGTGTACCTTGCTATTTGCGGGACCCACGCTTGGCTCGCGAAAGTAATCGTTCTGATTCCTTTCCTCATTGGTGTTGAACCTAATATTATAAATCAAAAACGCATAAATAAAGACAGTTCGATCAGCTATCAGTTCCATCTCGGCAGTTGCAGGTGTGAATATTAATGCGTTTGATCCGACTTTATCGTCGACCCTCTATGCAGCGCAAGTAATCATAATTGTAATTCCGGAAATAGTGGCACAAAAGTTCTAAGCAATATAATAAGTAGTTCTCGCCATTTCTTGTATCTATAAATGCAATATGATCGATCTGACAATTCAACAGACTTCCTATGCGCCCACTTAAACCGTGTTTGAATCTTTGACGGATTGCTTATTTTGCAAACGCCCAAATAATTGACAATTTATCCTGAAATTAGATTGAGGAAATTGCAGTTTTCACGAGAGTGTAATTATAAATCCGCGATTCTCGCGATAATGTTTGACGAAACCGTGATTTTCGCAACTGAAAAGTTAAATCCGCAAAATTCGCGAAAAACGCGAAAATCGTGAAATCCGCGACTGTTGCAACAGCTATGCATTTAATTTCACCACGTTTTGTAATCTTTACAGATATGTATTTCGACCTAAACTGTGAGACCGTCTTCAGTGTCTCGTACTTTACGCTTTAGTCGAATCAAGTACGAGACACTGAAGATAGCCACACAGTTGAGGTCGAAATTCGTATTTGTAAAGATTACAAAAAGTGGTGGAATTTAATGAAATAATATTAAACTTGTCTTATGACGGGTGAAGACGTTCCACTAAAAGAGCTAAAAGAGCGCTCCCTTCAACCATTTTCAATACACTCAATAGATTTTTTTTACGCTGAATTCAGATACCTACGTATTCAGATTTTCCGTCCAGTTTTTGAGATAAACGGATTTTAATTGTCTAAGACGAATTAAGTACCGTAATCCGGGGGAACATTGATCAGCGGGGTAACATTGATCAGTTGAACCATTTTCAAAAGATGAATAAAGTATTACTTTCTGTTATTACGATTACTTATTATGAGTTAGGTATTTTAATCTTGACTAAATTTGCTACCGAATAATATAATCTCCACTAGACTTTGCATTTAATTTTTGCCATAGTTTGAAAAATAAAATCAACATCATTTTGTTAACTCACAGTAAGCTGCCAAAAAAGCACTCAAAACAAGCATAATAACAAAAAAATTGAGATCGTACCTACAATTGGGTGATAAGTAATCTTATTTTCTTTGTTTATCCATATTTTTTGTTTCAAAATTTTGATTTTTATTGTTGAAAAACCAGATAATTCACCTAGCGGTCATGATGCCTTACTCGAAACAATCAATACGCTTCGCCTCAGTATAAGGATTTCAAAAGTAATTGCCTACCTTAAGGCGTTTACAAACGCTTGCTTTATAGACGTAACAAAGTGAAATGATTGATGATCAAAGTTACCCCAAATTGGAAATTCGAAAAACTAGACAAAACAGATTTTTAAAACAATTTTATAATTATCAAATAATCAAGAACAATAGCCTCAAACGTTCTACACGTAGCAGTACTCGTTTTAAAAATATGAAAAAACCATTATTTTACTTACGGAGGAAATATTTACAAAACATTGAAAAAATTGATCAATGATACCCCGGATTACGGTACTGTCCATTTAATTTCGTTATCTTTGCAGATACGTATTTCGACCACAACTGTGTGGTCGACTTCCGTGTCTTGTACTCGACTCGACACAAGTCGACACCGGACACGGAAGACGACCACACAGTTGTGGTCGAAATACGTATCTGCAAAGATAACGAAAATTAACTGGTGGAATTAAATGGACAGTACTTAATTCGTCTTAGACGGTTTAATACATTCCACTAAACGAGCTTAATATAATTTTCTGGATTTTAATTTACAAAAGTAGGGGGAAAACGGCTTTGGCAGGTTTTGTTTTATTATTGTCAGGGTAGTTTTAGTCAACCAAGTTTTATGAAATTTGGTAAAAATATTCTTTGAAATACAAATAATGTTTGGGCGAAATTTGAGCATAACCAGTCATAAAAAAAACCTTGACAATAATAGAACAAAACCTGCCAAAGCCGTCATTCCTCCTATGTATTTTCCAAGAAATTTGGTTTCTCTGCTCTGAAAAGTTGAATTTTGGCTCCTCATATTGAGAATAAATTTTGATATCGTGAAATATGCCATTGTAGAATGCATGTGGGTTGTTGGATTTTATTAGGCACGTTAATTTAGTTTGAATATAAAAGGATGCTGACATTCAACTTCGCAGAGCAGAGAAACCAAATTTCTATGAAATAACGCACTTTTGTGAATTAAATTCCGTTTTTCACAACACATGTACGCGCCAAATGAAATACAACAGACCATATGCTTTCTTCAAGGCCTAAACTACGATATTCAAACTTTATTCTCAAAGTGAGAAGCCAAAATTCAGTTTGGGGAGTGCAGAAACCAAATTCCTTTGAAAATACGCACTTTTGTTACTAAAATACTTTCACAACAAATGAACGTGCCAAATAGAATCCAACAACTCACATGTATTCTACAAGGCCCATTTTACAATATTCAAACTTTATTCTCAAAGTGAGAAGCCAACATTCAGCTTTGCCTAACAGAGAAAACAAATTTCTTTGAAAACACGTACTTTTGAACAGCGTGTATTGGTCTCGAGATCATCACATTTTGCTGAACAACTGACGCAACGTCTACTTATATCCCCGACGATAATAAGATGGTCTTTACCCTGAGATTTCCTGTTCGATTGTCTTCCTCGTTGTCTTTAATTTTCTTTGGTTCTTTTAGCAATTAGTTGGTCTGCTAATGGAACAAGAAAATCGATAAAGGATTGCTTATCGATTCCTTTCAACTCTTTGAAAATAAAAAAAGAGTTCAAAACTGCAATCAAGAAGAGCTTGGAAAAAACACGATGCCACAACTTATATGTTTCATCAACATCGTAATTGTAACCATTTGACCGACTTCTCCCATGTATGTGTTGTAAAACGCTATCGCTTCAGGACAACTGATATCATTTTTTGTTCCGGTTTCATAAGTACGCTTCACGATTGTAAGTGAGTTGCTTGAGTGGCAATTGCTGACTACCCGTAATGCTGGGTAGACACCTTTACGTGGTGTGTTACGGGGTAAGATCTACCACAGTTACATTGCCAGCTACAGCCAAATCCTGACCCAACGAATTCCTTCTTCATTATCCAACTCCGTGGTAGCTAGGTCAGTGGCCTCTCGTTAAGTAAGTACCACATCAACACTTCCTTCCTCTCCCTAGTTACGGTGAAGATGGGCGTGGCCAGGAGTAGTAATCCTCATGCTTTTGTTATTTTTGTTTAAGACTGGAATCAAGGACCACTCCCCTCTTGATTTCTGATAGCATTCTAGATAAGGATTTCAAAAGTAAAACATGAGTATCACTAGTGTCCAATCTACGAATTACACCGTAACAATGCTAATGCTAATGCTAATGCTTGAGTGGCAATTGCTGACTACGAACACGTCCTTCGCGTCCTGTCAACTACATTGCGAAGTCCCATCCGCTGTGTGCTGGAACTTGTAACTATATTTATTCTTACGGTCTTTTTGGATAGTTCCCACGCCGCAGCATGGCATATGTCGTAGCAGTTCAAGTGATGTGAAGAATCTATCAAAGCACAAGCAGACGGAATCGATTTCATCTGTCAGTAGTTGTTGTATCTTTTCCAAAAGAATTTCGTACACATAGCCAGTTAACGCTTCGCAACGGTCCCGAAAATTTACTCCATGCTTAATGGGCTTAAGATGCTGGTATTGCTTGAAAGACAAACGACCAAAAAATTTCACCATCGATGGACTGGTAAACAATGTTGGAATGCATTTTTGAAATGACGAATTGGACGTTGGTAATACTTTTTCAAGATAATACAGCTTACTTGCGCCTTCCGGTTTCTCCGGCGAATTGAAATAAAGCTTTAGAAAAATGTATTGAAACCTTGATTGAAACCGAACACTGTTAGTAGCTCTGATGTTTTTACGCTTATTCTTCGAGAAAATATCAAGTTTCTCATTTGTATGGGCGGTTATTAGATCCCAAAACTTTTGCGGAAAAAAGCCATCAGCAGAACATCTAGTTCATCTTATCAACTTCATTTAAAATCATAATTTCGCTTACCACCGGAAGTTTTCTCAGGGGACTGAAGTTTTCAAAGGATGAACTCCACAATGACTTGTCTAATTTCTCAATGGGTCGTATGAATAAAAAGTAGTAAGTTCAACTTTACTACATTTTCAGTAGTAAACGTCATTTGTGGAACATGTTCGTATGAATAAAAGAAACTTCACTACACTACACATTTCGAACATACTACAAACAACGGATTCGGTATGAATAAAACGAGAGTTTACTACTGATTTCTTGTAGTCTGCTCAAGAAGTTGCGACTCATATTTTAAATGCAGATTATTCATCAGAATCGAAGCGAATTGGCTTTGTTCTTGAAAATATAAGTCCAATTTAGGGAAAACAATCAAAACAGACATGTCTTTTTGTTGATTAGCCGCAAAAAATGATGAAATCATCATCGTCATCATCAAGGGTCTAGTTTTGTTTTGACGTTTCTCCGTGTAGTAAATGGCAGTAAACTGTAGTAAAGGCTAATTTCGAATGTAGCATATGCCATAAGTTCGAAAATATTTTTATTCATATCGAACATGTAGTTTTCTCTGTGGACTTTATTTTTGAGTAGATAGGGCAAGACGGTATAATATGCCCCCCCTAAGGCAACTCCTTGATAACTTTTTACTTTTCAACGCAATTTATGCAAACTTTGTGTTATTTGGTAGTCCAGGAAGACGCAAATGCATTGCCCGTGAGTAGTCATACAAAAACATTACAAATATCACGTAATAACGCTTTTTTAAAAAGTCGCGAAAAAATGGATTTCAACAAGTGCCTGGGCAATACGCCCCACCTTAGCCACAGACGTTTTATGGCCTTTCATTAGTATTTTATCAATCCCATAATAAAAAGGTTACAAATCCTTATGCGCTTGACATTAAAAAACCAACATAGGTCCATTTAAGCAGGTGTGAATTACATTTCAATATTTTCCATACAATTTGGAAGCAACTGCTGCAGGCTCGCTGCGCTTGTGTCCAGTTGGTAAGGGCATATCGTCCGGCCTACACTGGGGCGTTTTGGCCAGTGAAACATGTTTTCGAAAAACGTTACATTTTTTAGGATGGAAGCAATTTTATATCATATTAACCACTGAGAAAAGTTATTTTGTTGCCCAACTGAGTGTTCCGGTGCAAGTTTTGTGGATAGTATGCCAGAGTCGCTCCAGAATGTTGAGCTAACAAACATGAAAAGTTACATCAAAACTGTAACTTTTTGTATTTTGCTATTATTTTCATTGTGTAATACAAAAATACTTCCACATTCACATAGTATGATGGGTTTACAAATACTTACAGGTACCAACTGATTTTGACCCTTAATTAGTTATAGTTTTCTAGAAATCAGAGGGGGGCGTTTTGGCCGGGTGGGGCGCATTATACCGTCTTACCCTACTACAAGAGCTGAGCTTTGCTACTTTTTATTCATACGACCCAATGTCTTCGTCAACCTCTTCGGCTGTACTGTAAATACAATAAGAAAGACATTACAATCAAAGCTAATTGCCTATATTCCGGGTATTAGCCACGCGGAGTGGAAATTAGTTACTATGTCTGAATATCGATTTGTGCAATTGCACACGAAACCAGTACGCTAGACAGGTGCTTTCCCTAGTAAGCTACGAAGGATCACTGGGACGATAACGATGCATAGAATTGAATCGACGGAGAATACACTGTCAGACGTCTATCATGGTATATGAACACGAACGATACGTTAGGCATGCTCCAAGACCTACGACTTCAAGGTAAAAACGGTCAGTTGCTCCTGAACTCATGCTAAATTCCGCTAAATGTGTTGTACCGTATGTGGACGCAATTTCGCTGCCAGACGACTATATTTTGGAGCTGAAGCCGCAAGGAGTGAAAGAAATCCACCGCATACATACCGCCCGAAAGGAAGACTCATAAATACTTCCACGTCCTGACTCTGGCTGGGACCATTTTGATTTTGGTTCGACTAGGGTTCGCACGAGGAACTACTACTCCATCCCAATTAGGTGCTACCGGTACCCTAGTTCTGACCAGATCTGCGGCACCTGTGGGAACCATCAGCAACCTGAAAATGCCATGAACGTGGACGTAGAATCGAAAACCCCCGCATCCTGCCACAATGTCATAATGCAAATTTTGCAAATTCAATACCCATGCAACCTCCAGCATGAAATGCCCAGCGTACGTGAAGGAGACTGAAATCCATCGTATCCGGGTAGATCAAGGCATCCCAAACGCTTAAGCCCGGCGCGAAATCGACCTTCGATCTGGTGCTAACCAGCGAAGCTCGTACGCCAAAGCTGTATCAACCAGCAAAGACCAGGAGATCGAGGAACTGAAAATGACCATTTCAAGACTGGAGGAAGAGAATCGCCGAAAAGGGACCGAAACCCTAGGTGCAGAAGCATAGAACAATCGAAGACCTGGTTCAAAAGATCGCTCTCCTTATCGACTCAGTTAACAACTGCAAAATCAAGGACCAAATCATCGAGAAGCTCAATCCGCACTGGCGTCTCTCCAAAAGTGCCAAATCCAGCAATGCAAGTTAGCAAGGAAAGAGAAACACGGACAGCGACAGCGACGACATTTTGACGGACTTCTCTGTCACTATGGTCATGGACACAAGCCCATCCCAACAAACACCGAAGCGAAGACGCGATGCTAGTGACTACGTCTAAAAGCGCTGTGAGCCCTGAAAAGAGCTAAAGCTCGGCTTACCCTCGATAGTCCGGAATTGAAAAATCTACGGTCGACATACCAGCAATGCAAGAACAAGTGCCGCCAGATAGTGCATGAAGCAAAACGGTATCTCCAGTGAGCAAACGACAAGCGAGCTGTGGAGATGCATTGGTGCCGTACAAGCCAAAAAGCGGTCGAAGGGAACCATCCTGTCCATCAACGGCGTACCCCAACGAACGAATGATCAACAGACGTTTGATCGTTTTTTTTTTGGAATACTCCGGTTTCTTTTGTGATATTCCACTTATTATACAGTATAAGAAAAGTCCTTTTTAGAATTTTTGAGAAGAGTTTTCAAAACTTCTTATGCTTTCCCGTTGAGAATTTTTCGATTATCATCTTTCTGCTTCTTCTTCTTCATGCAACATCAAAGCGCCAATCGTGTTTCAGCCACTCACGACGACCCGTCTCGATTACGCAGGTTGCACAAGCGGGAGTGAGAGCTATTAATGTATTTGGAACAGGGATGCCAGATTTGAAGACATGTCTTCAATTTGAAGACATTTGAATCTCTGTGAAGACATTTATTTCATGAAGACATTTTGAAGACTTTTCAAAATATTTGAAGACTTACCTTCTTATTTAAAGATACTTGAAGACAATCAATAAGCCAGCAAATATAAAATATAATTGGATTACTAACTTATAAATTTTGCGACTTCTAAATGCAGATAATATAAATATCACAAAAGTTATACATACTTGAATAATGTTTCAGGCTTAAAATTTCATACGTAAAAACACATGTACACTAGCCGGTTGACATTTTTTAATTATGTGCTGGTTAAAAAATTCCCGATGGCGGCATTCGTTTAAATTTTCCTTGGTAGCATGGCGTTTTCAAAGTGTCTGGTTAAAAGGTATTTCGATCATTGTATCAGAACACAATGACCGATCTAATTTATTTCAAACGACAAAAAAAAAAAAATAGAATTCCATCATGACTTTTTTGGCTGAAACCAATTTTTTAAAATTTCTTTATAATTCATCTGATCTTTTCGGTATTTCCAGAATACCCGTCGAGAATGAGAATAAATTTTGAACAACTCGATGAATTTTCCGTGGATTTTAGAAATAATTTTCAGTGAAAATTCGTTTTAAAGAATTAATTCGTGTAAAATAGAGAGAATTAACCATGAAAATTTTGAGGAATTTTTCATGAAAATTCAAGAGACTTGAAATTGAGAATTCTTTTAAATTATCTTGAAAATTTATAACAATTTCAGTATGGCCAAATAAAGGGATTCCCCCAAAATTGAAACGGGAAATTCATCTTTATTTACACAAACAAATTTCTAAGTTCTTGCGGAAATTTGTCTTGAATTTTCGTGGGATGTACTCTGGATTTGTATTTGAAATTTTTGGGATGTCTCTTCGGATTTTCCATGTACCATATTTTACGGAAAGTTCTAAATTTCCACAGGAAATTATTTTGAATTTTCTCAGAAAATTCTCTTAAGTTTCCATAGAAAATTCTTACGAATGTCGACAAGAAATTAAAATTGTTCTGGTTAATGGATATTTCTCAGAATAGCCACGGTAAATTATTTTTAATTTGGACAGGAAAATCTTTTGAAAAAATTTGGAGGAATTTCATAA
Source organism: Armigeres subalbatus (assembly GCF_024139115.2). Taxonomy (NCBI): domain Eukaryota; kingdom Metazoa; phylum Arthropoda; class Insecta; order Diptera; family Culicidae; genus Armigeres; species Armigeres subalbatus. The sequence goes on along the minus strand of NC_085140.1, from coordinate 367,391,475 downwards.
ACAAAAAGGCAAATCCGGCAGAGTTTTTATTAAAGAAACTCGTTACACTTTCTTGTTGAATTCTTCCTTGAATTCCTTTGGTATTTTTTCAAAAAATATCTTTGGGCACTCTTCCAGTATTTTAACTGGAAATCACTCTATGAATTTCGCAAGTAAATCCATCTCTGGAATTCTTTTTGAAATTCCCCTTGAAGTTCCTCCAGGAATTCGTCCAGCAATTCTCAGAGATTTTTAAGAAAATTTCTCCAGAATTTCCTTTGGAAGTACATCTAGGAACTCCTCCATAAGTTTTTCTCTTTTTCTTTCCATAAGTTTTCTCCGTAGCATCCTTCAAGAATTCCGTCGGAAAGTCCTCCAGTCGTTCCTTCAGAAATTCCTTAGTTTGTTTCTTTCCCGACATTCTCCAGTAGTTCTTCTAGGAATACCTCTCGAAGCTCCTGCAGGCATTCGTTCGAAATTTCCCAAGAATCCTTTCGAATCTCCAAGAATCCCTTCGGAAGTTTCTCCAGGGATTCCTCTTGATGATGTTCCAAGATTGTTGCCGAAAGATTCTCCAATAATACCTCTGGAATTATACTCTGGAATTTCTTTCGGAAATTCCTGCAGCAATACCTCAGGAAGTTCCTCCAAAAAGTTATCCAGAAGTTCTTTCAGAAATTTCTTCAGGAACTACACTGCAAACTCTTTCAGTAATTGCTCAGGAAAACCCTCCAGGAATTCCTCCTGAAAATCCTTCAAAAAATCCCTCAGGAATTCCTCCTGTATTTCCATTACCATTCCGGGTGGAAGTTTCATTACCATTTCACCCGGAAGCTCCTCCAGAAATTTATCTGGAAGTTCCTTCAGAAAATCTCTCGGTTGTTCCAACAGCAATTCCCCCGGAAATTCCTTCAGGAGTTCCATTAAGAAGTCTTCGAAAAATTCATCACGAATTTATCCTGAAGATTCTCCAGAATTTCTTCCGGAAAATTCTTCAAAAAATCTTGTGGAAGCTCCTTCAGGTATATATATTCCGAATCCTTACAGGCAATTCTTTAAAAATAAATACAGAAGAATTCCACAAAGAAATTCAGTTAGAAAAATCCGTTGGAATTATATGTAAGGACTGATTAAAAAATCCAAGGGAAAGTGATTGCCCTTACTCATGAAGATTTAAAGAATATTCTTTTGAATTCTAACAATTTGAGTGTTAAAAAATAAACGATACATAAAACAAGGAGATGATTGAAATTATAAACTTATTGGATTTTGATTTTTTTTTCCACTGATAATCATAATTTTGATATTGAAGACATTTGAAGACATTTTTACTCGACTGTGAAGACATTTGAAAATATCCCCTGGCATCCCTGATTTGGAATGAAATGCATGTTGGATGTGAGTGAGACAGTGAAAGCATTGTTTGCATTTTCATTGCGATGGTTTTCGGTGGAAATGAAGGAAGAGAACGAAGATTGGATATGTGTGTGCATGAAAGAGTGGAACGATTTTCAGTCGGTCTCAAGTGCAGTTCATGGTCTGGGTCATTCTATTGGCTATTTTAGAGGCAGTAGCACGTCTCAGTTTTTTTTCTTGCGGATTATAATCGTTTGATTTCCATCCGAAGTGGTAGGTTTAATAAAAAGTTACGACAATCACTACGTCGAACTTCCATTACATGACATTACCAGGGCGTGCAACATAACTTGGACACCCGAAGCAGCTCAAACTTTGGGGGATCTCTGGGAACCTCCTTCAATTCATTAAACCCTTTTTGTCCGATAGCTTCTTCCGAGTGAAACACGGAAGCAGACCGTAAAAATAGTAATGATCGTCAAGGAGAAAACCAGGACCCCAAGATTCGGTCATTGCCGTAACACTATTCCAGGTAGCTATGAAAGAGGTCTTCACTAACCTCCCCAAAGGGATATTTATCGTAGTTTATGCCGACGATCTCCTTCTCATTGCGTCCGGACTCCATTTAAAGCGGTGAGGAGAAAGCTACAAGTAGGAGTGGGCTAGGTTGTTAAATGGCCCAAATCTATGAAATATCCGCAGCCTGCGCCTCGGAATGGCGGATAAATATATCATGATAAAAAAAATCCACGCTCCATAGAGAAGATTTGCTTAACCTTCGCGAGAAGATGGTCCTCTTGCGCCTACGGACGGGTCACACCAATGCCACCCATACTATGAGTGGACTAACACCACTTTCCGGAATAAGCGTGTCGACGACAGGAACGTCATCAATTTTCTGAAAGACAGCTACCTTTTCGACCGAATATGACGACCTGCCAACGATACAACCAACCCCCTAGATTTTTTGCTACACCCACCACGACCTAAATGACTCTGCTACCTGCCTGACCCGTTCATCGACGAACCGCTATTAAACTGACTCCTGCCATGTGAAAGGACCTCCCCTGGACTACTAGGCATGCGTGGCAGGATAAATTTGACATTAAAAGAAAAAACCCTGATTCATCCACCTAGCGGTGTTGGTGCCTTTCTCGTGCAAAAAAAAATACTAGAAAATATGAGTAAAATAAAATGCTTTTTAATGCTTTTTAGCGTGTTTTGCGCAAAGAAAATAGTATTTTGGCCATAAATTCTGATCCCATAATCTAATCTGGCCAATTTCCAATAGCAAACAATGAGACAGGATTCTCAGTCGAATGGAACTTGTCGCGAGTAATTCGGCCAATGCTAAGTTCCAAAATGTGTGTTTACAACATTTTGTACACATACACACATACAAAGTACAGATACACACAAAGTAAATATGTTCCACTATGAGCATAACACCATTTTCGTATCGAATTTCATGGCATTCTTTTGAATTTATATGAAAAATTCTGAGGCATTTTCACGGAAAATTCTCAATCAACAACATTGCAACTATGCTATTGAATAAAATAGACTGCTACAAATGTGAACCGTGAGGAATTATAAATCAGAGGCGCACCGATGCAAAAACATCTTCGGTATGGAACAATTATTTCTACATATGAGACACACTTGTTGGTACTTAGCATTAGCAGAATTCATAGTAAGAAAAAATTTCTCGTACTAGTTGGGTCACAGACTTTGAAAAATTTCTAGTTAAAATCAAACACTTAAATATAGCTTCGCAAACGTATGCACCAAAGCCAATTTAATCTGCAAAATGACAGATTTCAAATAGGACTTATGTAAAGCTTTCATATTTCAAATACGTCAAAATTTCATCAACATGTGATTGAAAATGTCTGCTGTATCAAACGAAAATCTTAAAAATATAACGGATCTGTTACTCCATCAAGTTGCAGGAAGCACACCAACCAAAATCAAGCAGGTTGATTAACCTTCTCCTCCATTATTGCCATATTCGCAAACCTGCAATTTCGAACCTATACGCACATATACGCTTCATCGCTCATCCCCCGCTGTGGGCTACCGCTGCGCGAGGCCGCGAGGTCATAATACTAGCCGGAAGGCAAATCTTAATTGACTGACTGACTGCACAAATAATAACAGACGACGACGACGACGGCCGGCACGCAATCCTCGCGTAATCCTCCTCCTCCTCCTTTCTCTTATGTGTGCGCGGAAAGTTCCGAAAAGGAAGACGACGCGCAATCGAAATCGTTCGAATTGGTGGATGCTGTCCCATCGACAACGACGACGACGACGATGATGCTAATGATGATGAAGATGATGACGATGATAATGTTGGTTATGCTGGGATTGACCACGACGAGGGTGATAACATCGCATTTACGCCAACTATAAAAAAATAATCAGGGTGAGACACATTTTTGTCTTAATGACAGCATTCCAAAAAAGTCTATAAGTTATATGTGATATGTACCTATCATGAAACGTTATGAACAATTTGTTTGTAGCTCTCATACAATATTTAATAAAATGTAGGAAGGGCATCAATATAAAAATCTATTGCACCCTAATTCACAATTCGACGTGAAATGGGAGAAAATGAGAATAATGATCATTCGATGAGTAAACACCCCTGCGGCGATCTGCCCCGTTTCGTCGACCAAAGTCCATGGGCGTGGAGCAGAGCGGTGGAAGTGGCGGCAATGAGGTCCGCCTTTCCTCCATTGTGAGTGATCGTGCACATATTATTACATCGAGTAGGTACAGCAACATTCGATGGACCTGAGGGATTGCGTTTTGGAAAATGACCTTCGGCAAGGCCGTTGCGAAGCGATGCCGTGCTGGCTGCAGTAGTTCCGTTTCGTCGTCGTCATGATGAACAGTGGAATAGGTTAAAAGTAATGTGGCATAATTTCGCTGGAATTAGGTAACAACATATACGGATTGTTTGCTCACATGAAAAGGTTACTGTTCGGACCTGTGCAACAGCTGCTCTGGTACCGAACTTGGTTTCAGACTACATATATTAACACAAGATGTCTGACAAATCATGAATTTTGTGCAAAATATGACTAAATTCTAAAAGGATCAAAACAATATCTATATTGATATTAGGAGAAAAAATTAATCTCAAATAAAAAAAAGCCACTTTTATAAAAGGATTTCTTATCTTCGTTTTGTACTAGTACATTCCACTAAAAGAGCTTAAAATATTTTGTCCACCTTATGTATACATAAGGTGGACAAAATATTTTAAGCTCTTTTAGTGGAATGTATTCAACCGCATAAAACGGGTTTATTACTTTCTATTTAATTCCACTACGTTTTGTTATCTTTGCAGATACGTATTTCGACCTCAACTGTGAGGCCGTCTTCAGTGTCTCATGCTTGACTCGACTTCGACGTATGACGTACTTGACAGAAGTCGAGTCAAGTACGAGACACTGCAGATGGCTTCACAGTTGATGTCGAAATACGTATCTGCAAAGATAACAAAACGTAGTGGAATTAAATGAAAAGAACTAAACTCGTCTTAGACGGTTGTTCTACATAAGGTGTTGGAGGGACTTCTATAAGTGCTTCTACTCCGATAACACCACTCTGGAAAGTGAGGAGATCTAGTTCGAGTAAAGTTTCGCCCTAATTTTTGTTTTGTCCCATGGACGGGCTTGGTGGTCATATGGCTACCGCTTGTGCCTCATACGCAGGAGGTCGTGGGTTGAATCCCAGGACCGTTCCATTTTCTCCTTTGTATCTTTCATATATTTCTCTCCATCCAACATACTATAACTCTCGGACTGTGCACATTGAGGTTGGAGAGCAAATCCCATGCTTCCATCCATTAATTCCCTGTGCAATTGCGATTGTTCGGTTGATCACGGAGTAGCAACTACGAAATGCACGGTCATCATGCTCATGCTCATGCAATTTTTGTTTTGTCCCATGGACGCTTCAACATCTGTGGGCGGTTCCAAGACAACCAACAGTTATTTTTTTAGAATGTGAAAAATCAATTAGGGGCCCTAGTTTGGGTGATGTATTATCATGCATTATTCAGCAGATTTGGTTATTCGGATTAAAATAGCTTTGATATTTGTTGTGGTTATATCTGTAAAATACACTTCGTTTCTATTATGAAACAATACCATGAACATGAAATGAGGACCAAAGCAATAAGTTATCCGAGTTAAGAGCAATGTTCAGCTCTTGAACCAAAATGTAGAAACATTTGATTTGCATTTCATTGCACTGTGCGGCGCCACTCATGCCTATCGTAGACAACAGTAGCAACAACACAGAAAAGTCGGAGAAGTTTGCAATTAAGAGGATTAATTAACAGCCATGTTATGCTGCATTATGACGACGGTGACGACGACGACGATGGTGGTGCAGTTGTTTCGTTGTTGCTTTTCTCACCGCCAGTCAAATCAGCGGTGCAGATCAGATCCCCCTCCCCCACCCGCTTCGCGGTCGATGGATGCGGATGGATTGTGCGGCAAAGTAGTGAAGGAGGTTGTTTTGTAGTGAAATGAGATTAAACCGACGGAGAAGGACGGCGAACTTTCTACCAATCTAATGGACGACGAAGGGATCGAGCCGTGCCTGGCGCCTGGAGGTGGAGTTGGTGGCGTCACGTGCCATTATTTAGTCACCAGGCAGAGCAAATTAAAAGATTAAAAACAGCTGGATGCTTCATTTGTGCAAGGTGGAAACAAAGCACAATGCAATGGCTTCGCGTTTGTCTATCTATGACTATAGGCTGCTGCAGGCGAAAGAGCGGAAAAGTGGATAATTCGAATGAAGGTGACAATGGGGGAAATCAATTTGTGTTTCGTAAAGGCAACTGACCGAAGGAGCAGCAGTAGGGATTATGAAAGGATCCGGCTTAGGTTTAGTGAATAACGATTACTGCGCAAGTCGAGTTGGGATTTACCATTGGAGACAGGAGAAAGCCATTCAAAATTGGATTGACAGAAATTATGTTTATTTATGTTTTATCGTGACGCGCATGATTAAATCTCGCTTAACTTTTCAAAAGGACCTAAGTGACATTTTTTTCATGAATTAATTTGAATAGCGCAATTAACAGAAAAACATGAAAGCTTTTAATTGCACTACTCAAATTAATTCACAAAAAAAAATGTTACTTAGGTCCTTTTGAAAAGTTAAGCGAGAAATCTTTGTTGTTACGTGAATTGCAGTCAAATATTATGGTCAAATGGTTGATTTGTCTGAATAGAATTGTGCGCCGATCCACTTTGAACCAGCGGCGGAGTGGACACAGTTTTCTAACGGCGCAGCGACGGCTCGGATCGGCGCGATTCAAAATTATCATTTTGTTGGTGGGAGACGAACAATACCGTTTTTGAATATAATTTGCATGTATCGTTCATTAATAACAGTAAGCATAATTTATATTATAAGCTGTTAAATAATCCTTTAGGAAGACAATAAGAAAATTCACTTAAGATTCCTTTAACAAAATCTTTAGGAGTTTCTTTACTATCTGATACAAATTTCTTCATTATTTTTTCCGGGAGGTTTTCTAATTTCAAGTAAAAATACTATTAAAAATCTTGAATTATGCCTTCCTTCGCCTGATGGCCAAAAAGCAAGGCCATGTAGAAGGTGACTTGATCCATTTCATGGTACGGTGTAAGATTATTTTGTACACCGCTATGACTATGAGCATCATCGTGTTAGTGTTATGATACAGGAATGCAAAAAGTGAATCTACTCAGAAACCTCGCTGATAAAAACTGTAGAAGTATTTGATGAACACCAATGTGTGATACTGCAATTTTCAAATGGAGGATTAAATTCCAACAAAAAATATCAGATGAGAAAATTTCTGCAGGACATATGTGAAAATCCTACATAAATTTACAGGAATTGATGAAAGAAATTTTCCAAAAGTTTCTTATCCAGCTATTCTGGGACACGTATTATTCATTCCTCAGAATTTCTTAATAAGGGAATCCCTAAACTCATAGATAAGCAATTCTTGGAGCGAATTAAAAACATGGTAGTATAAAAACCCTACCCCGCCTTTTAACAGGAATTTTCGTAGAAGGAACGTTTTAGGAGTTCTTTCGAAGGAATTCACTAGAATACAAGGAGAAGGAATTTCCTGAAATTCATAGGAGAAGATTTCCTCATAATTCGTGAGTAAGTAATTCGCCAGGATCCTAGGAGGATAAATTCCTAAATTCCTTAAGGAGGAATTCACCTTTATTTCTGAGGAAGGCATCCCATAAAGTTCGTGCGAGTGGAATTGGCCAAATGTTTTGGAGTATTCCAGATAATTCCTATAGAAGGAATAAGAATAATCGTAAGCTGACATCTGATGTCTCAATGACTATATGGATTAAACTGCTCACTAAATCTAATTGTTATACAAATATAGTTTAAATATACTCACAATATGAACAGCAATCAAAATATATAAGAAATATATCAATCAAATAAAACAGGACTTAGCAATCTTCAGTTTTTGTGTAAATTGGTGCCTCAAGCGTGTTGTGAAAAGTCATTTAGGGCATCTGGCGATAGATTAAAATCAAAAAGATGGAACACTGCGTTGAAATTGGAATATCCCAGAGCTTTTGAATGAGAACTCCCAAAAATGCTAATGCATGAATTTTCTACGATTCTTGTATATCGAGCTCCTAGATTTCCTGAAGAACAATTCTCTTCTCTATGCGAAATTTCCATAAAACTTTAGAAAAAGGAATACCTGGGTTGATAGTTCTTTAGATTGTTGGTAGTATAATTTCCCATATTTGAATGAAGTTCTCAGAAACTCCTGAAGAAGGAAATCAGAATTACTCGAGATGGAAGAACCCAGAATGGTTGGAAAATCAGTTTCCCATAATTCATGGAGGAATTTTCTAGAGTCATAGAGAAATTGTACAGCATCCAAGGAAAAATACAGTCTGCAGGAGGCGATAGTTTCCTGAAATCATTGGAGGAAGCATTCTCCATAATTTCTCAAGGGATAATTGATCAGAGTTCCTGAGAAGGTATTCTCAAAAGTTTCTAGAGAAAATAGAACCCTTGTGCTATGACTAAAATAAATACTCCCCCTAAACAATTAAAAAATTTCAATAAAAAAATAGAAAATTGCCAATAAAAGAAATCAGGGTATGAGCAATAAATAAATATAAAATTTCCACAAATAAAACAAAATTTCCATAAACAATTAAAAATTTTCCACAAAACAAAAATAAATAAGCACTTTTAAAAGCAAAAATTGCAATTATAAAAGAAGAATTTTCCATAAAAAAATTAAATGTCCCACGAAAAAATACAAAATTTCCATAAATAAATCAATATTAACAATAAAAATTACAAAATTTTCCACAAAATAAATATATTTTTTCCATAACAAAATAAAAATTTTCCACGAAATGATCAATAAAAGAAATAAAAAATATAAGAAAATTTCCATAAAGAAATATAAAACCCAGATTAATCCACCTAGCGGTGATGGTGCCTTTCTCGTTCGTTCAAAAGGTTTGGAAAAATCTCAAATAACATCAATATGTGGATTGGTCTTATTTTTCATATTTGTTTATATGCATAAAAAAATTCTCGCCAAACGCAATTTGTTGCAAACAAATCGGATGAGCATAAGAGCAAAAAATGGCATTTTATTTAGTAGTTTTAAAATTAGTATTTTCGCCATAACTTTTGACCCAATTGTACGATCCGGCCTAGTTTCTATAGGAAACAATGGGACAAGATTCTGCGTCGAATGCAATCTGTTGCGAGTGACCTGAAAAGCACACATATTGCACATCAATCACAGTAACTTATATATGACCGGATTCAGTCACAATATGGTTACTGCAACCAGATTTGTTGAAATTGTGTTGCTTGGGGAATAGATGAAGTATAAGTGCTAAGAAAGTGAGCAAGACTTTTTTGAACTCTTTTTCACAATAAATAGTAATTTGACCATAACATCTAAGCCCATAGTCCGATCTGGCTAATTTTCAATAAGAAAATATGAGACATTCTGCGTTGAATGCAAATGCGAGCAAATCGGTTGAGGAAAAGTGCCTGAAAAATGAGTGACATTTTTTACGCGATTTTTCATAAAAACCCAGATTAATCCACCTAGCGGTGATGGTGCCTTTCTCGACCTTCGTAAAATGTGTTTGCTTGAAAGTAGATGAGCTAGTAGTTAGGAGTAAAAAAGAAAACTTCTTTGTCCGTTCTATGAAAATCGAATTATTTCAAGCAAAGATATTGTAGATCCAGTTGAAAACGCGAGATCTCGGATCGGTTTTCAACTTGATCTACAATATGCTAATAAGAATTTCTACAATTTGTTTTCCTTTTCCAATCTTTTTGATGTATATACCCCTGTTTTATTTTACCTAGTTATATATTTTAAAGATATCACATTTGGATGTTTGTTAAACTGAAGCTCTGACTACACAAAAAGAAAACGAAAATGTCATTCCCATCAAGCGAGCGGAGGGCAATATTTGTTATGATATATCTCATGACCATCCTTCTGCAAAACTCTCGTATGAAGAGGGAGGGAAGTGTATCAGTGTGAAAGCATCCGATAGTTCGTTTTCGGAGAGAAATTATAGCCTTTCGGTACAACTTTGTAGCCCAAGGAAGGCAAAAAGTATGTTGGCCGTAATTTCAAGCTGGCCAATTTTCAATAGAAAATAATAGAATAGGATTCCGCGTCCAATGCAATTTGTTGTGAGTAAATCGATTGAGGGTAAGTGCATTAAAAATGAGCTAGACTTTTTTACGCGCTTTTTTATAACATAAAGCATTTTGGCCGATCTTCCAAATTTTCAATAGAAAACAATACGACAGGATCCCGCGTCGAATGGAATTTGTTGCAAGTAAATCGGTTGAGGATAAGTACCAAAAAAGTGAGCTAAACTTTTCGCACTTTTGGTGCGTGCCAGAGATGCATCCTGAACAGAACATGAGCCAAGAGCGCGCCTTGGTGTTCTAAGTTTTGAACTCTGAACACAGTTCAGTGTGCACTGGGTTGGTACGCAAGCAAAACGATCATGGTAACTAAGTTTCCTTAGATTTGGAACTATGCAAAAACATACGAGCATGCTTGATTTCTATCCGTTAGACGCCCACGTGTTCCATTACTAGCCGAAAAATGAGTAGCATGCCGTCGCTTCAGTTTGTTTTCCTAGGATACATGTTGCTAAGTTAGGTCAGTGCTCTTGAACAGTGTTCAGTGTTCAAAACTTTTTGAACACGAACACGCGTTCTCGTGTTCAGATGCATCTCTGGCGCGCACCGCACACACACATCTCAGATCATCGAGCTGAATCGATTGGTATATAACACTATGGGTCTCCAGGTCTTTTGTGAAAGTTTGGTTTTGGAGCGAACGTATAGCCTTTTCGTATACTTTGTAGACAAAAGGAAAAAATGGTGGTTCGGTCATAACTTCCGATCCCATATTTCGATCTGGCCAATGTTCAATAGGACACATTGGGACAGGATTATGCGTCGAATGCAACTTGTTGCGAGCAAATAATCTGAAGATAAATGCCTAAAAATGAGTGACATTCTTTACGCGATTTTTTCGTAAAAGTTTGCATTTTAGCCATAACTGGCCAATTTTCAATAGGAAACAATGGGAAAGGATTCTGCGTCGAATGCAATTTGTTGCGAGCAAATCGGTTGAGGATAAGTGCCCGAAAAATGAGTGACATTTTTTACGCGATTTTTACGTATAAATTTGTATTTTGGCCATAATTTTCGATCCCATAGGCCAATTTTCAATAGGAAACAATGGGAAAGGATTCTGCGTCGAATGCAATTTGTTGCGAGCAAATCGGTTGAGGATAAGTGCCCGAAAAATGAGTGACATTTTTTGCGTCGCTTTGTGCGCACACACACACACACACACAGACATCACCTCAATTGGTCGAACTGAGTCGATTGGTATATAACACTATGGGTCTCCGGGCCTTCTATAAAAAGTTTGTTTTTGGAGCGATCATATAGCCTTTACCGTATAGAGTAGAGTGGGGCAAGAGTACGCACTTAGTTTTCAATCGATCATGTGGCCCTTATGAAGGAAGCTTCTGCATATCAAATCAGTGTCGATGATTCATATACTCTTCCTGTATGTTACCCAGGGAAAAATATTGAAATTATTGAGATTCGTTTTAGTAGAACCCTTATTGCAAGACAGAGTGAAAACGCACTCTTACCCCACCGGTGGGGTAAAAGTGCGCATCAGGTGGGTAAGAGTACGCATTTATCCAATCATGTGCTTTAAGTATATATTATCACAAATAAGAGTTATAACATTTAATTGATGTTTAATGAGCATATACTAGGGAATGTTTAAAGATTACGTAACTCTTAAAGGGGAAGGGGGTGCACTTTCATTCGAAAAATCATTGTTTTTTATATATACAAAAAACTTCAAAGGTAAAAATATATATCAGGTTTCGTGTGGCGTATACAAAGGCATTTTCCTTAAAGAAAGTCCACCAATCACGTAACGTAAAATTTGGCTATTTCATCACCCCTTCCCCCCTATCTTACACTATTTGTATGAATCCTCTAAAAATTGTATGGATCGTCACACATCTCATAACCCCTCCCAGCTAAATGTTGCGTAATTTATGAATGATTCTTTTGATTAAATAAAATTATCATTTAGATGAAATTGTGTTTTCGTACTACAGTATACCCCCGCTGATCCGACAAATGTATGGCTGGACTATCGGGGTTTCTCTCGTTAATCAGACTGTCAAATCCATACAAATGAACCAAAACAAAATCACAGCACAAATTTGAAAACTGACTGCATAATGTGTTTAAACGGGTGTTGATACTTTTTAATCCGGAAAATTCCGAATTAGTGAGATCCGGACTAACGAGTCGTCGGACTAACCAGGTCCGGATAAGCGGGGGATACTGTATGTTTAGGTGTACAACAAGTCCTAATACAATTTCATTATTTCGCTTCAGTGCTTATTTCGTGCTTTGTTTGTGCTTTGTTTGTTCCTTCCTAACACCGAATTACTTCAACTTATCCTAAAAACTTGTGATAATTTCGAATTCTGTCCCTTTTTTCTTAGTTGTGAATCTTTACGCTTAGGAAGAAGTCTGATTTCGGCCGGAGATACGGGTTTGACATCATAACTTGAAGATTCATATGCGTACTCTTGCCCCACCTGTTCCTGCGTACTTTTACCCCACAGTCCCAAAAATTCTTCAAGTAATGGTTTTGACTTCTTGGAAAACCAACCGGATTGGTGTTCTGTAACCATAAAGTACTCTATACAATAGGTTATCGAAATGGTATAATGTTCACCTGATTGAATGTATATATGGTAATGAAATACTAGTTGCGGAAATTCAATTATTTTAAGCAAAATGACCAAAAAGTTATCTAACTCCATATCTCCCTTGTTGTTTATTCAAATCGTTTACAATTACATATGATAATAGTTGGTCAGAATACCTGTCAAACTGCTGTTAGTTTATCTTTTTTTATTACTTCAAAAAATCGAAAACGTACTCTTACCCCACGCGCACTCTTGCCCCACTCTACTCTACTTAGTATACGAGAAAGGCAAAAATGGTATAATTTTCGATCCCATAGTCCGATATGGCCAATTTTTAATAGGAAACAATGGGACAGGATTCTACGTCGAATGCAACTTGTTGCGAGCAAATCGATTGAGGATAACAGCCCGGAAAATGAGTGACATTTTTTACGCGATTTTTTCGTATAAATTTGTATTTTGGCCATAACTTTCGATCCCATAGTTCGATCTGGCCAATTTCAGATAGGAAACAATGGGACAGGATTCTGCATCAAATGCAACTTGTTGCAAGCAAATCGGTTAAGGATAAGTGCCCGAAAAATGAGTGACATTTTTTACGCGATTTTTTCGTATGAATTTGTATTTTGGCCATAACTTCTGATCCCATAGTCCGATCTGACCAATTTCAAATAGGAAACAATGGGACAGGATTCTGCGTCGAATGGAACTTGTTGCGAGGAAATCGGTTAAGGATAAGTACCCGAAGAATGAGTGACATTTCTTACGCGATTTTTTCGTATGAATTTGTGTTTTGGCCATAACTTCTGATCCCATAGTCCGATCTGACCAATTTCAAATAGGAAACAATGGGACAGGATTCTGCGTCGAATGGAACTTAATGCGAGGAAATCGGTTAAGGATAAGTACCCGAAAAATGAGTGACATTTCTTACGCGATTTTTTCGTATGAATTTGTATTTTGGCCATAACTTTCGATCCCATAGTTCGATCTAGCCAATTTCAAATAGGAAACAATGGGACAGGATTCTGCGTCGAATGCAGCTTGTTGCGAGCAAATCGGTTGAGGATAAGTGCCCGAAAAATGAGTGACATTTTTTGAGTAGTTTTGCGCACACACACACACACATACACACACACATACACACACACACACACACACAGACATCACCTCGATTCGTCGAACTGAGTCGATTGGTATATAACACTATGGGTCTCTGGGCCTTCTATAAAAGTTTGTTTTGGAGCGATCATATAGCCTTTACCGTATACTTAGTATACGAGAAAGGCAAAAATGGTATAATTTTAGATCCCATAGTCCGATATGGCCAATTTTCAATAGGAAACAACGGGACAGGATTCTACGTCGAATGCAACTTGTTGTGAGCAAATCGATTGAGGATAAGTGCCCGGAAAATGAGTGACATTTTTTACGCAATTTTTTCGTATGAATTTGTATTTTGGCCATAACTTCTGATCCCATAGTCCGATCTGGCCAATTTCAAATAGGAAACAATGGGACAGGATTCTGCGTCGAATGCAACTTGTTGTGAGCAAATCGGTTGAGGATAAGTGCCCGAAAAATGAGTGACATTTTTTACGCGATTTTTTCGTATGAATTTGTATTTTGGCCATAATTTCTGATCCCATAGTCCGATCTGGCCAATTTCAAATAGGAAACAATGGGACAGGATTCTGCGTCGAATGCAACTTGTTGCAAGCAAATCAGTTGAGGATAAGTGCCCGAAAAATGAGTGACATTTTTTACGCGATTTTTTCGTATGAATTTGTATTTTGGCCATAACTTCTGATCCCATAGTCCGATCTGGCCAATTTCAAATAGGAAACAATGGGACAGGATTCTGCGTCGAATGCAACTTGTTGCAAGCAAATCGGTTGAGGATAAGTGCCCGAAAAATGAGTGACATTTTTTACGCGATTTTTTCGTATGAATTTGTATTTTGGCCATAACTTCTGATCCCATAGTCCGATCTGGCCAATTTCAAATAGGAAACAATGGGACAGGATTCTGCGTCGAATGCAACTTGTTGTGAGCAAATCGGTTGAGGATAAGTGCCCGAAAAATGAGTGACATTTTTTGAGTAGTTTTGCGCACACACACACACATACACACACAGACATCACCTCGATTCGTTGAACTGAGTCGATTGGTATATAACACTATGGGTCTCCGGGCCTTCTATAAAAAGTTTGTTTTTGGAGCGATCATATAGCCTTTACCGTATACTTAGTATACGAGAAAGGCAAAAATGGTATAATTTTCGATCCCATAGTCCGATATGGCCAATTTTCAATAGGAAACAACTAGATAGGATTCTACGTCGAATGCAACTTGTTGTGAGCAAATCGATTGAGGATAAAGGCCCGGAAAATGAGTGACATTTTTTACGCAATTTTTTCGTATGAATTTGTATTTTTGCCATAACTTCTGATCCCATAGTCCGATCTGACCAATTTCAAATAGGAAACAATGGGACAGGATTCTGCGTCGAATGCAACTTGTTGCGAGCAAATCGGTTGAGGATAAGTGCTCGAAAAATGAGTGACATTTTTCACGCGATTTTTTCGTATGAATTTGTATTTTGGCCATAACTTCTGATCCCATAGTCCGATCTGGCAAATTTCAAATAGGAAACAATGGGACAAGATTCTGCGTCGAATGCAACTTGTTGCAAGCAAATCGGTTGAGGATAAGTGCCCGAAAAATGAGTGACATTTTTTACGCGATTTTTTCGTATGAATTTGTATTTTGGCCATAACTTCTGATCCCATAGTCCGATCTGACCAATTTCAAATAGGAAACAATGGGATAGGATTCTGCGTCGAATGCAACTTGTTGCGAGCAAATCGGTTGAAGATAAGTGCTCGAAAAATGAGTGACATTTTTTACGAGATTTTTTCGTATGAATTTGTATTTTGGCCATAACTTCTGATCCCATAGTCCGATCTGGCCAATTTCAAATAGGAAACAATGGGACAGGATTCTGCGTCGAATGCAACTTGTTGCGAGCAAATCGGTTGAGGATAAGTGCCCGAAAAATGAGTGACATTTTTTACGCGATTTTTTCGTTTGAATTTGTATTTTGGCCATAACTTCTGATCCCATAGTCCGATCTGGCCAATTTCAAATAGGAAACAATGGGACAGGATTCTGCGTCGAATGCAACTTGTTGCGAGCAAATCGGTTGAGGATAAGTGCCCGAAAAATGAGTGACATTTTTTGAGTAGTTTTGCGCACACACACACACACATACACACACACACACACACACACACACACACACACACACACAGACATCACCTCGATTCGTCGAACTGAGTCGATTGGTATATAACACTATGGGTCTCCGGGCCTTCTATAAAAAGTTTGTTTTTGGAGCGATCATATAGCCTTTACCGTATACTTAGTATACGAGAAAGGCAAAAAGCAATCAAACTGTGCTTTTTTTCCATAGATGACCCATTCTTCAAAAGCGTTTAAAGTTCATGTAAAATTTCATCAGCTACATTGCTTTCTTGTATTTTTTATGGAAATTTTCTTATTTTTTTATTTTTCTTTATTGATCATTTTGAAAAAAAATATTTTTTTTTGGAAAAAATATTTATTTTGTGCAAAATTTTGTAATTGTTTATGGCTAATATTGATTTATTTATGGAAATTTTGTATTTTTTTTTTGTTGAACATTTTGATTTTTTTATTGCAAAATCTTCTTTTATAATTGCTATTTTTGCTTTTAAAAGTGCTTATTTATTTTTGTTTTGTGGAAAATTCTTAATAGTTTATGGAAATTTTGTTTTATTTGTGGAAATTTTATAATTATTTATTGCTCATACCCTGATTTTTTATTGGCAATTTCCTAATTGTTTATGGAAAATTTCTAATTTTAAATGGAAATTTTATTTAGCTGCCCTTGTGCTATACGCATTTTCCTTACATCTAAAACCATACACATAATTAATTAATTAAGAGCAACCCAACGACAGTAGAACGATTGCGGTAGGTCGTGGAAAAGCAACAACAACATGTACGGTATGTTTGTAAGCACGTGATGCGGCGGCGCAAGCAACTCGACATGCGTTGAGCAGTGACACGCTTCTTATCGTTAAACGTACAGTAGAACCAGCACGAGCGGAGCGTAAGAAGTAGGCCATAGAATAAGTGCCGAATAAGCAGATTTATATTTCGTTCGATATTTGTAAATACAGTCCTAGGCGTTTATAGTTTTTCGATTAAATATAATCAATCTATTGTTAAGTGAAATCTATATAAACGTACGATCAATGAAGAATGGTCAGAGTTCTGCTCTGACTGGTGTTCGATGCACTTCTAGACTTTTGTCTTTAATACTGCATACCGAAATTCCAAATCTAGTGATCTACGCAAGTAGACACCACTAGTAGTCAAGAACTGAACTAGTAAAATGCTGTCAGGCAATCGAGCCTGTGACAGTTAGTCTGCCGCCTTTTATCTCGTTGGAATTCTATGACCAAGCATAGCATACCCTGTATTTCTTGAAATATGAGAAGCCCTGAATTCCTGAGAATTCGAAAGAAGAAATTTCATAGTATTTCTGGGACGGGATTTCCTCAAAATTAAAGAATCCAAAATTCCTCAAAATTCTTAGTGTTGGAATTCTCCCGAGTTATTGGAGGATTCTTGAATCCCCAGAATTTCTGCCTCCATGACGGAACATCGTGTGTCCCATCTACAAAAAGGGCGATAAGCTGGATTGTAGCCACTACTGCGCAATCACATTGCTGAACGCTGCCTACAAGGTACTCTCCCAAATTTTATGCCGCCGACTAACACCAATTGCAAGAGAGCTCGTGGGGCAGTACCAAGCGGGATTTATGAGTGAACGCTCTACCACAGACAGGTATTGCCATTGCCGTCAGGTATTGCAGAAATGCTGCGAAAACAACGTGCCCACACATCATCTATTTATCGACTTCAAAGCCGCATATAATACAATCGATCGGGACCAGCTATGGCAGCTAATGCATGAAAACGGATTTCCGGATAAACTGATATGGTTGCTCAAGGCGACGATGGGTCGGGAGATGTGCGTAGTTCCAGTTTCAGGAGGATTATCGAGTCCCTTCGAAACGCGCAGAGGGTTACGGCAAGGTGATGGTCTTTCGTGTCTGCTATTCAATATCGCTTTGGAGGGAGTAATACGAAGGGCATGAATTGACACGAGTGGTACGATTTTCACGAAGTCCCCGAGCAGCACAAGTCAGACAAAAATGGTTGCAGCAACTTAATTGTGACTAAATCTGGTCACATATGTGTTGCAGTAACCTATGTGAAACATGTGTGCTGCTAGGGTCCGTCCAGTTATTTGGTTTCGCCGACGACATTGATAACATGGCACGTAACTTTGAGAGGATGGAGGAAGCCTACACCAGACTGAAAAGCAAAGCTAAACGGATTGGACTTGTCATCAACACGTTGAAGACGAAGTACATGATAGGAAGAGGCTCTAGAGAGGTCAATATAAGCCACCCACCACGAGTTTCTATCGGTGGTGACGAAATCGAGGTGGTTGAAGAATTCGTGTACTTGGGCTCACTGGTGACCGCCGATAACGATACCAGCAGAGAAATTCGGAGACGCATAGTGGCTGGAAATCATACGTACTTTGGACTCCGCAAGACGCTCCGATCGAATAGAGTTCGCCGCCGTATCAAACTGACTATCTACAAAACGCTTATAACCAACGCGCACTTAGAGTTTTCGAAAGGAAAGTGCTGCGAACTATCTATGGTGGGGTGCAGATGGCGAACGGTACGTGGAGGAGGCG
This sequence comes from Armigeres subalbatus, assembly GCF_024139115.2. Taxonomy (NCBI): domain Eukaryota; kingdom Metazoa; phylum Arthropoda; class Insecta; order Diptera; family Culicidae; genus Armigeres; species Armigeres subalbatus. The sequence continues at coordinate 367,372,989 of NC_085140.1, read as the reverse complement.
AATGAATCACGAGTTGCATCAGCTGTTTTTGAGAACCATCGGTGGGCCGGGCACGTAGCCAGAATGTCGGACAGTAATCCGGTGAAAATGGGGAACAAGAAGGCGAGGTGCGCAGCGAGCAATGTGGATCGATCAGGTGGAGGACGATTTGCGGACCCTCCGCAGACTGCGTGGTTGGCGACGTGCAGACATGGACCGAGCTGAATGGAGAAGACATTTATGTGCAGCACAGGCCACTCCGGCCACTCCGTCTGCGCCTCTTTCGTACTAAAGGCCTTTACCTCCACTTAGACCTTAAACTAGGTATTAGCATATGAGTAAGCACCGTTCAATCTTGGTCTTTGTCAGTCACCCCTTATTAACTGTTGATAATAATGATATAGATTGTAAATATCATAAAGAGTCTCGGCTCCGTTAAGTTTCATACACGCCTGAGCCCGTCAAATAAATGAAATAGTTAAAAAAGCACCGTTCAAGAGTTAAGCGAGCGTGAAGAAGGCCAACACAAAAGGTTCAACATGTCACATTCAAACCACAATTTGAATCTCACCGAAAATAAGAATATTTTTTTTAGAGGATTGGAGATTCTCCATTGGATTGGAGAAACGTACAATTCTTGAGACGGTTTTAAGTTTTGTCATAGTGTTTGACTATTTGCAAAATACGTATATAACATTGCAACGTCCTGGGTATTCTTAGAGCTAGAGCTAGAGCTAGTGCTTTGCCAAAGTCCAGAACGTATTGAAAGAATTGATAAAAGTAAAGATTCATGATTGCCTTCAAGTTCAGCTTACACTGTCCATAGCAGCTGTTTCTTGCACTTAAGGAGGATGTAAAATTGGCAAACCAATAACCACATGTTTCAAGTGAGTTTTTGTGCTGCCGCTCGGTTTTGCACTGCCGGAGTTATAATTTTGCGACAGTCGAGAAGAGACAAATGGCACACTGTCGATGGTGGTTCCATCCGAAACCTCTAACCATTATTCAGTTGTTTCTTGAGCCTAGAGGGGAACAAGGATTGGCATCAAACCACAACATTAATCCGCATCTTTTGAATGAGTGTTTGTGGTATTTCTCGGTGTTGCACTACTACAATTACAATTTTTCGAAGGACGGAAAGAGACAGACGACACAACGCCGGTGGTAAATCATTCAGAAAGCTCTTTTCATCGTTCAACTTTTCTTGAGCCTTAATTGAAGAAATCGACGTACTTTATAGTGCGTCACAGAGAAGAGGGATTTAAAAAACATGACAAATCGTGACAAATTATATCTCACGCGTAGTTTTATTAGGGCGTAACTTCATGGATCGATTTCTCTTCATTGATTTTTTCTTTCGTTAGTATCGCTTCGTGTTGTTGCTTCGCTATTGTTGCTTCTGAAGCAAAAGGCAACCATCCTTTACCATCTCAAACCATAAGATCTATGGTAAACCGTCTAAATGTCGCTGCATTGTTAAAAAAAAAAGCATCGATGAAGAGAAATCAATCAACGCAGTTACGCCCCCATGATCCTAAGCGCGAGAAATATAAATTCTGGTAATTTTGAGGATTTTCAAAACATTCTTCAATAAACCCGAGGAGTTTTTTTTTTTCATTTAAATTTTTTATCATCCCCCGCTACTTCCCACCCTCGACGTTTCGGAGACCAGTAGGACATAATTGAAATTAAATATTTGTTTAGGCCTTATTGGACTTCCAAAAAATTAATTTAACATGCGTACATAAGAAATTCACCAAAATTGCGCGGAAAAGTTTGAAATTTCGTTTCGTTTAGAAAAATTACGAATTGAATGGAATTTGATTTCGTATCGTTTCGAGGTCTCGAAAATAAATCTGTATTTCGTTTCGTTTTTCTTTCGAATCAATATAGACATTTTAAATTTCGTTTCGTTTCGTTTCGTTTCGTCAGGACAAAAAGTGTATTATCGCATTACTACTTATGTCGACTTTAGTATAGTGTGCAACAAACCAGCGTATGTTGTACTGAGACCTTGCACATCTGTACGATAGTATTGAATTAAAAAATGTTAATACCCAAACCATGTTTAGATCGATTTTAGAAAGCAAAATAGAGATTTTAGAACTTTCATTGATTTTCTCAACAACAGAAAGAAATATTTAGCACAGCTTTATAGTTTCATTCGATTGCTTATATAATCAATTTTGTGATTAAAATTAACAGAATTTTGTGATTAAAAATAGTGAATGTATTGAAAACGAATGCGTGTTGGCTCTTGTTTCGGACAGCAGAACGATCGCGCGATTGACCGAAATTTTGTCCATAATTTTAGTCTAGGTCTCACTAGTCCAATTGAGGATCAGGTTACACGAAGCTTCGAAGACATTCTCAACCAAGATAATGTTTTTGACCCTTCGTTGGGAACTAATTTGGATGAAGTGAGATCTATTACTAGAAAATTTAAAAATATGAAAGCCACGGGTGATGATGGTATTTTCTACATACTCATCAAAAAACTTCCTGAGAGCTCTTTATTCTTTTGGTTAATTTATTTAACCAATGTTTTCAATTGGCATACTTTCCAGATAAATGGAAAAACGCCAAAGTTGTTCCAATTTTGAAGCCGGACAAAAATCCAGCTGAGGCTTCTAGTTATCGCCCAATCAGTTTGCTTTCTTCAATAAGCAAACTGTTTGAAAAGATTATTTTAAATAGAATGATGGTTCACATTAATGACAATTCTATTTTTTGCTGACGAGCAATTTGGTTTTCGCCATGGGCGTTCAACCACAGTTATTAAGAGTAACGAATTTAATTCGGCTAAACAAATCTGAAGGATATTCGACTGGAGTTGCTCTTCTTGATATAGAGAAAGCTTTTGACAGTGTTTGGCATGAAGGTTTGATTGTAAAATTGATGTATTTTAATTTTCCTCTGTGCATCATTAAACTGATCCAAAATTATTTATCAGATCGCTCACTGCAGGTAAACTGTCAGAATTCTAAATCTGATAGATTACCTGTAAGGGCTGGTGTCCCCCAAGGCAGCATACTGGGGCCCATTTTGTATAACATTTTTACTTCTGACTTACCTGATTTACCACCAGGGTGTCAAAAATCTTTGTTTGCAGATGACACAGGTCTCTCAGCCAAAGGGCGTAGCCTTCGTGTCATTTGTAGTAGATTGCAAAAAGTTTGGATATTTTCTCCACTTACTTGCAAAAATGGAAAATTTCCCTGAATGCTTCCAAAACTCAGCTTATAATTTTCCCACATAAGCCGAGAGCTTCTTATTTGTACCCTGGTAGCACACATATTGTCACGATGAATGGGGTTCCAATTATTTGGTCTAGCGAAGCTAAATATTTAGGACTTCTGCTAGATCAAAATTTCATTGAAAGCCTTCAAGCCAAATGTAACAAATATATTAAGTGTCTATATCCACTTATAAACAGAAAATCAAAACTTTGTCTTAAGAACAAACTCTTGATTTACAAACAAAATTTTAGACCTGCCATGTTGTATGCTGTGCCAATATGGACTAGTTGCTGCAATTCCAGAAAGAAGGCACTTCAGAGGATTCAAAATAAAATTCTGAAAATGATTCTGAAGTTGCCACCGTGGTATAGTACCAATGAACTTCCTAGAATTTCTAACATTGAGTCATTGCAACAAATGTCCAACAAAATAATTTCCAATTTTTAGACAAAAATCGTTGCAATCTTCTATTGCAACGATTAACTCCTTGTACCCTAAGTATAAAATAGATTCAGTTTAGTTTAAGTTCAAAACATTGTAATTCCTACATGGTTCAATTCAACCAGAGGAAAAATTCTAACTGCCAGAGGCAATTGAAATGTATTAATAATAACTAAAACATATAACATAGCAAATAAGGATGATAGTGTTAAGAAAACACGGAACACCTAGTCTAAGAGATGAATGCATGTATTAGATAATTAGCAAATAAAATTAGTTTAAAAAAAACGAAATTTTGTGTTCCGCATTGCGCGGCCTGTGGTGTGTCTGCTCAGTAAGCAGATAGTTCGCGCGGCCGAGTGAGTAAACAATTGGTGCGTGTTCGGACGTGTTTCAGGTAGGATTTTGAACATTCGTAAAGTCCGAGTTTTGGTTCTGTTTTTAATGTTCGGTGAAAAGTGTGCGGTTGAACGTGTTTTGTATATGATGCGGAACATTTGTAAGATCCAGGTTACTTTGTCCTCCTGTGGACGGTTCGTAAGTGACTTAATGAATATATTTTAATTTTTTTCCAGCATATACTGTTATTGATAAACGCTCTATATTGTCGAATAGAGCTCCCTATTATTCACCTTACCCATTAACAATAATTTTCCTTCCTGAAGGTAGTATGGGTTCCCTGCATCTTCACTAGTAGATGTTGAACTAACATTCCTTCCCTTCCTTCCGTAATTGTAAGGACGTGGCTAAGTATACAAATGCTACTCTATAGGAAAAGGTACTAATCCCAAGTATCAATTTGCGACAATATACAGTAGATTGCTCAATTAAGCATTGTATAGCCACCCATGATTTGTACAATCACATATGCTATGCTAAAAATAGTGAAAGTATTGAAAACAATCAAGTAAATTTTTTTTTTAGTTTTTTTCTATTCTAAACTATGGAAAATAACTTTTGTGAGATGATGCCTACGTCAAATAAACGCGTCTGCTCGGTATGAGATAAAAATAATGCCCTCTATAAATAAATGCATTTGCTCGGTATAAGTCAAACATGATAGATAAAGACTTCTTTAATGAACGCTTTTGCCCGGTGTAAGGTGAACAGAGGAGATGATGCCTTTTTTAAATCAATTCGTCTGCCCGGTATAATACAAATAGAAGAAAAAATTCGTTCCTTAAATGAACGAATTTGCCCGGCATGAAGCAAACAGAAATGATGCCTCCTTTAAATCAACGAGACTGCCGGTATAAAATAATATGAAAAGAAAAAAAGAAGAGTTGTTCTTCTTGTCGCAACGAGGCATACCCTATATCTAAATTTTGCAGTCTATGTCTAAGTATAGCCCAGTCGTCGTGGACTTAAGTTTCCACAGACTATTTTAATTTTGCATGAAATATGCTTCAAAATTTACCCCCAATTTTAATAATCGGAAAGCTGAGATGGGATTTTACGGAACAAGAATTCATACCAGTTCCAGTTTGAAGAACGGAAAGCACCGTCGAGTACTTAGTAGTTGAACAAGACGTGAAAAGGAGGTGACGAAGGATTGCTATTGATTATTTCGTAAAACATACTTACCGCAGTGCGAATATTGAATCCGACCACTACCTCGTTGCAGTATGCCTGCGCTGAAAACTCTCGACGGTTTACAACACGCGTCAAAGTCGGAAGCCGCGGCTTAACATTGGGCGGCTACAAGACGGTAGACTAGCCCAAGAATACGCGCAGCAGTTGGAAGTGGCACTCCCAACGGAAGAGCAGCTAGGCGCAGCATCTCTTGAAGATGGCTGGAGAGATATTCGATCCGCCATTAGTAGCAACCACTGCACTTGGCACTCTGCCCCCCGATCAGAGAAACGACTGATATGACGAGTGTGACTGGAAGAACAACACAGCCCTGGGGTTGACCAACTACCAGGAGAGCTATTTAAGCACGGTCGTGAGGCGCTGGCTAGAGCGCTGCGGAGAGAGGAGGAAGTTTTGCCGCAGGAGTGGATGGAAGGTGTCGTGTGTCCCATCTACAAAAGGGCGATAAGTTGGATTGTAGCAACTGCCGCGCAATCCCATTGCTGAACGCCGCCTACAAGATACTCTCCCAAATTTTATGCCGTCGACTAGCACCAATTGCAAGGGAGTTCGTGGAACAGTACCAGGCGGGTTTATGGGCGAACGCTCCACCACGGACCAGGTGTTCGCCATTCGCCAAGTACTGTAGAAATGCCGTGAATACAACGTGCCCACACATCATCTATTCATCGACTTCAAAGCCGCATATGATACAATCGATCAGGACCAGCTAAGGCAGCTAATGCACGAACACGTTTTTCCGGATAAGCTGACACGGTTGATCAAAGCGACGATGGATCGGGTGATGTGCGTAGTTCGAGTCTCAGGGGCATTCTCGAGTCCCTTCGAAACCCGCAGAGGGCTACGGTAAGGTGATGGTCTTTCGTGTCTGCTATTCAACATCGCTTTAGAAGGTGAAATACGAAGAGCAGGGATTAACACGAGTGGTACAATTTCCAATAAGTCCGTTTAGCTATTTGGCTTCGCTGACGACATAGATATTATGGCACGTAACTTTGAGAAGATGGCGGAAGCCTACATCAGACTGAAGAGGGAAGCCAAGCGGATCGGACTAGTCATCAACACGTCGAAGGCGAAGTACATGATAGGAAGAGGTTCAAGAGAATACAATGTGAGCCACCCACCGCAAGTTTGCATCGGTGGTGACGAAATCGAGGTGGTAGAAGAATTTGTGTACTTGGGCTCACTGGTGACTGCCGAAAACGATACCAGCAGAGAAATTCGGAGACGCATAGTGGCTGGAAATCGTACGTACTTTGGACTCCGCAAGACGGCTCCGATCGAATAGAGTTCGCCGCCGTACCAAACTGACTATCTACAAAACGCTCATTAGACCGGTAGTCCTCTACGGACACGAGACCTGGACGATGCTCGTGGAGGACCAACGCGCACTTGGAGTTTTCGAAAGGAAAGTGCTGCGTACCATCTATGGTGGGGTGCAGATGGGGGACGGTACGTGGAGGAGGCGAATGAACCACGAGTTGCATCAGCTGTTGGGAGCATCCATCGTTCACACCGCAAAATCGGAAGACATGCCGGGCACGTAGCCAGAACATGGGCGTAGCCAGGATTTCGAGAAGGGGGGGCCAAATTTTTTGGTCTTCCAAATCGTAGTATTATAGTAGTTTTATGAAACACATGAAACCAAATCGAAACAATAATATTAACGAACTTAGTATTCAGAAAGAATATTAAATCGGCTATAACAATTATTATAAAAATCCTGCATTCTCCATAAGTTTTAGAAAACCAGAACCATACATCTGAATTTCTAAATAAATCCTCTCTGAAATAATATTTATTATAAAATAGGCAGAAAAAAACAATATGCAAGCTTTATCCAGGAATTCCTTCGACAATTGCTCCTGAAATTCTATCCGAAATTCTATCAGAAATTCTTTAGAAATGCCTCCAGCAACTTCTTCGGCAGTGTCTTCAGGAATTCCACCATAAATTTTGCCGGGAATTAATCCGAAAATTCCACCATTATTTACTCCAAGAAAATCTTCACGAACTTCTTTGTATGTTCTGCAGAATTACCTGCAATAATTCAAATAATTTCGTGCTGTTTCCCATAATTTTTAAGAATAAGAATATTCCGTGGAAATTCCGCAGAAACCATTCCTAAGAAATTCACGAAAAATCTTCGAATTTCTTGTGTAAATTCCATAAAATTTTCCGCGAATTGTTTCGAATAATTTCTTGTGAAAATTTTAAAGAATTTCTCCAGGAATTCCACCGGAAATTTATACAGAAATTATACCGAAAATCAAATCAACAATGGAATTTTCGGAGGAGTTAATAGATTAATTCGCAATGAAATCCTGAACTTCAAGATTTCCACTGGGAGATCCTCCAGGAGTTTCTCTGAAAATTCCTCCTGGAATTCTTCCAGGAGTTCCACCGGTATTTCCACCAATAATTTCTCTAGGATTTCCTTCGAGAATTATTCCGGTAGTTCTATCGGCAGGTCCTCTGAAAATTCTTCCGGGAATTTTGGCGGAATAGGAATTTATTTAGGCTTCTTCAGGAATTTATATAGATTTTCCACCAGAAGCTCCTCCGAGAATTTCTCTGCGAGCTCCTCAGGGAATTCTCCGGGAGGTCCTCTGATGATGATGATGGTCCAGCTACAAACCCCAACAAAGGTTTCAGCTAGACTAGATTTGTCTATAAGATGAATTCTCTTGTTTCCGAGAATGCTTCTGGTAGTTTCCCCGGAGTTCGTTTGAAAATTCTCCCGGGAGTTTCTTCGGAAATTTTTACTGAAAATTCCTTCGAGAGTTCCTCCGGGAATTCCACCAGCAATTCATCCGGGAGTTTCTCCGGAAATTCTTCCGGGAGTTCCACCAGAAGCTACTCCAGGAAATTATTCAGGTTTTTTTCAGGAAATCATTTAGGCTTTCTTCAGAAATTAAGCTGGAAATTCCTCCCGAAGTTCTTCCGATAGTTTCTCTGATAGCTCATGCGGGAGGCCCTCTAGGAATTCTTCTAGGAGTTCCACCTGAAATTCCTCCGGGAGTTCTTACAGGAGATCTTACGGGAGCTCCTCCGGCAGTTCCTTCGGGAATTCCTCCGGGAGATCCACCAGCAGTTTCTACGAGAATCCCTTCGGGAGTTTCACCTGCAGTTTCTCCGGGTGTTTCTCTGAAAAGGAACTCCCGGAGGAACTCCCAGAGCAATTTCCGGAGGAACTCCCGGGCGATTTTCTTTAGGAATTTCCGGAGAAATTATCAGAGGAATTCTCGGAGGAACTGTCGGTGGAACTTTTTGAGAAATTTATTGAAGAACTACAGGAAGAATTTCCTTAGGAAATCCTGGAGGAACTCTCGTAAGAATTCTAGGATGAACTCCCAAAGGAACTTCCGTAAGAATTCCAGGAGGAACTCCTGGAAGAATTCTTAAAAGAACCTCCCGGAGGAATTCCCGTAAGAACTCCCAGAGAAACTTTCCGAAAAACTTCTGGAGGAATTTGTAGATAAATGCCTAAAGAAATGCTAAATTGAATTCCCGAAGGAACTACTGGTGGAACTTCAGAGGAACATCCGGTGGAATACCCTAGAGGAAGAGAAAAAATATTTCTGAAGGAACTTCAAAAATTCCATTTCCCGTGCAATTCCTGCCAAATATCGTCCAGGAATTCCCTGTGAAGTTCCTGGAGGTATTACCGGAGAATTTCTTGGAAAAACTCCTGGAAGAACTCCCGGAGGAACTCCCATAAGCACTTCCGTAGGAATTCCCACATGGAAGTCCTGAAGTAATTCTTAGAGAAGTTCCTAAAGGAATTTCCGAAAAAATATCTGAAGGAATTAATGCAGAAATTCCCCGATGAAATCCTAAAAGTATTCCCAGATTAATTGCTGAAAAAAATCTCTGCGGATGCATGCCTGAAGGAAATGCCGGTTTCTTCCTGAAGAGAGAATAGCCGAAGAAATATTTAGAAGTAAATCTTGAAGAGAAGAAAAGATATCTTCAAGGAATTTCCTCGTGAATTTCCTAAAAAAAATAGTGGGGGGTTTCTAGATAAGGAGGAATTACAATTACATGAGAAGGATTTTCGAACGATTTTCAGAGGAATTTGTTGATAACTTTCCGGAGGAATTTGAAAATTCCCAGGGGAGCTTCTAGAAGGATTTCAAGGAGAATTTTTGAGCCCGAAATGTTTCGAATTGTTTTGAACTTTCATATATTATGGATCCTGGATGCCCTAATAAGTTTTGGGAATTTTTTGAATTTCAACCACCTATTTCTGTATATGATTGGATCGTAAAGTGCACATGTTTGAGGGAATTCATTTCAGTACCCGTTCAATCTTTCCCCCTGCCCCCCCTTGGCTACGCCCATGAGCCAGAATGTCGGATAGTAACCCGGTAAAAATGGTTCTCGACAACGATCCGACGGGCACAAGATGGCGAGGTGCGCAGCGGGCAGGGTGTATCGATCAGGTGGATGATAACTTGCGGACTCTCTGTAGACTGCGTGGTTGGCGACGTGTAGCCAAGGACCAAGCCAAATGGAGAAGACTCTTATATACCGCACGGGCCACTCCGGCCTTAGTCTGAATAAATCATAATAATCTAATTCCTTATTGAAGTCGGTTCCTCATGGTGTCACGTCGCGTTATACCAAAAGGTGTCTGAGACTTACGGCTTTGTATGAAGCATACCATGCTTGAAGACGACTTTGCATTGGCTAACATATTGGCGTAAAAACTATACATACAAAATTGTCGTATTGCGAGATGGATCAACTAGGTCCGAGCTCGATATGACAGACAAAGAAAAAAAAAATTGTCGTATTGAAATTATTTCATATTCTGATTCTACACAATTAATGATTTATTATTTTAAAGTATTTTTCAATACTGCTCTTCCCTCAATGTACCACCATGTGATATACATAACATAAGTCGTTACAAATCTGTGAGAACAGGTTGGTCCAATGCTTCTAGATTTCGTTTCAACTGCATCCTAGAAAATTGATTAATTCTTGCAATAAACTAAAGTTTTACAATGTTTAACTTCACGCAGAAGTAATACAGTCATCTCATAAATCATTCAAGTATTACAGTTTTTAAGCATTTCCGCAATTCATGTGCATCGTTTTAAATGAATTCGCACTCAATTAATTTAGTAAACAGTTCAATTAAATCATTATTCTGCACACGCTTTTTCTTTCTTACATACATTTTTCAATCATAGAAACAATGCATATGTTACCCAGCGAAAAGCGATCTCCCGTACATTCATCTTCTGTCAGATAAACGATAAAATAAACAATCTTCTTTGCAACATTTCCACACATCCATTGTTCCGTAAGTTTACCGGCAGTTGCTCTTTTATACCACCCCGGTTAAGATTAATGCTCTACCGCAGAACAATTAACCCATCGCTCTTTACCACATTAGCTGCGCACATTGTCCAACCAACAAAACGTTTTCCCACCCATCCATCTTGTTCTGGAAATCTAACGCCACAATTTCCTCTTCTCCCCATTGCTCGATTTAATTGCAGAAAGAATGAAAAATAGATCCGCGCAATCAATCGGAGCAGCAGCAGCAGCAGCAGTAGCAGCACGGACATCTGCAGTTCCAGTGGTGGTGTTGGCCGAGCTGAACGCCGCCGGTGGAAGATGCTCTCATGGCATTTCGTAACGTGCGTGATTGGAATTTCCATCGTCGGCCACGGGTGTTTCCTAACGAAAACGGCCACAACAATAGCGAGAGCAAGTAAGTTTGCGGAGAAGTTAGAAAAAGCCTTACTTGAGACACCCTGGCGAGGTAGGCCAGTTGGGTTTTAAGTATTCAGGTGATTTGATATGAATAGACTGGAAAAAATCTCATTAAGTCAGGGGCATGCTTTTGAAAAGATTCAATTCGGATGCATTTTCACACTACTTATTCTCAAGCCGATTTTAGATGCAAGATGGTTTGTAAGCCGTTTATCACAAAAGGGTGAATACGAAATCGCACCATCATGTGTTGAATGTTCTTCGAGCTTTACACAGAAACGATTAAACCGGCACCGGTTTCACGGCATTAGCCTAGCCGAGAGGTTAGATGGTAATCATCATCTTTTTTGAGTTTGTGCAGCTGACGATGGCGTTGGATTAGTGCTGCCGATCGTGTACAGACCCAAGACAAATTTAGCAGTCAACAAGACATTTGGCCTATAGTTGCTAATTTTCTATTGAAATGATTGAGGTCATGGAGCAGCCCACCAATTTGTCATCCCTTAGCTGCGATTCTCACGATCTTGTCGAGGTCGTCGGTGTAATTTAGTTTCTATGTTCTTTGAGATATCGCGTCTATGAACTAATCAAAAGGCAAACGGTCAAAAGACGTTTTTGATCAAACTTTTCGGCCGTGAACCTCGTGCCCCGGAGCTTGAAAGGTACAGAAGATTGGATTATGAGAAATTACTGTGATCAAATCACAATGGATGTGTTTCGTTTAGCATGACTTGGCTTGCATAATTTCGCATTTCATAAACGTAATTGAATTTGGTGACCAGATCAAATTCGTATGAGATTTCAGTAAAAATCAAGATGGCGAAATTGTTATTACATTAGCAGAATATCTAAAATGTTGATTAAAAAACCTCTATTTTTCCAGACGTAATCCACAACGTTCTGGGCGTCCCATCGACCTGCGTCCACCAGAACGTAGTGCGGCAGTGTCGACTATCATTCTCCTGCTGGCTGGAAGGAGGTCGGCATGTTGCCGGATGTGGCGATAGCCGATGGCTGTTCTCATGCTGCGTCAAGGACAATGAACTATCTGCAGCCCCGTCAATGATCAATCCCAAACTGGCATTCGCTGCCCCACCGATGCGACCGATGGTGGCACCAATCCCCGTAGCTCCAATGAAACCCGTTCCCTATGCAGCTGCAAAGAAAAGTAGTTTTCTCCGAAGGCGATCCGATCAGATGGGAAATATGGTAGCCTAGGAAAAGTGCAGAGATGGATTAATCAAAAACAGACTAACGTTATCTATTTTTTAAGGATTGTGGCATCCCCAGAACACCGCAAAATACCCTCCAGAAGCGAATTATCGGTGGTCGAACGGCCAACTTTGCGGAGTACCCATGGCAAGCGCACATCCGAATAGCCGAGTACCAGTGCGGAGGTGTTCTCGTGTCCCGGATGTTTATAGCAACGGCGGCCCATTGTATCCAACAGGCGCGCCTCAAGGACATCATAATCTATTTGGGTGAACTGGACACTCAAAATTCCGGCAAAATAGCTGAACCGCTTCCGGCGGAGAAGCACCGTGCCGAGCTGAAAATCGTTCACCCTAAGTTCCTCTTTCGAATGACACAACCGGACCGGTACGATTTGGCGCTGCTCAAACTAACCAGACCGGCTGGCTACAAAACGCATATTCTACCGATTTGTCTGCCGGTGAGGCCGCTGGAGCTAACCGGTCGGAAAGGAATCATAGCTGGGTGGGGAAAAACGGATGCCAACATGGGTCAAACAGGGACCAATATCCTGAGGACGGCTGCGGTGCCCATTATTAGTAACCTTTCTGTTCACATATCGGTTTACTTTTATGTAAAATGTATTTAACTATATTTTACACACTTTTTAGGTACAAAGGATTGCCTTCGGTGGCACAATAGTAAGCACATCAGTGTGGAGCTCTACAATGAGATGTTTTGTGCGGGTCACTCGGACGGTCATCAGGATGCTTGTTTAGGTGAGCTTAGTGTATGAGCTGGGAGCGCGAAGTTTGGGATAAGTCTTTTTTTTTGACATAATGGACATTTGGCACAATTATTTCTTCTTTATGTCGTCGCATTTGTTATAATTGCCAAACATCCATAATCCCTAACCATGTTGGTAGAATGCTCAAATCTTAATCATCTAGACCACATGCGCGAGCTAACTTGCTTGCGATTCTGCAGGAAGAGCATCGTGCATCGTTCAGGCGCAAAAAATTAATTCGAAGAAAAACATATAAAAATCATGCAACGATGCAAACAAGATTTGAGAATTTGAGTTTTTTCCAATACTGATCTATAAAGTACTTTTGTGTAAAATGTAGTTATACCTAACATTCTCGGATGTATTCTACCTTGAACGCTAGGTTTGAGCTAGTGAATCATGGAGTAGCAACTACGAATTGTACGATCATGATGCTCATGCCATCTGTCAACTTTAATTATTTTTCGTAATTATTTCGTAATTATTTTACAAAGAGTTTTACAAGAAGGAGATAATGCCTTCTTTGAATGATCGCATCTGCTCGGTACAAGGCGAATCGAGGAGATAATGGGTTCTTCAAATTATCGCGTCAGGAACGTAAGAACTGGTCTAAGGTCTGGTCTTATCGCTACCGGTGTAAGGCGAAAGGGGAAGATAATGCCTTCTTTGAATGGACGTATCGATCATCCCTTCGCTTTACACCGGGCAGACGCGTCAATTTACAGAAGGCATTATTGGTGTGTAAAAATCAATCAGTCACTGTACTTTCTAACAATAGCTGGTGCTCAACTCACCACCGAGAAGGCCTGTTTTTCCTTTCCTTCATTCAGGAACGGAATAATGACAATTGATTTTTACTAAAAGTATTGTTTCGGGTATATGTTACGTTTGTTACGTTTTGGTGAATGTCATTCGGGTTAATGGTTTTGGGTATTTGTGATAGAACCTTTCTAAATATGCCATTTGACCGAACAAACCATTAGGCTCAAACCCATCTGGCCGAAAGTCATTTGACCAATGCTGAAAATGTTTTTCAGTCGACCTGAACAAGCCGTATGGTCGAATAGGTCAAATGTCGTTTTGCTGAATAGGTCATTTGCATGAGCAGAGCATGAGCATGATTGACCGCCCACGATTGCTACTCCGTTATTGCCAGGTCAGCAGTAATTACACAGGGAAGCAACAGATGATGTTTGGGACTAACACCATCCTCAATGTGTAAAAACTGGTGACCCAATATAAAGCAATACCAGCGCCGGCCGTGTCCGAATGCAGGTCAATTAAAGAATGGGTAGGAAAATGTTGACGTGATACTCGCTTTGATGGAAGCCGACGAGTCATCTGCACTTCCACGAGAAATCACTGGGATGTTGGATATATGGGGTAGGGCATGTAGCGGGGTTCGTGTTGGTAAACGGTATGCAGTGTATAACGTGTAGTTTGATTATCGTGCACTAATTAGTTCAATTACTGACCGCACCAAGTAGAACAAAATTTCCGTGATCTCGAGACCGTTCTGTTTTGAACAAACACGTCCGATCGCGCACTTAATTATTTGAATAACTTTCGGCACAAAGCAGAACAAAAACCCGTGGTCTCGAAACCGTTCTACTTTTAAACAAACACTTTCTATCGCACACTAATTAATTTAAAAAGTCTTTTATCTTTATTATCCCGCGACAACGATAAAAAAAACTAACACAATGCAGGTTCGGTGGCTTCTGCATACTAGGTATTGCGCTTCTACGACCGAATCTTCGCGCACTAATAAACTTTATGAACTTTCAATTATTAACTGGATTGTCCCGCAGAGTAAATATCGCATAATGTAAGCTCGTTTACTATAGCATACCGAGAAACGCGCAACTGCGACCGAACCGACGCGCACTTTAACACGATCTTTCAAACACTATTCCAATTATTACCAGTAGGTGGTACACATTTTTTTATGCCATTCTGTAAATTAAAATTCTGGTTATCATATATTTTTTCCAAAAAAACATAAAATGACAGTCCTTGTAATAATTGATTTAAAAGAATGTAAATTTTGATAATAGTGATGTTATGTTGCAAAAACTCGAGGATTCATGGAAGATTCTTGAAACAAATTGTTAGGGTAATTATGTATAATAGTCTGCTGGGAATATCTGACGCATATCTATATGACAACTTATGGCATATTAAAATATTTATAAAACTGTGAATACTTTTAGAAACATATGGCATAATTAAGAACCGTTTAAAAATGGATTTTAAAATATAAAAATAAGAAATTAGAGGCAACCACATGAAAGCTACCATACCTGGAGAAACTCGTTCACTTACAAATGGGCATCCTTCCCCGCCGTCTCCTTCTGTTCAAAGAAAAAATCACCCATCTTGTGAGAATGAGTCGATCCACTCATTTTAATGAGTAAACCTACTCACCCTCAAAAACGGGTAAATTCCCAAGCAGAGAGAAAGAGATAGCAAACAAAAAGCAAAGTAAACGATTTTCTCCGGATAGCGCATACAATCTTTGTCCGTGGTATCTTGTTATAAAAAGTCAAATGACTGTCAAGGCTCTTTTTTATCACAAGGTACCATCTCTACGTGACCATTTGAAGTGAATTGTATGAAAATTTGATAAGGCCGTTACAAATATTTAATTGACTTTTTGTCCTACTAGTCTCCGAAAGGTCAAGGGGGGGGGGGATAATAAAAAATAAATATTAAAATGAAAAAAATCAAAAAACTCCTCGGATTTGTTAAAGAATGTTTTGAAAATCCTCAAAATTATCCTAATTTTATTTTGTTGCCCCCTCAAAATATCATTTTTTGGCAAAAAAAATCCGAGGGGGGGGGGGAGACAAAATGGATTTTAAATATTTGTATCGGTCTAATACACATTTAATGTTATCAGAAATGGCGTCTTTTATTTTATGTTTCTGCATTTCACTAAAAGTAGGTGAATTCAAGACAATTTTCTACTCAAAAGTTAGCTACACAATGTATCAAGACCAAATTGGAGCTACACGCTCGTCATTTTCGGGAAGAAATGGTTGCGAGGCCAATAAAGCTGCATCACTTGATAGAAATACTTTCAATATCATAAGTTCACTACATACCTGGATGGAAACTTTTTTATTAGAATTGGGCAATATATACAAACCAATTCCCGGAAGTAAAAACAAAGCGCGAGGTCGTCCTAGTTGCGGTATTGCAGTATTTCGGTATTTTCGAACTACTTGAATCCATCTACAGGAAGGTTTCTTAAATATATTCTCACTTCACAGCACAGCTTTTTCTTTAATTTAAATTTATCGTTTGATTGAAAAACGGAGATTTTTTTCGCGGAGGAAAAACACGTCCACTATCTAAGGCAGCTTGCTGCGATCATCCTCGTTTTGCTGAATAGGTCATTTGACCGAAAATGTCGCTTAGCTTAAATGGTTGGTTCGCAAAAAGCGCAATTTGTCCGCAATAGAGTTTGACAGAAAGGGCCATTTGCCCAAAAAAGTCGTTTGGCCGAGTAGCTAATTTGACCTAAAATTCCGATTGGCCAAAATGGTCGTTTGCCAGAAAGGACCATTCAGCATTCTACAGTCTACAGTGAGAAGAGAAAAATTACGAAAGAGAAATTGTAACCGTTCGCGAATTGTTCTTATTAGGTTAGGTTATTAAAAGCACGGTGGCTTAAGCCCCACTCTCAAAGAGAGACCACCGGTCGTGTTCTTTATTTACCCGACTCTTATAGACCATTTACCTCTGGGGACTCTCGAACGGCCGCTGGCTCCAAAATTACTTACGCCTAGAATACTCTATTTTCCCCACCCGCTGTATACTGTAAACGTAAAATCTTCGAAGTGAACTCGAGAAAACTGTAGCCACGGCGAACGCAATGGGATTGAATTTTCCCAGCTCCGTGAAACTCAATACGAATTAAACACTCAAGCTAACTTCGAATTGCGGGCAGCAGGGACTATGTCCAAGAGCTTGACGATCCCACGCCAAGCCATCTGCGAGTTGTGGGACTTGCCTAGAATGTGGTGGGGTTTGACAGTGGGCCCTGTTAAATTCCTATAAAAAGCTGCATGTATCCGCAAGCAGGCCCCACCAAAGCGACCGTGTGCCGCTCAAAGCGCACAAGCCCAAGTCCTGGTGTTAGGTGGGACGCTAAACAGCCCTGACACGACGGCCCTCCGACGAGACAGGAGGTTTGCGCAGGCCCAATAAGCCGCCTAGAAAACCAATCATTACGAACAATATAAGAGATAATGCGACTCGATATAATCGGCAAAGACCTAGGCGACGTATACAGGATCACGATTGGAAGCTTGGAACATGGAATTGCAAGTCGCTAGGTTTCGCAGGTTGCGACAGGATGATCTACGATGAATTACATCCCCGCAACTTCGACGTCGTGGCGCTGCAGGAGATTTGCTGGACAGGACAGAAAGTGTGGAAAAGCGGGCATCGAGCGGCTACCTTCTACCAAAGCTGTGGCACCACCAACGAGCTGGGAACCGGCTTCATAGTGCTGGGTAAGATGCGCCAACGCGTGATTGGGTGGCAGCCAATCAACGCAAGGATGTGCAAGCTGAGGATTAAAGGCCGTTTCTTCAACTATAGCATCATCAACGTGCACTGCCCACACGAAGGGAGACCCGACGACGAGAAAGAAGCGTTCTACGCACAGCTGGAGCAGACATACGATGGATGCCCACTGCGGGACGTTAAAATCGTCATCGGTGACATGAACGCACAGGTAGGAAGCGAGGAAATGTATAGACCGGTCGTCGGACCGGATAGTCTGCACACCGTATCGAATGACAACGGCCAGCGATGCATAAACTTCGCAGCCTCCCGCGGAATGGTAGTCCGAAGCACCTTCTTTCCCCGAAAAATATCCACAAGGCCACATTGAGATCACCTAATCAAGAAACGGAAAACCAAATCGATCACGTTCTAATCGACGGTAAATTCTTCTCCGACATCACGAATGTCCGCACTTACCGCAGTGCGAATATTGAATCCGACCACTACCTCGTTGCAGTATGCCTGCGCTCAAAACTCTCGACGGTGTACAACACGCGTCGAAGTCGGACGCCGCGGCTTAACATTGGGCGACTACAAGACGGTAGACTAGCCCAAGAATACGCGCAGCAGCTGGAAGTGGCACTTCCAACGGAAGAGCAGCTAGGCGCAGCGTCTCTTGAAGATGGCTGGAGAGATATTCGATCCGCCATTGGAAGCACCGCAACCGCTGCACTAGGGACGGTGCCCCGGATCAGAGAAACGACTGGTATGACGGCGAATGTGAGCAGTTAGTGGAAGAGAAGAATGCAGCATGGGCGAGATTGCTGCAACACCGCACGAGGGCGAACGAGGCACGATATAAACAGGCGCGGAACAGACAAAACTCGACTTTCCGGAGGAAAAAGCGCCAGCAGGAAGATCGAGACCGTGAAGAAACGGAGCAACTGTACCGCGCTAATAACACACGAAAGTTCTATGAGAAGTTAAACCGTTCACGTAAGGGCCACGTGCCACAGCCTGATATGTGTAAGGACATAAACGGGAACCTTCTTACGAACGAGCGTGAGGTGATCCAAAGGTGGCGGCAGCACTACGAAGAGCACCTGAATGGCGATGTGGCAGACGAAGATGGCGGTATGGTGATAGACCTGGGAGAACGCGCGCAGGACATAATTCTACCGGCTCCGGATCTCCAGGAAATCCAGGAGGAGATTGGCCGGCTGAAGAACAACAAAGCCCCTGGGGTTGCAACCAGTTTCACTTGACTTGTGCTGCTTGGGTTGGGTTCGGTCCTGCGTACGATTATTGACGACGCACGGGGACCACACTCTCGGGAATGGTCCACGGGAATTGGCTCGGAGATCTTACCTTCGACGGTTAATTGGCGACCGCCGAGTTTTCGTTTTTTGACTCGAGCGACTTCACTCTTCTTCCGTTTGACTACTTTTACAGGTGGGCCTTGACGCACGCTCGAGCTTCGTTTTCCCGCACGTATTCCCGAATCCGACCCCGGTCGAATATACACCCGATTCTTTTTTTAACCGGCCGTGTAAAAAAAATCCCATACAATTTTTTTGCAAATTTGCTCCATGTTGCATGATTCATAAAGTTTTATTAAACGGATTTTCAAATTTTGAACTGAAAACTTTTTTTACACGGAACGCAACCCCCGTGTAAAAAAATCGGGTGTACAAACTCCAACCGTACCAAAAAGTGTTTTACCTTTTGTACGTTTCACTAATTAACGAGATGTTCGCGGAATTCAAAAAATACGTCCTAATGACGTCTGTAACGTGAACTGTTAATTTAGAAATTTGATTAAAATAGACAAAACAATTCACTCCAATCACACTTTAGTCAAAACTAGCTTAACTTAACTTCAAAAACTCAAAAACTTCGTAGTCTACTCGCAAAAACTTCCTATGACCAGCCGTTCACTTAGCGAAACCTTATGACCCTTTCGCTTTCGACCTTATGACCCTTTCGGCCAAACGACCCTTTCGGCCAAATGACCCGTTCGGCAAAATTACCCTTTCGATCAAATAACTTTCGGTCAGATGGGTTTCGGTCTAATGGTTTGTTCAGCCTAGTGGCGGGTTTCGGCCAAACGACCCTTCTCCGTTCATATGGGCAAGATGTCGTTTAGCCGAGCAATAAAGAATGTAAAATGTATCAAGTAATTAATGATGATTGAGATCTGAATTTTTTTTAAAAACAGTGTTGGTAAAATCTCATATTCTCAAATCTCATCGGCGATTCAAATCATGCATGAGTCAAATCCCATCATAATCATGGGCCAAGGAAACGCTCATGTTCGAATCGCGATTTCCATCATTTCATGATTTTTACGTGTTCTTCATCGTTAAATACAACAAGTTCGCTTGAAACAACGGCTAATAAATCCATATATGAACAATACATACGCCTCGATTTCGTTTTGAGGCTTTTTAGAGCGAAATCATGTTTCAGTGAGTGAGCGAAGCGATGCGATTCTGTCCGGGAAACTCCTAGGATAGGATGTGACAATTCAATTGAAATTGCCTTGTTGTTTTTTAATCGATTCCTCTGACGAGGTGGTCGCTAGTGCAGCCAAATTAATTTGGTACAAAATCTTCCAAATTTCATTTATCAAAACTTGATGTTTTTCTTTCCATTCCATCCATTATTTATGAAAGAGAAGCGAAAGATTAACAGAGAGAATTTTTCACTAATGAAAATATGACTTTGATATCGAAAATGACAGAAAAGTGAATAATAACGCTTAAAATAAGCTGTTTTAAACCTTTACAACCCTTGAGCATAATTTATATGGCGTTTGCAGTTCAATATAAATAAATTTTGTGTCAAAAAACTCGAACTCAAACATTTACGTATATTGCTTAATATCATCTTTAAAAACCAGCAACACGGCCAAACTAACAACATACTGCCCTACGAAAAACGCGCCGCCGCCAATCGAAGTAATCGATTGTCATTTTCAACCAATCAGCAACCGGTACGATTATGCGATGTTCTCCCTCCAGAATCGCAAGCTCGTGCATGAAGCCTCGATGATTGAGATTTGAGTGTGATTCTACTAACACTGGTTAAAAGTGAAGTGAGAAATGAAAATGAGATGTCTCACGTGTTTCTCCTCCTTTCTCACTTCTCAATTCGAATTTCTTTCTTTTATACTATGTTCGCACTGAAGCCCGAATAACATGTTATTTAAATTATCGACAAAAAAAGTTTATCAAGAGAGCCTACACACCAAAATTTCATTTCTCGTTCCAGCAAAACGATTTGCTGGTTGTAAACCAGCAATGAGCTTGTTTGCTGAAATACAGCAATCGTCAAAATGGTTTACTGAAAATCACCGAAAGTCATGTTATTGCTGGAAATCCAGCAATTGTGATTATCTGTCAATTTGAAGTCACGAGCTAGAGTTCAAAATACGTGGAAAGAACACGGCCGCCAAAAGTGTTTCGTGTGAGCTGTGCGTTTTAGTAATTTAAAATCAAAGGTTTCGAAACAGCTAGTGGAGGATCGACAAAAAACCTTTCGCATGGCATCGTTGGATAAACGTAATGGTTTGTTATGAAAAATGTTATAATTATATTTAACACTACTTTTTGTTATAGCTGAAACATGCATGATGTCTTGGACTATTGAAGCGGTAAAATCCAGTGATAGCCCAGATTCAATAGCTGTTTTGGATAACGTTATTTGATTTAAAATAACAGAAAATAAAAAATGATGTGAAACAAAATTATCGGTGTATTGAGTGATTTCCTATGTCATGTATCAGCAGTCAATCATGCAAAACTTTATTCCAACTTTTATTGATTAACTATTGATTAATTGATTAACTTGATTGCATTAACTGATACATGTTAATGGAAGTTTTCATTCTCTTAATTGATATCTTTTTAATTCAATGCGCTTCTTCGTTCATACTGAAGTGACATTTCAGTAATGAAATCGCATTGCTGGAAATACAGCAGATTATTTTGATTTTTGTTTTGCTGGATGTCCAGCAAACCATTAATAACATTACTGAAAATACAGTTAAGTAGCTGTCATTATCATGATTTCCTTGTTTGCTGGAAGAACAGCAAACTAAATTTTGCTGGATGGATTGCTGGTTTTACAGCTCGGCAAAATCCAGCAAAATTTTGCTGAATTCCAGCGAAAAAAATTTGGTGTGTAATAACAAGGCCCTAATAAGCCTAAATACAAGGCCCTAGTGCGTACAGTGACAGTGAGAATTAAGAAATGAGGAATGAGAGTGTTGCAAACAACGCGTAGTGAAAAAAAAAATCTGCCTCGCAGAGCAGACATTTTTTTATTAGTGTGCGTTCAATTGGAGAGAATTGATTTCTCCATCGAAGAGCAGAAAATTGATTCGTACGGGATCGATTGTGTTGTAGAAGCTTACTAAAACGAAGCAAATTGATTTCGCTTCGGATTGATTTGAAACACGGTTTTAATCTTCGTGATTTTAAAATAACTTCATTCACAATAAATATTTAGTCGTTCACCAAGCCGAGTTCCCATGAAAAGGTAATCGGGTAATCAACTAACCAACTATTCCTTGCCCTTGTGACACTCACGGAGAATGCAGAAGACCGTTCTCTTTTAGCATTATTATTTATTTATTTATTTATTTATTCAGACTAAGGCCGAAGTGGCCTGTGCGGTATATAAGAGTCTTCTCCATTCGGCTCGGTCCATGGCTACACGTCGCCAATCACGCAGTCTACGGAGGGTCCGCAAGTCATCTTCCACCTGATCGATCCACCTTGCCCGCTGCGCACCTCGCCTTCTTGTGCCCGTCGGATCGTTGTCGAGAACCATTTTCACAGGATTACTGTCCGACATTCTGGCTACGTGCCCGGCCCACCGCAGTCGACCGAATTTCGCTGTGTGAACGATGGATGGTTCTCCCAACAGCTGATGCAACTCGTGCCTCATCCGCCCCCTCCACGTACCGTCCGCCATCTGCACCCCACCATAGATGGTACGCAACACTTTCCTTTCGAAAACTCCAAGTGCGCGTTGCTCCTCCACGAGCATCGTCCAGGTCTCGTGTTCGTAGAGAACTACCGGTCTAATGAGCGTTTTGTAGATTGTCAGTTTGGTACGGCGGCGAACTCTATTCGATCGGAGCGTCTTGCGGACCACTACCTCGCTGCAGTATGTCTGCGCTCAAAACTCTCGACGGTGATCAATTCGCGTCGGAGTCGTCCGCCGCGGCTAAACATTGGGCGGCTGCAAGACGGTAGACAAGCCCAAGACTACGCGCAGCAGCTGGAAGTGACACTCCCAACGGAAGAGCAGCTAGGCGCAGCATCTCTTGAAGATGGCTGGAGAGATATTCGATCCGCCATTGGTAGCACCGCAACCGCTGCACTATCCGGAAAGAGAAACGGCTGGTATGACGACGAATGTGAGCAGTTAGTTGAGGAGAAGAATGCAGCATGGGCGAGATTGCTGCAACACCACACGAGGGCGAACGAGGCACGATACAAACGGGCGCGGAACAGACAAAACTCGATTTTCCGAAGGAAAAAGCGCCAGCAGGAAGATCGAGACCGTGAAGAGACGGAGGAACTGTACCGCGCTAACAACGCACGAAAGTTCTATGAGAAGTTGAACCGTTCACGTAAGGGCCACGTGCCACAGCCCGATATGTGTAAGGAGCTAAACGGGAACCTTCTTACAAACGAGCGTGAGGTGATCCAAAGGTGGCGGCAGCACTACGAAGAGCACCTGAATGGCGATATGGCAGACAACGTCGGTATGGTAATGAACCTAGGAGCACGCGCGTTCTGGACATGCGACTTCCGGCTCCGAATCTCCAGGAAAGCCCCTGGAGTTGACCAACTACCAGGAGAGCTGTTTAAACACGGTGGTGAGGCACTGGCTAGAGCGCTGCACTGGGTGATTACCAAGGTTTGGGAGGATGAGGTTCTGCCACAGGAGTGGATGGAAGGTGTCGTGTGTCCCATCTACAAAAGAGCGATAAGCTGGATTGTAGCAACTACTGCTGAACGCCGCCTACAAGGTACTCTACCAAATTTTATGCCGCCGACTAACTCTATTTGCAAGAGAGTTCGTATGGCAGTACCAGGCGGTATTTATGGGTGAACGTTCTACCACGGACCAGGTGTTCGCCGTACATCAGGTATTGCAGAAATGCCGCGAATACAACGTCCATACATCATCTATTCATCGACTTCAAAGCCGCATATGATACAATCGATCGGGACCAGCTATGGCAGCTAATGCACGAAAACGGATTTCCGGATAAACTGATACGGTTGATCAAGGCGACGATGGATCGGGTGATGTGCGTAGTTCGAGTTTCAGGGGCATTGTTGAGTCCTTTCGAAATGCGAAGAGGGTTACGGCAAGGTGATGGTCTTTCGTGTTTGCTATTCGCCTTGGAGGGAGTAATACGAAGGGCAGGGATCGACACGGGTGGTATGATTTTCACGAAGTCCGTCCAGTTATTTGGTTTCGCCGACGACATTGATATCATGGCACGTAACTTTGAGAGGTTGAAGGAAGCCTACATCAGACTGAAAAGCGAAGCTAAACGGATTGGACTTGTCATCAACACGTTGAAGACGAAGTACATGATAGGAAGAGGCTCAAGAGAGGTCAATGTAAGCCACCCACCACGAGTTTCTATCGGTGGTGACGAAATCGAGGTGGTTGAAGAATTCGTGTACTTGGGCTCACTGGTGACCGCCGATAACGATACCAGCAGAGAAATTCGGAGGCGCATAGTGGCTGGCAATCGTACGTACTTTGGACTCCGTAAGACGCTCCGATCGAATAGAGTTCGCCGCCGTACCAAACTGACTATCTACAAAACGCTTATAAGACCGGTAGTTCTCTACGGACACGAGACCTGGACGATGCTCGTGGAGGACCAACGCGCACTGGGAGTTTTCGAAAGGAAAGTGCTGCGTATCATCTATGGTGGGGTGCAGATGGCGGACAGTACGTGGAGGAAGCGAATGAACCACGAGTTGCATCAGCTGTTGGGAGAACCATCCATCGTTCACACCGCGAAAATCGGAAGACTGCGGTGGGCCGGGCACGTAGCCAGAATGTCGGACAGTAATCCTGTGAAAATGGTTCTTGACAACGATCCGACGGGAACAAGAAGGCGAGGATTGTACCCCGTTTGGCATAAAGTCATTTGGCATAATGCCGTTTGGCATAATGTCGTTTGGCATAAAGTCGTTTGGCATAATGGTCGTTTGGCATAACGGCCGTTTGGCATAATGGTCGTTTGGCATAAGGTCATTTGGCATAATTGTTATTTGAGCTGGGTAATTGATAAGTAAGATTTTTAGAGCCATTCAGTTACGTGATTTCCTTCATATGAGTAATAATTGGGAACGGAGTTGTACGGCGTGACAAATTTAGAATAAAGATGCTTCCTGTCAGAACAGGACCATTTGAAATATTAACGCACCTACCAGCAAGATAGATCAGCATTATATTAAATTGACATTGAATATTTTTTCTGTAAGGGCAAGAAAGAGAACTTAAGCAAACGGTTTCTAAGAAAGGACCATATCTCCCCTTGCATTGAACCGAGCGAAACAAATGCTTTAATCGAAAGAAGGAGTCATATCCTCTCTTGCCGTCTGCCGGGAAAATGCACCTTTTGAAAGAAGGGAAATATCGTTCCGTGTCTTAAACCAAGCAAATTCCTTAATTCAAAGAAGGAACCTTTTCGACTCTATGGCGCCACCCATATATCCATTACCCATAATGCCAATACCCCAAAGGCCACTACCCCGAACGCCATTACCCCAAATAAGCCAGTACCCCAAGTGGTCCTGATTTCAAATTTATAGTTTATTTCAGTGAAAAAAATTAATCAATAGAAATTTATTTATAATTGATGTGAACGATTACTACTTGTTTTCCAACTTATTCAATAGCAGGGCGACTCCAGTTGAGTAAATAATACAATTTTTATAATAATTTTTATCGTTGATCCTTACTTATTTTTCGATCCTTTTACAAGGTTCACCGTGTTGGACACGTGATTCGTTTCATCAAACTCCAACTGTTTGAAAACAGTATAGAACGAATAGTTCTCGGTCCAAAAACTCTCATTACATATCACGTGCTACCTTTGAAAACTGTTCATATCGGGAAAATGCCTTCATCTAAACAAGACATTATCATCTCTTATCATCTATCATTAAACCGATAAAAGCGTTCATTTAAAGAAAGGCACTATCTTCTATGTTTACCTTATACCGGGCAAATGCGTTCATTAAAAAAAAGCGTTATCAACTCGGTTCGCCTTAAAATGTGTTCATCTAAAGAAGGCATTATAAACTCTGTTCGCCTTACACCATTAAATTTATTTATTTATTACACACCGTCTTCGAAAATAATTAGTACGGCCAGAAGCTTCATTTGAAGATAGCGTTATCAACCATGTTCGCTTTATATCAGGCGTATTTGCGTTCATTAAAAAATACATTATCAACTCTGTTTGCCTTAAACCGGCCCAACGCATTCATTTAAAAAAGGCGTTATTTTCTATGTTCGCCTTATACCGGACAAATGCGTTCATTTAAAAAAGGCATTGCCAACACGGTTCGCCTTATATCGGGCTAACGCGTTCATCTAAAGAAGATTATCAACTGTGTTCGCCTTACACTATTATCCTCTGTCTGCCTTATATTGCACAGATGCGTTCATTAAAAGAAGGCATTAACAACCCCGGGGCGCTCCTTAGCTCTGCGGTAAGATGCGCGGCTACAAAGCAAGGCCATGCTGAGGGTGGCTGGATGCGATTCCCGGTACGGTCTAGGCAATTTGCGGTTTGGAAAATGTCTCGACTTCCTGGGCATAAAAGTATCATCGCGTTAGCCTCATGATTTACTAATGCAGAAATGGTAACTTGGCTTAGAAACCTCGCAGTGATTAACTGTGGAAGTGCTGAATGAACACTAAGCTGCGAGACGGCAATGTCCCAGTGGGGGATGCAATGTCATTGGAGAAAAGGAGAAGAAGATCATCTCCGTTCGCCTTAAACCGGGCAAAGGCGTTCATTTGAAAAAGGGCTTTACCTCATCTGTTTGCCTTATACTGGACAAATGCGTTCATTTAAAGAGGTATTATTTCCACTGTACACTTATGTTAATAGAAAGAACCATTTCGTAGGATAGAACTTTTCCAGATAACAATAAATGATAATTTAACTCAAAAATGTTTATTAAACAGAAGCTTTATTGCGTTTCTCTAAGTGACTCTAAGTAGTACGTTCCGGGAAGCGTTCCGTGTAAAAAAAAGTTTTATGATTTCTCGACGAATCATGCAAAATGGAGCAATTTTGCAAAAAATTTGTATGGGAATGTTTTTTTCACGGCCGTGTAAAAAAAATCCGTTTAAAAACAGAATCGGGTGTATATAATTTTGTTCTAAACAAATTCTTTTCAAAGATTGTCATTTTACGATTCATCGGTATCTGTGGGTGTTAAAACTAGTAATAATGAGTAGAAATATACATATTCGAAATGTATTCGGGCTAATGAATTTTCGGGGTAATGGATCTCGGGGTAGTGTCCCATTCGAGGTAATGACTTTCGGGGTACTGTCCCATTGGGGGTGGTTGCCTTCGGGGTAATGGCATTCGTGGTACATGAGTGGAGCCACCAATTCCTCTCTTGACTTCTGCCGGGCGAATGCATTTTCTGAATGAAGGGATCTCATCTTCCCTTACCTCTAACCGGGTAAATGCTTGAAATGCAGGAAGGAACCATATCATCTTTTGCCTTCTACTGGACCTTCTGCCATCCTCTGAAAGAAGGGATCATATCTTCCATCGCATTAAACCGAGCAAATGCCTGATTTGGAAGAAGGAACTATCTTCGAACTTCGCTATCTGCCGGGCAAATGTATCCTTTGGAAAATGGAACCATATCTTCTCTGATGTAACTGTCGGGAAGATGCATCCTTTGAAAGAAGGGATCATATCATACTTTGCCTTAAACCGAGCAAATGCCTTCATTGAACAAATGAAAAAAATCTTCCCTTGCCTTCGCCAAGAAAATGCATCCTTTAAAAGAAAGAACTATATCTTCCCTGAACTGAATATTGCATACATTGAGAAAAAAAACCATACATATTCTCCCTTATGTTATGCCTGACAAATGCATTATTTGAAAAAAGAAGCCATTTTAGACTTATGAACGACAAAGTATGCTTTTAAAGAGATGAATATATGTCATCCAGATATAACTTCATTTGCTTTTCATTGCCTTTTTTGTGTAAAATTGTTTTTGCTCTTGAGCACTTACAATTTTGCTATTTAGACTCTCCATATTTTGTTTTTTTTTTAGTCAACGACGATCTTGCTGCTGACCCAGAGATAAAAAGATTCTATTTGAAATAGGCAGATAATAAAAAGTCTATCAGAGTGATTTGATAGAATCTGAACTTTAATTCGAAAAAAATTAAAACATCTCTCTTATAATGTTAAATTGACAATCATTATACATAATTGAACACATTATGCATAAGTTTCGAAATTGATGATTACACAACTATTATGCCAAATGACCATTATGCCAAACGGCCATTATGCCAAACGGCCGTTATGCCAAACGACTTTATGCCAAATGACCTTTATGCCAAACGGCGTTATGCCAAACGACTTTATGCCAAATGACCTACCACCGAAGGCGAGGTGCACAGCGGGCAAAGTGGGTCGATCAGGTGGAGGACGACTTGCGGACCCTCCGCAGACTACGTGGTTGGCGAAGTGCAGCCATGGACCGAGCTGAATGGAGAAGTCTTTTATGTGCAGCACAGGCCACTCCGACCTTAGTCTGATGATAAATAAATAAATTATAGGGTAACCGGCGGTAATGTTGGCCCTGGATGTAACATTGGCTCTTCACGCAAATTAATCAATATTTCAGCGATAATACGTCGATTTGTAGGGAGATATTAACCACTGCTTCTATAGAAAAGTGTATCAAACACATATCTGCTTCATAACTCTAGATTTATACTCTTCTTAAACTATTACAAGCATTTATCTTGCGTGAAAAATCACTTTGACTCGGTTTTTTAGCAGCCATGTTTCGTTGACTTATGCAGGCTGGCTCTACTAGAGTTTTTCTTTTGCCCAATAAAAGAGTTTTATGAATGAACATACCTGCTTTCGCACATCAGATGAATGGATAACAACCACACTATGTCAGATATCATTTTATTTCACAATTTCCATTAGTATAGCGACAAAATTAACCAAAACTTTTTGGACAATACTGGGGCACCGGTAGCCAAATGGTGGCATGTGCTTTCGATTTGTAGCACTACGTTAGTATAGGTGAAACTCTAAAATCAAAACATTCTCACCAATAACCCGTACTGGAGAAAATAACCGAAAGCTGCAGATAGAATATCCGATGCTTGGGATTAGGTTGCAAAGAATTTTTGTTAAAACAGGTTAATCCACTCAGCGGTTAAGTTTCATTCGTAAATTACATAACGCTAAACTCAACCCACACCAAGCCTCTAGTAATGCTTCATGTATGGTAGGATTCTGAAATTTATTAAGTCCTTAACGCTCAGACAAGTACCCTCCCACAACCTGAAACAGCATGTAGTTTGTAAATGGGCCCTCATGATGCTTTTCTCGAATCACGATATTTATAATCGCTTCCATTCGCAGAACATACCAAAAATAATTGCCTACCTTACGGCTTACAAACACGATTCAAGCAAAAGCGTTTCAAGCATCAACCTTTCGTGGTTCGATACACCATTTTCTTCATAATTTCGCAAATAAATGATTCAATAAGTGTAAGAACATTTAGTTTTATCATCTTTCGCACGAATCCTACAAACATTTTCCCATTAAATAATGGAAAGATACAATGGATCGGATGTTTCATTAGATAAACTTTCAACGTCATTTCATGTGAATAATTTCAAGTCAAATTACTTGACAAATACCTTCATCATAATTTAGATTTATTATTGCTTGCAAAAAGTATTTTGATCTGAAAAATTATACCGAAAAAGTATTCTTTCAACTCGGGAAGTTGAAACACGTGAGAGTTTTGAGAGGATTCACAACAGCTGATCGATATAGAGAGGAGTGGAATCAAACGCACGTACCAATCATAAAACTTCAATGCAGGCAGAGTTAAAAACAAGCATCCAATAATTTTATTTATGAATAATTGTGTAATAATATCAGGTAGTTGGCACAGTTATAACTGTTTATGCACAGTACAAAGCAAGGAATTGCCTAGAATAAGTTTTACAATTGGCTTTCTTTAGTAGTGCGTTATGCATCATCCCCACCTAAAGCGTTGTTTACGTTTTGGAAAAAAGTGTCTTGGAGAGTATCGCAAGAGCGAGAGCAACACAACTGCCATGGTTTCAACTAGCAGTAAATCTCAAAATTATGCGGCAGCTAATAATTAACGTATGCAATTTGTTTGAAGGTACAACATGAGGGCTAGAACATGTAGCCTTTTTGCAAGTGCAGTTTTTAATACAGTTTTCATTTTTTTAAACTTCTACACTTGCAAATATGGTAAATATTTGGGAAATAAACGATTCATACAATAGTATTTTCGTTAGCATGTCCTTGGTAAGCGTGCTATTGGGGGAATCTGAAACGCACTCTCACAGTCAGTGTGGTAGTATTTTACATGCAACCAATTAGAATTCACGCTCAATAAGATGATTTAATTTTCTCTATTTGTTTGCATGCTGCCTTTATTTAACGCAAGCAAAATGACTGGTACTATAAACAGCAACCCATCTTTATCTCTCGTATGTTCGAAATCAACACTCACTCGTCCCAAGTGGGCTGAAAAATTATCCACATGATAGGGACAAGGATGCCGACCTTTTGTCCATTTCTCTCGAGACTTTCGCTGGTTTAAATGAGATATTGCGGACATTCATCGTCGTCTTTTGCTATTTGGCGTCAAAACCAAATGTAAGCAAGCTGGCTGGTGGAATAATTCTGGTTGGAAATGCAATATAAGAAGATTTATAACGATAAATGTGCTCAACCGTAGCATAATGGGCCAAGGTTTGAGCCGTTACCCCTATTTATAAAGATGTGGTGATAATAACTTTCACGTTTTTTTGCAACTTCAATTATTTCTTGTCTTGTACTGTATCAAGTTTTTGCACAAGTGTTAAAAACGCTTTATTGGGACTTAAATTGCCTTTGAACATCAATGGCTTGCACCTTACTGGTGAAAACATTTCTTGCGCTTTTTATGTACACAACGAGTTTCTGAGCGTCAACTTACCCGGTTTGTATTTTAGCAGTTCACGGAGATTCCGCACACTGAAATCCTCACCGATAAGCGTAAAGATCAATATTCTTGGAACTATCTGAGTTAGGAAGAGCACCTTTTCTCAACCGTTGTTTTGAAAATTCTTTGTTGAGCAATATCATCCTGTAATCTCTGAGCTTGATCACAAAAATGTTCGGAGCAGATTTTTATATGTCATGCTTCGTTCGACATTCTTCCACACGCTCGAAGCCAAGTAGATTCTTGCTTCTCATCACTGGGAAACCAAAAGAATTTCAACGGCTTTGTACACCGTTTATTGCCTTCGTAAATTCGGCTCTAAGGTACTGCACATTTAACCATTTTTGAGTCAGACTTTAAAAGCTTTGTTTCATCGAATAACGTCGTGTATTTGATTTTTTATGTATCCTATTTGCATGAGAGATTCAGAACTTATTAGCTACTACCCTACGACTTCATATATTGAAAGCACAGACAAACAGACATAACACATTGAACATTAACTCATCAAATTCATCGTCGTTTAAACACTAACGACATCTGTTGATTTCAGTTATTTGGGCAAATCACGAACCAGATGGCGGTAGTGAGCAAATGTCAAACTCGAGCAAATCCGATGCGAGCGCCACTAGTGTCCGATTGGCCAACTAATGATTATTTGAATTGACCAGTAAATCAGTGAACGATGGAATTTGACGAGTGTTATGTCTGTTTGTCTGTGTTGAAAGTTTCCTTGCCTTTTTGCAGTAAGTGCAAAATTCCGCTACCCCTGTCCAATATTGGTCATTTTACTCTACATTATTGGAATAGCATCTGTACCTTGAACGGTCCGATATTATTTTATTTCCATCCAAATATTGTTAAATTTGCTGGTACCTAATACAATTGTCTAAATAATTCATTGTTAACTTATTAAAACTTATTTTAATTGCATATCATTATTTTGTGTCGTACCTACACAGTATCGAAGATCTCATTGAGAGAATTTTGGCTCAGGTGTACAAATTCTTTTCGACATCTGTGTTGGCAGAATACCAAAGCTCAGATCAAAACACAAGAAGCCTAACATTTAGGCGCACTCGCTAACGCTAGTTTATTTCCACCACTCGATTCCATCGCATATCTCACCTGTCTCCCCTTTTCTTCTTCTTCGGCAGGTGACTCCGGTGGTCCGCTGATAATCAACGATCGGGGTCGGTTCACGCTGATCGGCATCACCAGTGCCGGGTTCGGGTGCGGTGTAGATCACCAGCCGGGCATCTACCACAACATCCAGAAGACTGTCAAGTGGATACAGAATGTGATTTTGAATGCAAGCTAGAAGGGCGAGGCGTGTCGGGCAGAACCAGCGAAAAGGGGTGGTGCTGTAACGAAGTAATCAACAGTATTTTTTTTAGAAAATTTGTGCGCCGCAACTCTATATTGCTACGTTAGCGGCAAGCGGAATATTTTACCTTTTAAATAAATCAAGCTATGAATGTGATGATCTAAACTACTGTGGAATTTCAGTGACAATTTTATGCAGTACCTACTACTTTTAAATGGGAAAATACTCCAACTATTACTATTCGATGGGTGATAATCTGTTTTTATGGTACTTAAGAACTATTTTACTTTTCTATCTCTACTGCTAGATACATTTGAACATGATGTAAGCTTTTAGAACATAATGTACGGCCCACGTGAAGCCAATAGTAGGGAACTATTTATTTAGAGCAGAACAAATAAATTAAATTTTTTAAATTTATTCAATGCTATTGTGTGTTTTATTCCTTTTATTGTAGTGTTTCAAATATGTTGATGTGCTCCCCTTAAACACTTTGAGATATGTTTTCCCTGATTGAGTTGATTCTGCATAGACACGCACTTCGCATTTGAGTCCTGAAACGTTTCCACGGGAGATACGACACAGTGTTACTTCCCATAGGATGTGTGTGCTTTGTGTATGTATTTTATGAAAACTTTGGTTTTTCTCTGCCTTTCGAATGTTTCTAATGTAACGGTTTTGCTAATGTACATTTCGGTTTCCAGTCGATTGATGTACCTATCTGCATGCCTTGTGCGAGCAGACGGCGTAGTAATGTCGTCAGTGAGCCCAAGGACACGAATACTTGGACCACCTATCGACTAAGGGTATGCGATAAGAAACTTTTTCCTAACGAAACGAAACGAAACGAAATTTAAAATGTTTGTGTTGATTCGAAACGAAACGAAACATATATTTACTTTCGAGGATTCGAAACGATACGAAATTAACGTCCATTTAATTCGAAATTTTTCGAAACGAAACGAAATTTTAATTTTTTTTCCGCGGAATTTTTATTACAATATGTACATTATGTACGCAATTCTGAATTCATTTTATCAAAGTCAAATAACTACTTTGCGACCAATAGAATTATAGTAACAGAAGAAGCAGTATGTGATAAATCACCGTGTTCCCGTTTACCATTAACGATAAGGCAATACCCCAACATTTATGCCGTTTTCAAAGGAATTCATCGTGGAGTGGGTTCTCCCGAATATGATCAATTTTATATCAGTAAGTATGTATATAAAAATATAGGAATTGTGGGATCAATTTTGTATTCTGATTCAAATTCTATTTAAAACCTTATTGAGGACTGTGATTATGCTGAAGCCATAAAACCACGCTGATAAATGAATATGAAGTATTATTAATTTATCAGCGCGGTTTTATGGCATTGAGCTAAATCAAAACCAGAATATGAATATAGTATACGCAGATAGAGAATTGTAAATAACATACATTTGCTCACTATACGAATCCTCTGCACCTTTCTAAATTGCACAAAAAATATGTCTTTCAGATTGTGTTTCAGAAATGCGATCGCAAAGTTTGTACGACTGCAGCTTGCTAGGTTTGGAGAAATAATTTTTCCTTTTTCATACAAAAACTTGTAGAAAAAGGATATAATTTCCTTCCAAATTCAACCTTTTTAAAGGAGGCTCGGAGACCCATAGTCTTATATACGATCAACTCGACGAACCAGGCTAATGTCTGTTTGTCCTTGTATATGTGTTTGTGCATATGAGGCATGCAAAAATCGTTGTCAAATTTTCATCCTCAACCGAATTCAATTGAGTGCAACAAACAGCTGCCATGGACAGTATGAGCCGGTCACGCCCTTACACTCAATTTAGGATTAGGAGAGGAAAATTAGTTTGATATTATAAGATTATAAAGGGAATGCTGGTTTGAGACATAAGAGGTGAAGAAGTTGGTCTTTAATAAAAAAGAGACGTTCTAGAAATACTTTACTTTACTTTACATTTACACTCTGAGCCTGACATCTTAAATATTAGGTCGGACCACTTTCGGAAAAAAATGGGATAGAATAGTTAAAGATATTTTTCGTTTTCTGGTGAACATTTCCAACAAAACACCGAAGACGTTTTATACCTAGAAGAAAACTAAATACGTATTAATACTCAGAATAGGATTAATTAGTAGGCGTTAATATAAAAAAGTAGGTAACATTAGGTTTTAAAAACAGCTTTATGATTTTGTTCAGCGGCGCAGCCAAAATGTTTGATAATACACGACGATGGTATAGGTCTAAATTTGTTTCGAAATTCCGCGGAATTCCGTTCAATTTCGTTATAAGCTAGTTTTTTCTAGCGATTTTTTTTGTAATTTTACGAAACGAAACGAAACCAAGAATTCAGATTTCGCCATGCTCAAATTCCGCAGAATTTCGTTTCGAGCCACCTGAAACGAAATTTTTCTAAATACCGCATATGCTTACTATCGACAATGTTGCTGTGAGGTTTAAATAAGCTACCATCAGCGTGTGCTTATAGATTTACCAGTAGAAGCGTACTAAACGCTAGTGATGCTGTAATCATTTAAATTATTTTTCGCGATCACCATCTTAAATTCCACCTATAATCAATAGTAAATGAGTTGTGGAAAGTTATCAACCTGTTATAGGCCGCTTAACATCGAACCAGATCTTTAGTGTACGGCTACTACTCCAAAAATGCCGTAAATATAAGTTTCCAACGCTCAATCTGTTCATCAATTCCAAGTATACGATAGTCATTCCAAATGTACTTGGAAACTCCATATTGAGTATTTGATAGAGAAATGCCGAAAAAGGATCCATTTCCTACGTTCTATCTCCGGAACATGGTGGGGCGTTCACCCGGAAGATCTCATCAAACTATATAGAACGATTATTCTCTCTGTTTTAGAGTACGGCTTTTTCTGCTTCCTCTCAGCAGCTGATTGCCACCTTATTAAATTGGAACGAATTCAATATCGTTGTTTGCGTATTGCCCTTGGCTGTTTGCATTCAACGCAAAACATGAGCCTGGAGGTGCTTGCTGGAGTCACTCCTTTAAAGCACCGTTACTGGGAGCTCTCACTAAGAATACTGATCAAATGTGGAACAAGTAACACACTTGTCTTAGAAAACTTCGATAATATGCTTGAACTGGTTCGACATTCAAGATTTCTTAGAGTCTATCTCAACTACATATCGTGAGATTTTTGTCTTCCATGTTATAACCCACCTCGAGTCCACTACACCAACGACAGTTCCTCAATTGCATACGATCTGTCCATGAAACATGCCATTCAAGGAAAACCAGATCATCATCGACGTCTTTCTATTCCCCCTATTTTTTCTGAAAAATATGAACATGTCAATTGCAATAACAAATATTTCACTGATGGTTCTCGCATCAACGGATCCACTGGCTTCGGTGTTTTCAATGAGAATTCTACCACCTTCCGCAAACTTCAAGAACCGTGCTCGGTGTATGTTACTGAGCTGGCAGCAATAAACTTCGCTTTGGGGATAATTTCCAATCAGCCCGTAGACCATTATTTCATCTTCTCGGATAGTCTTAGTTCTATCGAGGCACTCCGGTCGATGAAACCTGTTAAGCACGCATCTTACTTTCTTTCAAACATAAGAGAGCAGATGCGTGTTTTGGTCGAAAGATCATTCAAGATTACCTTTGTTTGGGTCCCATCTCACTGCTCAATCTACGGCAATGAGAAGGCAGACTCGCTGGCAAAGGTGGGCGCACAGGAAGGTGAGGTGATTCTCGAGCAACGAGTTTTTCCCATTAGTCCGTCAGAGTACTCTTCAAAACTGGCAAATGAATTGGTCACACAATGAACTTGGACGGTGGCTTTTTTTTATACTTCCTAAAGTTTCTGCGTGAGCGTGGTTCAGAGGTGAGGACTTAAGTCGAGGCTTCATTCGCGCGATGTCGAGGCTTATGTCTAATCACTGTTCACTAAACGCACATCTCCACAGGATTAAACTGGTTGATAGCAATCTATGTAGGTGCGGAGCCGGTAACGATGACATCGATCACGTAGTTTGGTTTTGCACGGAAAATGACGCGTAAGAGTGCAACTAATGGATACCCTTGTGGCCCGAGGTAAACAACCCTTCAGGGAAGTTCGAGGTGTTTTGGGAGATCGCGATGTGGTTTATATGCAGGCCATTTATGCTTTTTTTTGCTCGTCTGACATCAAAGTCTAATACCTCATTTTTTTTCTTTCTCAGTTTTTTTTCTTGTCTTATTGTTCCGTGTACTATGAAGCTCTGGCCATCCGGAAGATTCTCCCTGAAGAACCATACCTCGAGCACGACGCTACGCTACACCAGTCATGTCAAATACCCGGATGAGCAGCTGAAATACCTCAAACCTAAATCCCAACCCCATCCGTCCCTAAATTACGTAATCTAACCTTGAGTCGCCACGAGTATCTTGGTCTATGTCCCTTCCTCGTACTAACTGCAAATAATAATGATATCAATTGTAAATATCAAAAAGAATCTCGGCTCCGTTAAGCGTTATACACGCTTAACACAATAGATAAAAAAAAAGTATACGATAGTATAGACCGCGTAGAGCTATGGGAACTCAAGGACAAGAACAGCTTCTCCGAGAAGCTTCTTTCGGATGGATTTATAAAACTCCACGAACTGCTTTTGCTTTGCGAGTTCCTATGTTTTTGTTTTAAACGTTGTAACGGTAGTCAATATTTGTTTTTGAAGTTCTTTGTAAATTAGGTTTCTAAATTTGTAAATATAAATATCTAAAACTGTAAATATATACTTCTTTGTTATATGTTAATAATTATTCTCGACTTAATTTAAATTCATAAATTTCGATACAACACAACATGGAATACCAAATAAAACGAACCGTGTAGCTGGTGCAGACTTGCATGCAATTTAAATAGAACGTTGCGTGAAGAGGTTAGTTGCTACGCCTGAAACGCATAAGCGCCTTTGAAGCGGATCACCATTCGTGACACCGTTACATAAAATCCGAGCAATGAGAAAGGGTTCGACTTGCAATCGGGGATATGAGTAGCAGACCAAACCGCTTCGAATGGGAGGGAGATGTTTACAATCTATCTCTTACAATCAGGGTCAACGTAATCCGTCGCGCTTCAATTTCCGGTTACATTGCCAAAGAACGTTAATCTGAGGATTATTTGCAATCGACTCGTTCACTTTGATTACTTTGATTTGTGGTGAAAGAAGGGCGCGATCCTTTAGTTTGTTCCGTGGTGTAATTGGTTCGTGAATTTAAACGTGAAGTGTTCGACAGGCTAATTAATCTTTTCTGTGTTCCCCGTATAGGCTAGCCTAGTTGTAAATTGTGCGGTAGAGTTTTTGTGAGCTGTGCGACTGTCTTGTGTGTTAAAGGTAACCAGACCCCGAATTGAGTGTCATTAGTGTAGTCTTATTGTGTCAATGACCTATCTGTGCGGTCAACGACCTTCGCTGTCTTTATTTTTGAACAGCCCTAGACGACAAAGCCACCGCCTGCATGCCATCACCATTGCTCGTCGCTATCGCCAACCCTTGTCACGCTCTGGACTCAAGGTTTCCCGCCTTGACGAAGGCGGAAGGGAGTAACAACCGTCTAACTGCACTCCAACCGGCGACCCCAGTCAAACCCCGGCCGATTGAGTCGGCCCGAACCGTAAGTGTTTCCAAACCTTTTTTCCGGACCCGTTCGCGGTTCCGAGTGTGCTGTAGTCAGCGAAATTGGCGAACCGTCGCACACTGGGGCAGCCCTGGTTCAAACATGGAATAAACCTCTCAGTCATTAAAATGATGAAATTTACCATAGGTATCTTCAGCGAAGTTTCAATATACATCAATGCCGACATTTTGGTCATTTTTAGCGATAATCGCATAAAAGTCCCAAGCGCCAATTTGGCCAAACAGCGTTTTTAAAGTGTGATTTCTTCAGAGAAGTTGCTTATCATTCAATTTCGATGAACCTTGCTAAAAATTTTAAATTTCCAGAGCCTACTGTGATGATTTATTTGCATATTTTGAAAAGAAAGACCAAAAATTAAATTTGATCAGTAATTGTACTTTTTCAACACTTTTACTATTGGGTATTATTCAAAATCATAGATATTGGTAAAATACACGATTCGTGGCGTTGATCCAGTTAGAAAAAATGATTTTTGGCGATTAATCGTGGAAAAAAAGCAAATTTATGGTATTTTTCACATATGCCGATTATGCGATGGGGCAGAGACGGGCAGCTGTTTTAATCGGCAATGGACAGAAAAATGCATGCCCTTTCATACAAACACTTCCTCAAAGACATGATATTCGATGATTTTTTTCAAAATTAATTTTACTGAATGCCAGTACTGATGCTATAAAAAAATACCTCCTAATGATTTTTGTTTAGTTAGGAGGGTAAATAATTGAACAACATGGTACGATGAATTAAATTTGAATTCGCATCGCATTTGTTAAAAAAATATAAGAACTAATGAAATATTGTTATTGCCCCTTTGGGAGATATTATTTTATTTAAAAATATTTGTATACACCCAGAAGAAAATAGATAAAGATTAGATTTGATAACATATTATTGATTACTTTTTGTTCATGAGCTTTTTATATCAAACAATACCAGTATTTTCATATTCACTTTTAGTAAATAATGTGATATTTGCAAAAGTGTCCTATGTATCTGCGAGTTTTCTTATATTTTATAAAGAAGTGTAACAGTAAAATATGTGAAGGCATATGTGAAAAATACCATAAATTTGCCTTTTTCCACGATTAATCGCCAAAATCATTTTTCTAACTAGATCAACGCCACGAATCGTGTATTTTACCAATATCTATGATTTTGAATAACATAGAATAGTAAAAGTGTTGAAAAAGTACAATTACTGACCATATTTCATTTTTGGTCTTTCTTTTCAAAATAAGCAAATAAATCATTACAGTAGGCTCTGGAAATTTGAAATTTTTAGCAAGGTTCATCGAAATTAAGTGATAAGCAACTTCTCTGAAGAAATCACACTTTCAAAATGCTGTTTGGGCAAATTGGCGATTGAGACTTTTATGCGATTATCGCTAAAAATGACCAAAATGTCGGCATTGATGTATATTGAAACTTCGCTGAAGATACCTATGGTAAATTTCATCATTTTAATGACTGAGAGGTTTATTCCATGTTTGAACCAGTGTGCGTCGTAAGCTCCAGTCGGAGTCCATCGCAGTGGCCGAAATGGCCAATTAGAATAAGTCGTCGCATGCAAGACAAGTGATACCGAAAAGCGCTAGAAGTAGAGAAAGAGTAGAAGACCGCACAAGCTAGGGAAGTGAAGGGGACTAAGTAGGCCGGCCCAGAGATATGATTTGAAGCGAATTATAAAAATGTCCTACCGAAATAAACTATGTTTTTTTGTTTCTGTAAATTGTAGTTCCTAGTTAGACAGATGTGATTGAGAGAGTCTGGAGGGTATTTCACGTTTCGCGTTAGTATTGTCTGTCCGCGTATGTTGATCCGAATTGTTCGTCTTTCGAAGCGAGAGGGAAAGATGGGGTGGGAAGATTGTTACCAGTGATGATAATTTTATTTTTTTTTTTTTTTTACCATTTCATTTATTTGGTAGGCTCAGTCGTGTGTGACACTTTGCGGGGCCCCTTTTTTTAAGTATGATATTTTTACACTGAGTATCATCTTATCATCAACAGTTAGTAGGGAAGGGGGACGTAGACCATAATACTCGTGGTGACTCAAGGTTAACAATTACTTAATTCAGGACGGACGGGGTAGGAGTATGGGTTTAGGGTTATTCCAGCTGCTCATCCGGGCATTTGACGTTGGAAACGGTTTTGCGTGGCGTCGTGCTCGATTTTTGTTCGGCATGGAGCATCTTCCGGATGGCCAGGGCTTTGTGGTACACGGAACAGAAAAACAGAATCGGACAGAGAAAAAACTGAGAAAGAGATAAACACGGGCATTAGACTTTGATATCAGCCGAGTGAAGAAAGGCATAGATGGCCTGCATATAATCCACATCGCGATCTCCCAATACACCTCTTACTTCCCTGAAGGGTTGGTTACCTCGGGCCACAAGAGTATCCAATAATTGCTCTCTGGAAGGGTTATTTTCCGAGCAGAACCAAACGACGTGATCGATGTCATCGTAACCGGCTCCGCACCTACATAAGTTGCTATCGACAAGGTTTATTCTGTAGAGATGTGCGTTTAGTGAATAGTGATTGGACATAAGCCTCGACATCACGCGAATGAAGCCTCGACTCAAGTCCTCACCTCTGAACCACGCTCGCGCAGAAACTTTAGGAACTATAGAAAATAGCCACCGTCCAAGTTCGTTGTGTGACCAATTCATTTGCCAATTTTGAAGAGTACTCTGACGGACTAATGGGAAAAACTCGTTGTTCGAGATTTGTCTATCATAAACTTCACCTTCCTGTGCGCCCTCCTTTGCTAGCGTGTCCGCTTTCTCATTGCCATAGATTAGGCAATGGGATGGGACCCATACAAAGGTAATCTTGAATGATCTTTCGACCAAATCACGCATCTGCTCTCTTATTTTTGTAAGAAAGTAAGATGCGTGCTTAACTGGTTTCATCGACCGGAGTGCCTCGATAGAACTAAGACTATCCGAGAAGATGAAATAATGGTCTACGGGCTGATCGGAAATAATCCCCAAAGCGAAGTTAATTGCTGCCAGCTCAGCAACATAAACCGAACACGGTTCCTGAAGTTTTCGGAAGGTGGTTGAATTTACATTGAAGACACCGAAGCCAGTGGATCCGTTGATGCGAGAACCATCAGTGAAATATCTGTTGTTGCAATTGACATGTTCATATTTTTCAGAAAAATGGAGGAATAGATATTTGTCGAAGATGATCTGGTATTCCTTGAATAGCGTGTTTCATGGACAGATCGTATTCAATGGAGGAACTGTCGTTGATGAAGTTAACTCGAGGTGGATTATAACATGGAAGACAAAGATCTGACGATATGTAGTTGAGGTAGACCCTCAGGAATCTTGACTGACGAATCAGTTCAAGCATATTATCGAAATTTTCTAAGACAAGTGTGTTACTTGTCCCACATTTGATCAGTATTCTAAGTGAGAGTTCCCAGTAACGGTGCTTTAAAGGAGTGACTCCAGCAAGCACCTCCAGGCTCATGTTATGCGTTGAATGCATACAGCCGAGAGCAATACGCAAACAACGATATTGAATACGTTCCAATTTAATTAGGTGGCAATCAGCTGCTGAGAGGAAGCAGAAAGAGCCGTACTCTAATACAGAGAGAATAGTCGTTCTATAGAGTTTGATGAGGTCTTCCGGGTGAGCACCCCACCACGTTCCGGATATAGAACGTAGAAAATGTATCCTTTTCCGGCATTTCTTTATCAAATACTCAATATGAAGTATCCAGGTACACTTGGAATCAAACCAGACCCCAAGGTATTTAGAAGATAAAGATTGGTTGATGTCATCATTCAACAGCTTTAGTTTCAGTTGAGCTGGATTCCGCTTTCTAGTAAACACAACCAATTGAGTTTTTGCGGTGAAAACTCGATCCCTAAATGTCTGGCCCAAACAGTCAGGTTATCTAGGAACTTTGCAATGGTCCTTGCATGGCATTTGCACATGGACCTCTTAGAGAGATCACGGCGTCATCTGCAAGTTGTCTGAGCGTGCATTGTCCTATATTGTCAATATCTTTAACATAAAAATTATAAAGCAAGGGACTTAAACATGATCCTTGGGGAAGGCCCATGTAACTATTTCTGGAAGTTGTCAGAGTGCCGAGAGTAAAGTTCATATGTTTTACTGACAACAAATTGTACAAGAAATTATTTAAAATATCGGGTAATCCACTACTGCGCAGATTGTCTGACAGTACTTCTATGGAAACTGAATCAAAAGCGCCCTTAATATCCAAAAATACTGAAGCCAGTTGTTCCTTGTGTGCATAGGCCAGCTGTATATCTGAAGAGAGCAACGCTAGACAATCATTTGTTCCTTTACCTTTTCGAAAACCAAACTGAGTATTTGAAAGCAATGTATTTTGTTCGACCCAATGGTCGATTCTTGAAAGGATCATTTTCTCCAATAACTTTCTCATGCATGATAGCATGGCAATCGGTCAGTATCAATTGTGATCAGACGCTGGTTTCCCAGGCTTTTGAATAGCTATTACTTTCACCTGTCGCCATTCTGGTGGCACAATGTTGTACTCCATGAAACAGTTGTACAGGCCAAGTAATCGTCTTTTAGCGATATCAGGGAGGTTTTTCAGAAGGTTGAATTTAATGTTATCGCATCCCGGGAAGAGTTGTTCGATGAAAGAAGAGACATAGATAGTTCCAGCATTGAGAATGGTCCACCCAGAGAACCGGGATCAGTAGTTGATTCTCTAAATAGCGGTTCAGCTGGTACGGAATCTGGACAGACCTTTTTTGCGAAGTTGAATATCCATCGATTGGAGTATTCTTCACTCTCGTTGGTGGAGATACGGTTCCGCATATTGCGGGCCGTTTTCCAAAGAGTTGTCATTGAGGTTTCTCGTGATAGTCCCTCGACAAAACGTCGCCAGTGGCTACGCTTTTTAGCCTTAAGAAGGTTTTTCAGCTTTCTTTCAAGCCTCAAATACTCTTCGAAAAGCTCAGACCTTCCATGTTTACGGAAAGCCTTGAAAGCATCAGATTTCTCAGAATACAACTTAGTACATTCATCATCCCATCCA
Source organism: Armigeres subalbatus (assembly GCF_024139115.2). NCBI lineage: Eukaryota > Metazoa > Arthropoda > Insecta > Diptera > Culicidae > Armigeres > Armigeres subalbatus. Next base: position 367,330,138 of record NC_085140.1, on the reverse strand, counting down.
GGAGTGGCTGGTCTTCTTATGACAGATGTACTTGGAACGCGTCGTTTCTGAGCTTCTATTGCGCTTTTATGAATCAATTCTGTAAGGAATCGATATTCATCCAGTGGAGGAAGAATATCAGTTGATTCAATATAAGTTTTTACCGCCGATGCAAATTTTTGCCAATCAATGTTCTTCGTGAGGTCAAAAGGAACATTAACTGGCTCTGATCTTTGATAGCCACTTTTGATTGTAGTGACTATCGGCATGTGGTCACTACCATGGGGATCTTGTATTACCTTCCACGTGCAATCTAATGATAGTGAATTTGAACATAAAGACAGATCAATACGGCTTTGTTGACCATTCGGTCCTATTCGAATTACTTCACCTGTGTTCAAAATATTCAAGTTGAAATCGTCGCACAAATCATAGAAAATAGGCGCTCTGTTACCGTCTCTAGTTTCGCCCCAAGCAATACCATGTGCATTCATATCACCCAGTATTAAAACTGGGGATGAGAGAAGAGAGACTGCGTTCCAAAGATGCCGACGATTAAGAGAGGCATTTGGAGGAATGTACACTGAAGCTATGCAAAGATCTTTATTCTTTACATTTACTTGGCAAGCGACGATTTCTAAACCATTAACAGTCGGAATGGGAATTCTGTAGAAAGTGTGACATTTTTGATTCCCAAAAGAACGCCACCATAATGATCATTCCGATCTTGGCGAATAATATTAAAATCGTGGAAGTTGATTTCATCTTCAGAAGAAAGCCATGTTTCACAGAGTGCAAATACATCGCAATCGGAGTTGCGAATTAAAAACTTGAACACGTCCAATTTATTTTTCAGACTATGACAGTTCCACTGCAGCACAGTGATTGTATCTTGTATGGCCGTATTATCCATCGAAAGATACAAGTCCTGCAAGAAGGGGCCATGAAACAGTCAATTGCTTCAGATAACTTTCAACTGTTGGAATAAAGAGGTCAATGATTGGCCTCAATGAATTCGGAATATTGAATAAGTTCAAAATACGATCCACAAGGTCCTTAAAGGATATCAATCCTCGCTTGGACGAGATTCTTTTCTTAGAAATGCGAGTAGCAGTTTTCTGCTCAGAGATATTCTTTGACAGATGTTTCTTTGTAACATCAGTTTTAGGCAATGGCAGGAATGTCTTACTGCAACATGGGTCAAAAGGAGCAGTATAGACAGGCTGCTTCGGAATTTTAAATAATCCCCCATTACCATCAGATTTCGGCAAGCTTCTAGGGATGATTTTTGTTTTCTTACGGCGCAATCCCGGGAAGACAGTTTCTTCCTCTTTTCGGGTACGTGTACCTCCGCAGAATCATCCATATCGGCTACGTCAGAGTCCGATTCGTCAATGGAAATAACATCATAAAAATCACTAACTTGAACGGCAGCTGAAATAGCAGCCGTTGCGTTGGTAGTTGCGGATGTGTCTTGCGACTTTACCATTTCCGCATACGACTGCTTGGAGCGCTGTACCAACGAGCGCTTCACTTTTTGGGTGCGCCTTCTGTACAGCGAGCATTCTTGCAAACCATGGGAGGATCCAAACCACAATAAGCACATTTTGTTGCTTGTTGTTGGCAGGCCTCCTCCTATGCTTCTCAAAACATTTGCCACAACGGGGCTTGTTGTCGCAAAACTCGGCAGTGTGCCCCAACTGTTTGCAGTTGGTACAATTGAACACCCTTGGCACAAAAAGTCGCACCGGAAATAACATATTTTCAATGTCTACATATTTTGGGAGAATCGAACCGGCGAACGTCACCCGAAGCGAACCTGACTTAGAATACACTTTCTTACCATCTACCATGGCTGCTGAATGCAACTCTTTGCAATCCAGAATATCCACAGTAGATTGCAGGGCGTTCTTAATACGACCTTTTCCTGCAAGTACATCCTTGCAGGTCAGGCTCGCTGCGTTTATCACACCTTCAATTTCGACCTCTCGCGAGGATATAAACTAAGTACTCAGTATTGTATGCCTTGTTTTTAGCAATATCATTTTGCAATCTGATATGTAGATGCGGTTATGCGTAGTTTGTTCCGATTAATCTGATGAAAATCAGTTTTCGGAAAACGACGCGTCAAATCACGCTTGATGCCTAGAAAATCAAGGCTTTTCGCTTTCTGCCGGAAATAAACAACCCAGGGACCAGGTGATGTGGCCTGGTAAAATCGCGTGCGAACAACATTGTCTGTTGAAGGCGAATCGCCTTCACTCGCTTCGTCCATGTACGCAAAGAAAACAAAACTTAAATAAATTTATTTAAGAAAAAAACTTTTTTTGGACCAGGCTAATGCCCACTCTTTCTGCACTGCCCGATTCTTTCTGTTTGCGAAAAAGTGTAACCAACTCTACGCTGTTGAAGCAGAACAGCGTGGAATGATGCCGTATGCAAACAATGGAATGCTGTTAGTTGCTGCTTGTAGGTACCGGGTACGACGTCGTCGTTTGGGGTGGATGATACTCCGTCACGGCACTGCAATGATCACCAGTTGGTGATTTACCAATTGCAGCCCGCTTCCTTCTGGCCGCCAGGAATTCACCTTGCGAAGAGTCCGGTGCCGTTTTTCGGCAGTAGCAAAACCGCGCGTTTAACTGAAGCGCACTTCGAAACGAAACTCTAATTCGCGTGAAGAGATACAGATCCTACGTCTGACTCAATCCGATGCGACACAGGGAATGATGATAATTTTATACTGTGGACACGTGATAGGATTTGGGAGTGTGCTGGGTTTCGTTGGTCAGGATTGTAAGAGTTTGGTTGTCGGTATCGTGGGTTAGACAATTTGAGTGTGGGTGGTCAGTTACGTGTGTTCCTAGTGTGTTGAACAATTTCCGGACTGGTTCATTAACCAGTCTATAGCCGGGCAAACTAACCCGACGGGTGGTCCTCTTCGGAGGTGGCGCGTAAGTCATCCGTTGCAAAATCCTCCAGGAACAGCCGCGGCACTGCGACGACTACAACGTATCAAGAAATATGAGAATCATAAAGATAAAGAATTTCTAGAGTTTGTTTTATTCCAGGGGTGAGCATAAACAATATTTGTAAACTGCTGTTAAATGCACGAGCAGTCAACTTCATCATGGACAAAAAAAGGGGGGCAGCATAAAAGTGCGCGAGCATAATATAACTTGTATGCAAGATGCTCGCGCAAATCTTCAAATTTTGCCGCTATGTTGAACTGATATATTCCAATGAGTTATAATAATTAAAATTGGATGTGTGTAGTAAAATAAAACTGAAACCAAATCTTTTTATTCTACATCTGGATATTACTAAACCACAATGAAAAACTAATTAATTCACCCAAATTTTAAAGTGCCATTCTCCACGCAGCTTTTTCTTCTTCTTCTATGGCATTACAGTCCAATTGGATCTTGGCCTGTTTTTCAACTTTGTATTCTATTAGTATTTCCACAGTTATTTATTGAAAGCTTACAATGCCCGCCATTGTATTGCATGAGTATTGTGTGGAAAGTACAATGAATACTAGAGTGGTTCAAAAACCGATTTTGCTCCACAGTGCTCATCTGATTCTTTATCATGTTCTGATTGTCCTCTCAAAATTTGAGCTCTTTTGGATTAAAACTGATTTGGCACAAGCCGTTTTAAGTTTACATGCAAATTAGTATGGAGTAATTTATTTTTTCGTTATACTGTTTATGGCGCTTCCTCATTAAGCGCAGGATAAAAGAAAACCTACATAGCTAAACGGAATACTCAAAAGCTTTCACTCAGTGAAAACCGCATGTTGATTAATCGCCCCAATAATTAGTAATCGATTTCAATACAGGTTGCGAATCTTTAGTCATGATCGTTAAACTGCTTTGAGAACATCACTGAAATGTGCAGTGCAACATAGGGTAACGGCTGTATTTTGGACCGTGCTCATATTTTGGACCACCTAGCTCAGCGGTTCTCAACATGGGGTACATGTACCCCTGGGGGTACCTTCTCTGGTCTCAGGGGGTACCTGAGACAAAAATGCATAATGGCAGATATTGTAAAAACTAAAAAAAAATGATAAAAAATTCTTGATTTTCAACTGTCTAAAAAGAGCTTGAATAATGTTTCGCTTGATTTTCAATCTTAACACAGTTGTGATACAATTGCACATAATGAGTTTGTTGAATAATTCACTGTGTCAACTTTAAAAAGGAACTACCGTCCGAAGGGGTTTGTTTTGGTACTTTGAGAGTTCCTTTTAGAATAATAAATAACATAGTGGAGCACAACGCGGGTTTTCTTCGAAATTGAGGCTTTGTCATCCACAACACATTTTGGCACATAGATGATGTTTGAAATTCTTGAATTAAACATCCATGTCTCAGTTCTAGAGTTTAAAAATATACATTCGAACCATAACTGGATTCAGAAACAATGTTAAGTGGAAAGTACCATGAGGTAACAAAATCCGTACAACACCTGAAAATAAAAAAGGGTGTTTGAAGTAATTAATTGATAAATAATTTATCTTATCCTGTTCAAATACTTGACAGTAAACTTTTTGGCCATTGAAGTAAAAAGTAGGCTTTGAAATTAAAACACCAATCAAAAACAAATCGACACCCAGTAAACACAAAATTTCTTGTGTCATATGTTTGCGTGTTGACCATAATTGTATCATAGTGACTTTGCTTAAACTTCAAATCGCAATGAATAGAGTAAGATCGGCGCAATATGAATCAAATGGATCCCTGCTGAATTGGTCTGCTTTTAAACGTTCAGTCTAATAATAGCTGTACGAATTTTGATATTTTGATTTGAAATCAATCCACAAGGAACAGATTATGATTCAGCAGGCACTTGCTCATTATTTTAAAATGTTTTCAGTAGTTTTGTGTTTTCGTAGTAATGTGAACATCAATCCAAAACTGTTTTCAATAGTCCAATCCAATGATTCTGAGAAGTTCATGACGTAAAAACGGTGTTGTATAAAATACAACATTCAGAGCCGTTGAAATAAATGTCAATAAAAACGTGAAACGGTAGGGTGTTCCGTCTTTGGGTGTTCCTGAATCACAAAAATTTCGTCAGAATGTTGATATATGTAATTCAATACCTCCTGAATAAAAATAACTAAATAACCTTACACATTTTGAAAAAGTTATCTATTTATTTTTAATGTTTGTTGTTTTAATTTTAAAGCCCATGTGAACGATTAGAAAAATTATTAATAAATTCTCGGGTACTTATTGAAAAGGTCATAAGTGATTTTGTAAACAAAGATTCAAACGTTGATTTATCCAGTCTGATAGCACTCCCACGCAAATCATCACCACAGACAGGTAGGGTGGGTTCATAATATCAAAGTTCAGCAAAACAAACCAAACAAAGAACCAAAGTTCTCAGAAACGAAAAACAATGCCCAATTAATTCTAAAAAAATTAATTTATGTCCCAAACGATATTTTCTTTTTTTCCTGTTAACATCGCCAAAAAATGATCGACAATTAGTTCTCAAATTTCAACAGCTCTGTCGAAATACAAAAACTCTTGAAGTTTCATTGGCAGTCTAAGAATATATTTGAAAATTAAATAGAGGAATATCAATGAATAACGAATAGTTCAAATATATGTTTGGAGTTAAGTAAAAAAATGCGAATAACCATTTTGAATCTTAGGTTTCCTGCTGCATTTTCATGTAAATTATAAATTACGCAACAATTCCTGCTATAGTCTGACTTTTTAATTTCCAGAAAAAAATCTTAAGGGGTACCTCAAGCAACGACAAAGCCTCAAGGGGTACCACACACCGAAAAGGTTGAGAACCGCTGACCTAGCTGAATTTTGCATATTTATATCACACAGAACTAAATAAAACATGCAACATTTAAATTTTATTGCAAAAAGAAACTATCCATAAGGTATCTCCTACATTTGTTTCTTATAAAATAAAGCCATTATTAAGAATATTTTCACGTATTTACCCTTTCCGGCTAGATTAGACCAAAACCAAGACGACATTGTAAAATGGAATTCAACTTTCAAAATCTGTAAGTTTTTTTTTTGTACATAGATTTAAAGCATGTGAATGATGTTGTTGACCTTCTTCTTCTTCTTCTTATCGGCATTACATCCCTACACTGGGACAGAGCCGCCTCGCAGTTTAGTATTCATGAAGCACTTCCACAGTTATTAACTGCGAGGTTTCTAAGCCAAGTTACCATTTTTGCATTCGTATATCATAAGGCTAACACGATGATACTTTTATGCCCAGGGAAGTCGAGTAAATTTCCAATCCGAAAATTGCCTAGACCGGCACCGGCAATCGAACCCAGCCACCCTCAGCATGGTCTTGCTTTGTAGCCGCGCGTCTTACCGCACGGCTCAGGAGGGTCCCCCTGTTGTTGACCTATTAGAACCTAATTGAAGCAGTTTCAGACCTGGAGCAAAACATTCCAAGTTTAAAAACAGTATTCTGAGGCATGTCCAAAATAGGTTCGTTTTTCATTGAACCGAACATATTTTCGACATATCTTCTTTTTAAGTTCTAGATCTCTTAAACTTTTGCCTTTTTGCTACCAGAGGTGAGCCAACAAAGAGCTGAAAGTCTCTTAAATGAAAACAATAATAATAATAACTTTTGTTTTTACCAACCATTTATTTCTCTAGTATCAAACCATTCATAAATTACCGTTCATACCGAATTTATAAATTACCGTTCATTGATGTAAGTCCTTGAAAAATGTCTATCAAACCAACATGTAACTGTTTTCATTATTTCATACGAAAATAGTTAAGAAAGCTTCATGACAAAAACCAATCTTTGCTAGAGCTCTCCGTCCGTGCTGCTTGCCAATGGAACAGAGTTCCGTGTTCTACGATTAGGTATGTTTCGTTTGGAAAAAGTATGCGCAAGGAGCAACGAAGAACCGAGCAACCCCAAGAGCAACCTAGAAATACTAGAATAAGAGATCGGCGAAGACGCCATCTTGTTTCCAATCGAACCGTCAAAAGCGGTTCCATTTCGACTTGTTTACTTTTTGCATCCATAAGAAGCAAGCAAAAAGTACAAGTGCTGCCAGTATTATTTTCACGGTTTCATGCATTTTCATACGTTGCCATTTCGACAGTTTTTCACTCCGCCGGTCTCTGGTTATAGGGTTGCTAGAGCAACCCACTAATGTCAAGGACGCAAATGGAACAAATCGGTAAACTACATAAAAAGTGACCAGGTGCATACATCACGGCCAGTGGCCGCACGTTTGTTTTGCTTTGATGATGCTGTACCGAGTGGTATTGCAATTGATTAGTTTCAATACCCTTAGCTATTCGTATTGTTCTAAGCTTTTGAGTGATTATAAAAATGTATTGCTTAACAAATACTTCAAAGATGAAACGTCAAAAATGCTGGGGATCACTAATTTAATCTAATAGTAACATAACTTTGCAAGCAATCCAAAATTATTCGAGTGGTCCAAAATATGTTAAACAATAGGTGGTCCAAAATTAAATCTTACATATTTTCAGAATTAATGATATTTTGGTTCTTTCGGTGGGATTTACAAACATTTTATATATAAATATGTTATTTTGTTGAGAAAATTTAAAAAGGGAATCAACGAACAGGGCACGGGTGAGCTGCAGAGACTTTTGTACAGCCGTACGGAGGACATTTCAGCTCATGTGCGCCTGGGTGCTCTTCTCCTCGTTGTGGCTTGTGGGTCACGGGTGATGTAGGGTAACCATCTTCTTCTTCTTATTGGCATTACATCCTCACACTGGGGCAGAGCCGCCTCGCAGCTTAGTGTTCATTAAGCACTTCCACAGTTATTAACTGCGAGGTTTCTAGGCCAGGTTACCATTTTTTTGCATTCGTATATCATTTTATTGTGGAGATTTTTATGAGGACATCCAACGGTTCAATCCTGTTGAAATTGATAAGTGGAGCATTTGATCAGGTTACCAACTTGCTCTTCATGGCAAAGCGGCGCTGTAGTAGTAGAACAGTATCGTTGACGGGGTCAGGTTCGTTCAGCTGTTGCATAGAGATGAGCTCCCGAAGTGATCCATAATTTCATCGACAACAATGGCGAACCTTTTCTCCCTCATTACCAGTTCCGCGAAAAGTTGATTTGCTTGTTTTCTCACTTCTTTCTTCCTTTTCGTGCCAGACGTGAGAAATGAGGAGTTAGAAGTGTCACTTCTCATGGGCATGGGCTGACTGTCGTCCGATTGGAGTAGCGGCTACCGTGGTTTTGTTTTTCAGTGATTGAATGGAAGAATGAATTGTTAAAAGAAATGTCAATCATTCCTGTCCCTGTTTAGGACTAAAACTATTTATCCAAGAAAAGGTATTAACCGTTGAAAATAATCTTCATCAAACTTCAACTTCAACAAACTACACTAGTTTTTGTTTTTACAAGAATTACATTTTCTCAAATTTGCGCTCATCCTGAATTTTTAAAACGAGCAAAAACTACGAGTAAAAATAGAATCCTGTGTATTCGGCTAAAGTTTTCGAATTTTCTCCGTTTAAAGGACAATGACGATCCTGAGAAGTTTTTTGACGTAAACTACGTCTAAGGGGAAGACTCTGATACAGGGTGTCAAATGAGAATTTCAAAACTGGAGACCGTCACGAAATCATGTAAGATTTGTAACATTAATAGGTCCTTTATCTTTCAATGGATTTTAATGATTTATATATCAATCGATTCGTAAACTTTCCACCAATTGGCCAGTAGTATTGAAACTATTGATTATCAACGCTAAACTATTGAAAATTTTAGTTCTTTCATGCATCGTGCATCCCCTATACAGCGCGTTCCAATCCTTGGTAATTGCCTACTTTTAGGGTATTATTCATTATTGAACTGGGTTGTATGAATGGGGTGGCCCAGCCGCTAAACAGTGGAGTCCCTACTCCTTCATAGAGTGGGAGATGCTGCTAAAGCTGGGTAGTATTGTCGTGGGATTGTTCCTTCTCTTCTATATAGAGCGGAATAGTTGGTTTAGTGTACTATATTTGGTTTTACGTAGTTTACGTCGAACGGTCGTGTCTTGTATACAACCCCAATTTTTTTATTTTCAATAATACGCTTTTTCAAATACTAAAGCATCTAAACGAAGTTTTCCATTAAGGGGGCGTCATCGATTTGGCTATTTTTCGCTAATCTGCCTTCATTTGGAATACATTTTCAGCATTGCCACTGGTGGCGCGGTATCGCAACAGACGTTATTTTTATAATCATAAACATTTTCTTCACATAAAATGCTGGTTCGTTAAGGTTGAATGATTTGCAGCAACCACGCCAACAATCATTACCAATGCGATGGATTTCCATTGAAAATGCTTCCAGCGTCTTCGTGCTGCTGTGTACGCTCCGCTTCAAACCTGGAAACCTGCAAGTTGCTTGATTTTGATGTCTGTGCGATGCATGTACGTAATTGGTCGGTTTACCTATTTTAAACTTTTCACCAATATTATCGATATTCTTCTTTCTTCTTCTTTGTTGGCATTGGATCCCTCACTGGGACAGAGCCGCCTCGCAGCTTAGTGTTCATTAAGCACTTCCACAGTTATTAACTGCGAGGTTTCTAAGCCAAGTTACTATTCCTGCATTCGTATATCATGAGGCTAACACGATGATACTTTTATGCCTAGGGGAGTCGAGACAATTTCCAATCCGAAAATTGTCTAGACCGGCACCGGGAATCGAACCCAGCCACCCTCAGCATGGTCTTGCTTTGTAGCCGCGCATCTTACCGCACGGCTAAGGAGGGCCCCTTAAATAGTTGAAAATCAGTATTTTCAGATAAATACAAAGAAGCGTTGACTCATCCTTGATCGAATGATAAAAAATGGAAATCCATCGACAAACGGGTGAGATATTAACGTTCAAAGTTTATCATATTTTCGTGACGGTCTCCGATTTTCGCAATCGCAAAGTGTACCCCAAAAAATAAATAAAAAGACGTAGTCCTACGTCAACACGGATTGTGTGTATTTTATCACAAAGAAAATTCAACAAACCGAGGATACAAAATTTCAAAACTCCACCAAAGGAAAGATACGATTCCATCAAACCTTCACACACACACAATTAACTACTATCTGTACTATTTCAAATTAACGCAGACTGACAGTGAACAAACTAAATGCTAACCCAACCAGGAACCAGGTCAGCAGGACTAGATATTGTAAACACACCAAATGGTCAGTTCCTCAAAGGAAATTGTCCAAATTTTTCGACCGCATCCGGCATCACACAAACCTACTGACGTACAAACCGGCTGTCCTAGACCAGCGACCAAGGCAAGGCATTAATGTTCAGGAAATGTCGATACCAACCCACGCAAACCTACTGCTCCGCTACAAGGCAGAAGGCATCCGTCCGCCTAACGATCGATAGTAGTCTCGGCTTGGTTTTCAGCTTTCTAACCACTTAAACGACTTCCCAACCCGACGGTAAGTGGATGGGAAATGACTAAAAAACAGTACCTACTTCGTACAATCAACGAACTACAAACCGCCAAACGCGGTGGCATTATCGAGTGCGATAAAAAATAGCCATTCAAAAAGTTTACAACCATTTCGCAGTAAGTACGATGCGTACACGGATAAACACGCGGATAAATCGCCGCCGATGAATGGATCGCGGAGGATTGCAAAACCTATATCTTGCCTGCCTGATTTAAATGGAAAAAATCCGTGTTACACGCCAATGAGGGATCAGTATGATCATTGTGAATAGTGCGCGATTGTGTAGCCTTTTGTTTTCATATTATTCAGCAAATTGAAAAACTAAAGCTAAAAGATTTTTTTTAATAGATGTCAAATTGCTACCCAATTATTCACCAAGCATGAAATTTTAAGATGGGCTGTACTTTTGGCGGATCTATTTTTTATGCCAAAGTGGTAATAACCTCCTGAGATCGAGCGGTGAAGATTGCGACGTTGATTGCATAAAATTAACGCTCATCATGTCCACTGCACGGCGTACCAAGTACTGGTAGGAAACCAACCGTCTATTTGAGTATCACTAGGAAACAGCATATTAGGAAAATGACTACCGCTGGAACACGTGTTAATTTCGTGATTTCCCACGCGACATCTGGACTGTTACGCAGCCCGACTTTCGCGATGATACAACAACTTTGATGGTAATAATACTTGAATGTGGTATATTTGTTTACCCGACATACCATCTTCGTCTATTTAGTATCTATTTTAATAACTTCTGTTTTTCAATTCAATCATGCTTATCTTATGAAATTCATTTATTCGTCAACAATGCTGCCATACAACTCATAATAATGGATTATACAATACTGACGCTTCCCACAAGCGAGAACCAAATTTGCTTAAATGATGAAGGACAACCCTAAAAAAACTATCAACGTTAGATGATATCGACAAAAATAATTGTATATAAGCTAAATACTACGAGGAAATCATAATCTTAGCTAGGTTGCTAAATCAAGAAAAAGAATGTAAGAATAAGTTGATCCTCCGTTCACTGGTTTTCGGGAAAGTAGAAATTGAGTTTATGTGGGTACATATTTTGAACTTCAATTTTGCTCAAATTAAACCTACATGTTTCTATCGAGTATAATGTGCTCCATATCTCATTGTACATCGAAACTATTATCGATTGAAAATATCCAACAGTGCTGAAACTTAATCCATTTGGAAATAAAAGCTGAGCTTCAGTACGATAAATAAGTCGGTTCTCTGAAAGTGAAAGAGAGTACGTCATTCCATACGCCAAGTGCCCAACAGAGGATACACATCTGGCTTCAAAGTACCCATCGTTGACTATCCGGCTCAAACTGTTTGGGCGGGTTTGCGGTCGCCCCGGGAGACATTCATCTCCGTCCACTTCCGCGCAGCAGTTGGGCCACGATCGTCGCCCGGATCAGTTGCTCATCATCATCATCTCTCGGATAGCGCGACGGCAGGGACGCAGAAAACCCGAACAGTGAGCGCAGCGCAGCAGTGTCCATAAGCTTTTCATGGTCGATTATGCAATGGAGTCGCCGCGATTGCAGCAGCAGCAGCTGAGTTGGTCATAACAGACCTTGTAGTAAAACAATCGAAAAGTCAACGGATCGTGAAATAAGGTGGGAAGCGGTGAAATTGTTGAGCAGTTTTTAACCATTTCCCCCATCCTTTGGCTGGCACGGTGTTGAGTGCTCGACTCGTGGCTTAAGGATTGGGAGGGAGCTCCCTGCGAACAGAGAGAGGGTGGATAGATCGCAACGAGCTTGATTATTTGTGGCGCGGAGTCGATTCGTTTCGGTTCGTTCTAAGCTTGGTTGATCCACGTGGAGTGACAAAGGTGTGAGGCGTGGGAAGCAACCGAATCTCGAGTGAGTGATTGATCGATAGAGGAATACCATCGAAATTGAAAGTGAAGACAACCGAGATGGAAAGGAAAATCAATCGGTTAACGAGAGAAGAGTCGTGCTTGATTACGAGTGCCATCCTTCAATCCGTTGGATAACGGCTCCAGACCGACCAGACGAAGCCAACATTTAGTGACAGTGCTGTTGATTGTGGTCATAAAGGAAGAAAAGGGGAAATGAGGCAATATTTAAACGAAGGCATAATATAGTTTACCATGTGAAAGTGAAATTGAATTGAGATTGAGACTTCAATCGGTCGGACGAATTCGGGTGGCGATCGGAGAGGCTGCTGACTTGTATAGATGCAAATTTAAATAATTAATAATATGGTGGAAAATATCTATGCAAAATTAGACACATAATATGAGGAAAAATTTGAAATATCTAGAGTACACCCAAAAACAATGAATGAATAGTCTTGTCTTTAGGTTATTTTTGTTTTATTTATCATGCAGTCCTAGCATGGCTCGTTTCTTTGGATTTTCTATTAAAGACGAGCAAAATAGACTCAACACAAAACTTCACTGATAACATTAGAGTATTAAAAGAAAATTTATGTATTTTCTATTGTATGTATAGCTATTTGGGTTTCTACTAGAATCTTTTTACTATACTAGAATTCATTGCAATTCTGTAAACCTTTTAATCGTCCAAATCAATAAACGATCAGGGGTTTAGATACTCTGCCAAGCATTTGGAAACCTATTACAGCCTTCATACTACTTGATTTCATGAAGATGGTTGTCAAATCAGCTATGATATAAATTAGGAAAAATTTCTACTTTATTATGGCGCTTCCGGTCAGCTGCAACGAGAGGGAAAAGCTCGATAAGAAGTTGAATTGCTGAAGGAAATTGCAATGCTGCCAGACCAGCAAGCTTGTAACAACTAGAGCCGGATAAACGTTGATCCGACATCTAATTGCAGTCCGAATGTTACTAGATGACCGACATGGTTGATGCTGGTGTAATCAAAACCTGTTGCAGGAAAGAGAGGGTATGTGGTTAGATGAAGATTTGGATTCCCGATAGCGATGTACTTCTGGTATTCATTGTTAAGCTTTAAAGCTATATTTTAGAAATTCTAGAAAAATATATTTAATATTAACAGAATGTGATCGACATGTTCTTATATAGACTGATAAACTTCACATCTTTTTTGTTTGAACATGCATACAGCGGCAATTGAAAACAGTTTTGAATCAGTATGATCAGTAGTATCTAAAGCGCAATTTTATGAAATTATGTACTTTTACCGAAAACTTATAAGTTAGGCACAGTAACAAGTATGGTCGACGGGCGCTACATTGTTTAGCCCAGAGGCTCCCAAACTTTTGGATATGCGACCCATCTAGCAGAATCCCATATTGCTTGCGACCCACCAGGTACCAAATGCATTGATTTTGTGAAATTAGATAAAAATGAGCTCGTGTTAGATTGGACAAATTATAATACATAAATTGTTTTATATCCTATCATTGTATTTGCCACCAATTTTTTGGATTGAATGTGGATTGGATTTGGATGGAATTTGAATTGAATTTGGGTTGGATTTGGATTGCATTTAAAATTTATTCAGATTGAATTTGAATAGGATTTCGATTTGATTAGGATTGGATTTGGTTTGGATTTGAATTAGATTTGGATTGGATTTTAATTAGATTTGGATTGGTTTTTTAATAGATTTGGATTTGATTTAGTTCGGATTCGAATTGGATTAGGATTGACTTTGGATTGGGTTCGGGGCTTACATTTGGATTGTATAGGACTTCTTTCCACTTGCCCAAATATCGTATAACAAAAAAAAGCCGTTGACCTCGTCAGGTTCGTTGTTCTTTAATCATCCAATCATTAGTTAAATCCTAATTAAAAATATGGAATAGATTTGTGGGAAAAAATAGTAACAAAATTATGAATTAGGATTTGTCTTTCGCGACCCACCACTGAACAGCCCACGACCCCGCTGGGGTCGCGACTCACAGTTTGGGAACCTCTGGTTTAGCCGAATATTAGCCCAAAAGCTGAATGTCTGACCGAAAGACATTTAGCTGAACAGACTTTACAGTCGAAGAAGTCATTTCGTTTGGCCGAATAAGTCGGTCTGAAATGTTGTTTGGGCAAATGGGTCAAATTAGTCTATGATTGGCCAGATGGGTCATTTGGCCGAAAATAACGTTTGGTCGAACGAATCGTATGACTGAAAATGTTATTTGACTGAACGAATCTGTTACCGAGTTTCACAGTGGTTTGGCTGGGAGCAGTAAATAGATACTGTTCGCTTCGGATAGAAGCCGTGCTGCTCTGGATGGATTTAATGTTAGCAACTCGTGACCAGAGCGACGTTGATAATTATTTAGAAAAAAAAACTCTGAGCTTGAGCTTGAGCTTGATTGACTGCTCGTAGTTGCTACTCCATTATGACCAGATCAGCTGTTCTTGCACAGGGAACCAACAGATGTTTGCTTGGGACTAGCACACATCTTCAATGTACAAGTACTGGTGATCTCATTTGTTAGGTCATACTGGCGCCTGCCACGTCAGAATGCAAGTCAATGTAGGGAAGGGGGAGGAAATGATGATACAATCACTCGCTCACTGCAAGCCGAATATACCTCTGCATTTGCTACGAGTTCATGCGAAATTTGTTGGAATTTATGGATTAGGTTCGAGAGGCCGAGGTCCGTCTTGGTTAACGAGCTGCTAATGTGATAGATAGGAGAAAGCAACTGATGGAATTTCTAATTGGATGTAAGAAACGAGCTCTATAGTTCATTTCCAATTCTAGCAGATTACTGTTAGAATACTCAAGTTGAAGGTATAGGAATAGTAATGGAAACGGTATGAAAGTCCATTTCCAGTTCTAGCGATTGCTAGAACCGTCGTCGGGGGTGACAATGGGTCAAATGGGGGTGAGAATGGGTCACTGTTTCAACTGCTTAGAGTGCTTATAGAACAGATTGAATGTATCTGAGGACAAGAAGACTAAAATATAAGAGACCATTTTGAACGATTTTGCTATCCGACCTCCAGGCTGCCGATGAGAGCGCTGACCCATTCTCACCCCCAGACCCATTATCACCCCCGATAGCGGAACATGATAAATAAAGAGAAAGATACAAAGTAGGAGAATGGAACGGACCTAGGATTGAACCCACGACCTCCTGCGTATGAGGCAGAAGCAGTAGCCATATGACTACCAAGCCCGCTTCAATTTAGAAAAAAAACTCTGAACACGAAAACAAAATGTTAGTTTCGTAATAATTGAAAACATTCCGTTTGTTTTTTTGTGGTCGAGAAACAAATGAGATATAGAAGCAGAAAACTGGCACTGTTGGACAGAGATTCTGGACAATATAAACGTTTGTAAAAATTCCTGGTTGTTTGAGGAAAATATAACTAATGCAGTCGATATTGAAGGGTCATCGAGATATGGATAGATCGAGGGATGGGCTGAAAATTGAAATGGGTAATAGATCCAAAAAAAATCCGTTACTATGAAAAACTAAAACAAAACAAATTTCGTTTCCTGTTGAAGATGTGTTTGTTATTGTCCAAAGATGGTCTAGTATCCTAAAAATTTGAACATATCGACATAATAAAATTCACTCTTCTTGAATTGAACAAAATATGACCAGAACACATCGAAATAGAGAGATATCGAGATAGGGAGGTTATCGAGATGTAGAAAGCCCAAATGTATGTAGATTGAAGGGACTGTGGAAACCATCGACATAGGGAGAAATATCGAGATATGGAGCATTGAGATGTACAGTGTCGACTGTCGACTTCATTATTCCTCCTTCCTTTTTCTTTTTCCTTCTTCCTTCTTCATTTTTGCTACTTCTTCTTTCTTCCTTCTTTCTGCTTTCTTCTTCCTTCTTTCTTTTTCTTTCTTCCTTCTCTCTCTTTCTTCTTCATTCTTTCTTCTTCAGCATTCCTTCAGCATTCCTTCATCTTGCTTTTTTCTTCCATCTTTCATTCTTCTTCCTTCTTTCCTTTTCCTTTTTTCCTTATTCATTATTTCTTCCTCCTTCTTTCTTCTTCCTTTTTTCTTCTTCCTTCTTTTTTTCTTCCTTCTTCCTTCTTCCATCTTCAATTTTCCTTCTTCTTTCTTTCTTTTTTCCTTTCTTCCTTCTTCCTTCTTCCTAATCCCTTATTCCTTTTTTCTTCTTTCTTCTTTCTTCTTTCTTCTTCCTTCTTCCTCCTTCGTTCTTCCTTCTTCCTATTTTCTTATTCCTTCATCCTTCTTACTTCTTCCTTTTTATTCTTCATTCTTCTTTCTCTCTTCTTCCTTCTTCCTGCTTCCTTCTTCCTTCTTCTTTCTATCTCTTTCTTTCTTCCTCAGTCTTCCTTCATCTTGCTTCCTTCTTCCATCTTTCTTCTTCCTTGTTTCCTTTTCCTTATTCATTATTTCATCTTCCTTCTTCCTTTTTTCTTCTTCCTTCTTCCATCTCAATTTTTTCTTTCTTCTTCCCTCTTCCTTTCTTCCTTCTTCCTAATTACTTATTTCTTCTTTCTTCTTTTTTCTTCCTTCTTCCTCCTTCGTTCTTCTTTCTTCCTTTTTCTTATTCCTTCAACTTTCTTACTTCTTCCTTTTCTTCTTCATTCTTCCTTCTTCTTTCTTCCTTCTTCATCTTCCTTCCTCTTTCTTCTTCCTTCTCCCCTCTTTCTTCTTCTTATTCCCTTTTCCCAGTTTTCGTACAATGTTACCACTCTCACAACCTGCTCCCAGGCATCGCTTAGAAGTGGACTGTTTTACGTTAGGTACGATTTTACTTCAAAATATTCCATGCAGCACACCAACGCTAAAAAAATATCGGTGCTTTGAATTGAAATTCATAAATGGCCAATTATGAATGCGCTTAATTTCCGTTCCCTTAGGGTTCACAAAATCCGTAACGCTGAATTTGATAATTTTGATATCCGACCCTCCCTCTCGTAACTTATGGAAGGTTTTTTTGTACTGATCGTAACGTTTGGTCTGACTTCCTTGTTTCCCCTAAAACGTTACATAATTTGTGAACAGTCCTAATAGGAAAGCGAGAAAGTAACCATCATTACCTACTTGCACATATTGGATACGTTACGGATACACAAGGATAATATTTCTATTTTGTAAGATGGGTGAAAATATTACTCCGGGTAATCGAGCCATTTTCTCCGGTTAATCCAGCCCCGGATAATCGAGTCCGGCCTGAAACTACTTTGAGCTTTAAAATATAACAGTTTATAACTGCTTAACGAACACATGAAATGAACAAATTATGTTGCAAATGTGAAATATCCCTATTAACACTTACTTCCCTGACCTCCACTTTCATGGAAAACTAAATTTCAAAATGATGGTACTCTACATCATTGCATCGGAATTAGGTTGGGTTCTGTTTTCTGCTCTAAGGCCGAATATGTCATTTGGTCAATTATGTCAGTTGATGTCTCACTTTTCACTTCTCACTTCTCACCGCAAAAAATGAAATGAGAAGAAATGAGAAGTAAGAAATAATTGATAAGATTAGAAGTGTCTCCCTTCTCACTTTTTACTGTGAGAAGCGAGAAGAGATATGTAAGAAGTTAGAATACTCTCTGTAAAATGTGAGAAGTGCTAAGTGAGTAGTGAGACGTGTCACTTCGCACTACTCACGTTTTACAGTGAAAATGAGAAGTGAAATAGGAGGTGTAAGGAGTGATGGCCCTCCTTAGCCGTGCGGTAAGACGCGCGGCTACAAAGCAAGACCATGCTGAGGGTGGCTGGGTTCGATTCCCGGTGCCGGTCTAGGCAATTTTTGGATTGGAAATTGTCTCGACTTCCCTGGGCATAAAAGTATCATCGTGTTAGCCTCATGATATACGAATGCAAAAATGGCAACCTGGCTTAGAAACCTCGCAGTTAATAACTGTGGAAGTGCTTAATGAACACTAAGCTGCGAGGCGGCTCTGTCCCAGTGTGGGAATGTAATGTCAATAAGATGAAGAAGAAGGAGTGATTAGTGAGACGCCTCACTTCTCTAGTGCCACTCAGCATTTACCACTTTTCATTTCTCATATCTCTTTTCGCACTTCTCAGGTTTCACAGTAAGAAGTGTTAATAGATAAATGAAGAGTGAGAAGTGTGACGACTCACTTCTTATTTCCCACTCCTTATTACTCACATCCTAGTTCTTACTGTAAAATAGGTATGTTTATGTTTATTATATAGATTGGTCTTAATGAATATAGTAAATTTTAAACAGGTATACATTAAACGATTATAATCTTCTTAAAAATGTGCCCAATGGTAAGTTAAAATCAAATAGCCTATAAATGCTGTTAAAAGCAGCAGCACGGAAAGGTTTATTAATGCCATACATTCAATTACGTGGAGAAAGGTGCAGGAAATCTCGTTGACGTATTGTTCGTTTCGGAGCATAAAGATTTAACCCCATGAGAAGTTCCGGAGAGTTAATTTCACCAGTCACGATTTTGGTCACGAAGGCAACTTGCGATCTATTCCTTCTTTTTTGAAGATACCAAGGAGTCTAAATCGGTCCTCATATGCAGGAATATGAGCGCGATCCCTCCATGGTAGGTGCCGAAGTGCATAACGCACGAAACTACGCTGCACAGTTTCTAGCCTAGAGATCCAGACGTTATAATAAGGACTCCAAACTACAGTTCAAAATTCAAGGATAAAACGAACTAGAGAGCAGTTTACAGAGATTTTAGGCAATGAGGGTCCCGAAAGTCTTCAGATAGTTTGGAAATGGCAGCCAATAAAATGTCTAATTAAACAGATGAAATTGACCTTAAAAATTGAAAATGCTCCTTAAAAAGTGATCATTTTCCTTAAATTATCTAACAGATTACCTTAATATATATAAATTGCTCCGTAAACATTCGAAAAGCGTACCGTAAAAACGAAAAATGTACCGTAAACAATAAAAATGCTCCTCAAAAAGCAAAGATTTGCTATGTAATTAATGATTGCGCAGTATATTGACAAAAGAATTATTAAAAATAGTTCAAATTAGAATCTTATGCACAATTGTATAGCCCCTAGAGTTTATTGCTGATTGTTTTGCTTGGTAACCCTATTCAACCGAAAACTAAGAAAAATGTTCTTTAGGATGAATAAAATGCTCCATAAACAAATAAAAAATGCTCCTTAAACTAAGAAAAATGCTCCCTAAAATAAAGAAATGCTTCTTAAATCAACGAAAAATGTTCCTTAATTTGTGGGAATGCTCCTTAAACGAAAAACAGTGCTCCGTAAAAAAATGAAATGTTCCTTAATTTGAGGAAATCCCTATAAGATTCTAATTAATGATAGCCAATTTTAAGGTACCTTTTGAACTATTTTATAATAATTCTTTTGTCAATATAGGTACTGCGCAATCATTAATTACGTAGCAAATCTTTGCTTTTTTGAGGAGCATTTTTAATTGTTTACGGTACATTTTTTTCGTTTTTACGGTACGCTTTTCGAATGTTTACGGAGCATTTATATATTTCAAGGCAATTTGTTAGATAATTTAAGGAAAAATGATCACTTTTTTAAGGAGCATTTTTTAATTTTTCAAGGGTAATCATGAATCTTTCATGATGCATCTAACATTTTGCCGTTTGAAAATGAATCCGAGTGCCGATTAGCTTTTGCGATTATGTCGTTATAGTGCGGCTTGAATGCCATGTCTTGATCCAATGTGACTCCCTAATCCTTAATCCGATTCACTCACTCAAGAATAGTACCAGAGATACAAAAGTCAGAAGCTATCGGCTTGTGTTTCCGATAATAGAAAATTACATTACAATTTTGAATATTGAGCGTCAGGAGATTAGCAAAGCACCAGTTCGCCATTCTATCCACATGCGATTGCAGTTCTTCACAATCCTCGATGTTGTTGATAATCATAAACATTTTAACATCATCCGCATCAAGCAAACGACAACCAGGAGGTTAGAAGTCGGGAAAGTTCATTGATAAACAGCGTGAACAAGAGAGGCCTCAGATTACATCCTTGTGGTGCACCAGAAGTATTGGAGAAGTATTCAGACTGCGAAGATCCGATTTTCACAGAAAGCAAACGGTTTGACAGATATGATTTGAACCAGCACACTAGATGGCGAGAAACTCCAAGTTGTTCTAACTTTCCAAGCAATATTCCATGGTCGACGCGGTCGAACGCTTTCAAATCCGTATAAACCGGTGGTCAACGGAGTCCATGGTACGGACACACAGCGAAACAAACTCTATTAAATTCGTTTCTACAGATCACTTTGGATAGAAGCCGTGCTATGCAGTAGAGATGTACGCTTTACTGGTACTGAATAAAACGTCATTTATGATTATCTCCAATAACTTGGAGCAGGAACATAGGGATGTGATTCCTCGGTAATTTTGTAATTCCTTTTGTCGCCTTTTTTGTAAACGGGAAACATGTGCGATATCTTCCATTCATCAGGAAATCCTGGCTAAGTTGGTAGCCAGCGAGTTCGAACCATTCTTGAGCACAGAAGCCGGAATACCATCGGGGCCGGCAGTGTACGAGCTTTTCAATTTTCTTATGGCTGCTTCGTAATCAGCATGCGATTCTTGCAGTATTGGCACAATGCTTTTGTCCTACTTCGTTTTAGCCGACGGAGACGACTGTTCGACCAGGGAGGCTTAGGCTTCGGACGACACAGGGGCACGTGCTTCGCAATTATACGACGAATTTGGCGAGTGAAATAATTAACAGCATCATCTACACAGACGTCAAGCTCTATGGGTGACCAGTCAATACAAGAGATAGTATCACAAATACTATCATAATCAGCTCGTCGGTAATCGTGAACGTCAGAAGCATTGTCGAACGTAAAAAGGCCCGGAAGGTTGACGACTATGTCCAGAGCGGGATGGTCAGCATCCAGAGAGACGAGGCCATTAAACGAAAAACCATCGACCAATGCGTAGCTACTGGTGGACAGAACAGATTGAGGGTTCACATGCATGAACCCGTCTTCCGATGCAACCCATTTCAAGTTCGGTTGAGTATAGTCTTCTAGCTGCAAGATGCAATCATTGAAGTCCAGGTTGGAACTAATAGAGCTAAAAAAGTACATGTGGTCCCGAATGCAATTTATGTCGCTACCAGGTCTGGAGGTACTCCTATGCTAACCAATCGATCTGTCGTAGAAATTTTTATCCATAACTGCTCCAATGCTATGCTTGTCAATGTAGAGTTAATATAGCTATTCCAGCGTGTTGAGACTGCTATCAAAACTCCTCCTCCGCGAGACTTAGTACTGTTAGCTGAATTACGATCTGTACGGAAAACAACAAACTTAGGACCGAATAGCTGTAAGCTGAGGATTTGTTCGTCTAGCCAAGTTTCTGTCAAAACAATTACGTCGTAGTCACATTCACTAGCAGCCATAAAGAAAGAGTTCACTTAGTACGGAACCCGCGCACAATCTGGTAGTAGATTCGCAAGGTATGCGCCGGTAACCCAAGTAACCAAAAGTTCCTTTAAGAGTACGTTTTTCGCTTAACCCTCTATAACCCGGGACGAACAGATTTTTTTCAAATGGCTCGCATTCAGCACCTAATCGTCGGAATTCCTCGCAGTTTCGCTTGTGCTCAATGGGAATAGCTATATTTGTGCTCTAATACTTTTTCAAATATAATTTTTTGTTCAGGTCCGAGTTATTGCTAAAAATAAGTGTGCGCGGGGGTGTTTTTCCTATAATTCAAACATCTCTTCAATATTCTGGACGTGTTCATGCCCAAAATTTATCAAATCACCCATCAAACCAACCCAAAAAGATATTTGTAAAGATTTTTAGTCGATTCCGATGTTTTCACCATTTGAGTAGGGCAGGATTGACTGAATTCAAGGCCGCATTCAGGGGTTACAATGGTAGAGTATGGGCTAAAAATTCAATTGCAATGAAATTTGCAGCCGCATCACAAACTTTACAAATCAGGAGTTTAAAATACTTCATTTTCAATTAAAATTGACCTTCTTAAATTCTTATCAGGGCCGGATTTAGGGGTCGAAACGGGGGTGACCAGGGGCCATATCACCAATTGCAATGAAACTGGGCATGCGACTGCTCAAACATCATGGAAACACATCAAGAGCTCAAAGAAATCTGTTTCAAATGGAAATTGATCTTCTGAAATTTCAACCAGGGCCGGATTTAGGAGTGAAAATGGGGAGTGCAAGAGCCATATCACCAAAAGCAATGAAACTGGGCATGCGACTGCTCAAACATCAAGGAAACACATCAGGAGCACATAGAAATCTGTTTCAAATTGAAACTGATCTTCCGAAATTTCAACCAGGGCCGTATTCAGGAGTGAAAATGGGGAGTGCAGGGGCCATATCACCAATTGCAATGACACAGGGCATGCGACTGCTCAAACTTCATGAAAACACATCAGGAGCTCAAAGAACTCTGTTTGAATTTGAAATTGACCTTCTGAAATTTTGACCTGGGCCGGCTTCAGGTGTCCAAAAGGGAAGAGCAAGGGCCATGTCACCAAAAGCAATGAAACTGGGCATGCGACTGCTCAAACACCATGGAAACACATCAGGAGCTTAAAGAAATCTGTTTCAAATGGAAATTGATCTTCTGAAATTTCAACCAGGGCCGGATTTAAGAGTGAAAATGGGGAAGGCATGGGCCATATCACCAATTGCAATGAAACAAGGCATGCGACTGCTCAAACTTCATGAAAACACATCAGTAGCTCAAAGAATTCTGCTCGAACTTCAAATTGTCTTTCCGAAATTTTGACCAAGGTCGGCTTCAGGGGTCCAAATGGGGAGAGCAAAGTCCATATCACCAACAGAAATAAAACTGGGCAGTAGGCATGCGACTGCTCAAACTTCATGAAAACACATCAGCATCTCAAAGAACTCTGTTTGAATTTGAAATTGACTTTCTGAAATTTCAACCAGGGCCGGATTCAGGGGGGAAAACATGGAGAGCGGGCTGCTCAAACATCATGAAAACACATCAGGAGCTCAAAGTATTCTGATTGAACTTGAAACTGCTGATACAAATTTCTCAAAAGGGCTCTGTTTGAATTTGAAATTGACCTTCTGAAATTTTGACCTGGGCCGGCTTCAGGTGTCCAAAAGGGAAGAGCAAGGGCCATGTCACCAAAAGCAATGAAACTGGGCATGCGACTGCTCAAACACCATGGAAACACATCAGGAGCTTAAAGAAATCTGTTTCAAATGGAAATTGATCTTCTGAAATTTCAACCAGGGCCGGATTTAAGAGTGAAAATGGGGAAGGCATGGGCCATATCACCAATTGCAATGAAACAAGGCATGCGACTGCTTAAACGACATGAAAACACATCATTAGCTCAAAGAATTCTGCTCGAACTTCAAATTGTCTTTCCGAAATTTTGACCAAGGTCGGCTTCAGGGGTCCAAATGGGGAGAGCAAAGGCCATATCACCAATAGACATAAAACTGGGCAGTGGGCATGCGACTGCTCAAACTTCATGAAAACACATCAGCATCTCAAAGAACTCTGTTTGAATTTGAAATTGACCTTCTGAAATTTCAACCAGGGCCGGATTCAGGGGTGAAAACATGGAGAGCGGGCTGCTCAAACATCATGAAAACACATCAGGAGCTCAAAGTATTCTGATTGAACTTGAAACTGCTGATACAAATTTCAGGAATTTCTCCGGAAAATACTCCAGGAATTCCTCTAGAAGTTCCTCCGGGAATTCCTCCAAGAATTTCTCCGGAAGTTCCTCCAGGAATTCCTCCGGAAGTTCCTCCAGGAATTCCTCCAGAAGTTTCTCCAGGAATTCCTCCGGAAGTTCCTCCAGCAATTCCTCCGGAAGTTCTTTCAGGAAATGCTCCGGAAAATCCTCCAAGAATTTCTGCCGAAGTTCCTCCGGAAGTTCCTTCAGAAATTCCTTCGGAAATCCCTCCAGGAATTCATTCGGAAATTCCTCCAGGAATTCATTCGGAAGTTCCTCCAGGAAATCTTATAGAAGTTCCTCCGGGAATTCCTCCGGGAATTCCTCCGGAAGTTCCTCCAGGAATTCCTCCGGAAGATCTTTCAGGAAATCCTCCGGAAAATCCTCCAAGAATTTCTGCCGAAGTTCCTCCGGGAATTCCTCCGGAAGTTCCTTCAGGAATTCCTTCGGAAATTCCTCCAGCAATTCATTCGGAAATTCCTCCAGGAATTCATTCGGAAGTTCCTCCAGGAAATCCTATAGAAGTTCCTCCAGGAATTCATCCGGAAGTTCTTCCAGGAAATCCTACAGAAGTTCCTCCAGGAATTCCTCCATGAATTCCTCCGGAAGTTCCTCTATGAATTCCTCCGGAAGTTCCTTCATAAATCCCTCGGGAAGTTCCGCCATGAATTCTTCCGGAAGTTCCTCCAGGAATTCATCCGGATGTTCCTACAAGAATTTCCCTCGAAGTTCCTCCAGGAATTTCCCGGACGTTCCTTCAGGAATTCCTTCGGAAGTTTCTCCAGGAATTCCTCCTGAAGTTCCTCCATAAATTCCTCCGGAAGTTCCTCCATAAATACTTCCGAAAGTTCCTCCAGGAATTCTCCGGAAGTTCCTCCAGGAATTCCTCCGGAAGTTCCTCCAGGAGGTTCCTCCAGGAATTCCTCCGGAAACTCCTCCAGGAATTCCTCCGGAAACTCCTCCAGGAATTCCTCCGGAAGTTCCTCCAGGAATTCCTCCGGAAGTTCCTCCAGGAATTTCTCCGGAAGTTCCTCCAGGAATTTCTCCGGAAGTTCCTCCAGAAATTCCTCTGGAAGTTGCTCCAGGAATTCCTCCGGAAGTTCCTCCAAGAATTCCTCCGGAAGTTCCACCAGGAATTTCTCCGGGAGTTCCTCCAGGAATTCCATTGGAAGTTCCTCCAGGAATTCCATCGGAAGTTCTTTCAAGAATTTTTCCAGAAGGTGCTTTAGGAAGTTCCACCAGGAATTCTTTCCTAAGTTCCACCAGGAATTCCTTCGGAAGTTCCACCAGGAATTCCTTCCTAAGTTCCACCAGGAATTCCTTCGGAACAGAACAGTAGAACAGTAATTCTTCTGGAAGTTCCACCAGGAATTCCTTCGGAAGATTATCCTGGAATTCCTCCAGAAGTTCATGCATGAATTTCTGCAGAAGTAACTTCGCGAATTCAGGAATTCTTTCGGAACTTTCAGAGATCCTCCAGGAATTTTCGACTTCCGAAGGAATTCCTGGTGGAACTTCCTGGAGCACCTTCTGGAAAAATTCTTGAAAGAATTTCCGAAGAAATTCCTGGATGAACTTCCCTAGGAATTTCTGGAGAAACTTCCAGAGGAATTTTTGGAGGAACTTCCAGAGGATTTCTTGGAGCAACTTTCGGAGAAATTCCGGAAGGAACTTCCGGAAAAATTCCTGGAGGAACTTACGGACAAATTCTTGGAGGAACTACCAGAGGAATTCCTGGAGGAACTTCCGGAGGAATTCCTGGAGGAACTTCCGGAGAAATTCTTGGAGGAATTCCCGGAGGAACTTCTAGAGGAGTTCCTGGAGTATTTTCCAGAGAAATTCCTGAAATTTGTATCAGAGCAGTTTCAAGTTCAATCAGAATACTTTGAGCTCCTGATGTGTTTTCATGATGTTTGAGCAGCCCGCTCTCCATGTTTTCACCCCTGAATCCGGCCCTGGTTGAAATTTAAGAAAGTAAATTTCAAATTCAAACAGAGTTCTTTGAGATGCTTATGTGTTTTCATGAAGTTTGAGCAGTCGCATGCCCACTGCCCAGTTTTATTTCTATTGGTGATATGGCCTTTGCTCTCCCCATTTGGACTCCTGAAGCCGGCCCTGGTCAAAATTTCGGAAAGACGATTTGAAGTTCGAGCAGAATTCTTTGAGCTCCTGATGTGTTTTCATGAAGTTTGAGCAGTCGCATGCCCTGTTTCATTGCAATTGGTGATATGGCCCCTGCCTTCCCCATTTTCACTCCTAAATCCGGCCCTGGTTGAAATTTCAGAAGATCAATTTCCATTTGAAACAGATTTCTTTGAGCTCCTGATGTGTTTCCATGGTGTTTGAGCAGTCGCATGCCCAGTTCCATTGCTTTTGGTGATATGGCCCTTGCTCTCCCCATTTGGACCCCTGAAGCCGGCCCTGGTCAAAATTACAGAAGGTCAATTTCAAATTCAAACAGAGTTCTTTGTGCTCCTGATGTGTTTTCATGAAGTTTGAGCAGTCGCATGCCCTGTTTCATTGCAATTGGTGATATGGCCCCTGCCCTCCCATTTTCACTCCTAAATCCGGCCCTGGTTGAAATTTCAGAAGATCAATTTCCATTTGAAGCAGATTTCATTGAGCTCCTGATGAGTTTCCATGGTGTTTGAGCAGTCGCATGCCCAGTTTCATTGCAATTGGTGATATGGCCCTTGCTCTCCCAATTAGACCCCTGAACCCGGCCCTGGTCAAAGTTTCAGAAGGTCAATTTCAAATTCAAACAGAGTTCTTTGAGCTCCTGATGTGTTTTCATGAAGTTTGAGCAGTCGCATGCCCTGTTTCATTGCAATTGGTGATATGGCCCCTGCCCTCCCCATTTTCACTCCTAAATCCGGCCCTGGTTGAAATTTCAGAAGATCAATTTTCATTTGAATTAGATTTCTTTGAGTTCCTGATGTGTTTCCATGGTGTTTGAGCAGTCGCATGCCCAGTTTCATTGCAGTTGGTGATATGGCCCTTGCTCTCCCCATTTGGACCCATGAAGCCGGCCCTGGTCAAAATTACAGAAGGTCAATTTCAAATTCAATTAGAGTTCTTTGTGCTCCTGATGTGTTTCCATGGTGTTTGAGCAGTCGCATGCCCAGTTTCATTGCAATTGGTGATATGGCCCGTGCTCTCCCCATTTAGACCCCTGAATCCGGCCCTGGTCAAAATTTCAGAAGGTCAATTTCAAATTCAAACAGAGTTCTTTGAGCTCCTGATGTGTTTTCATGAAGTATGAGCAGTCGCATGTCCAGTTTCATTGCAATTGGTGATATGGCCCCTGGTCACCCCCTTTTCGACCCCTAAATCCGGCCCTGATAAGAATTTCAGAAGGTCAATTTCAATTGAAAATTATATATTAAAAACTCCTGATTTGTAAAATGTATGCAGCCGCATGCTCATGCAAATTTCATTGTAATTGAATTTTTAGCCCATACTCTACCATTGTAAGCCCTGAATGCGGCCCTGAATTCAGTCAATCCTGCCCTACTCCAATGGTGAAAACATCGGAATCGACTAAAAATCTTTACAAATATCTTTTTGGGTTGGTTTGATGGGTGATTTGATAAATTTTGGGCATGAACACGTCCAGAATATTGAAGAGATGTTTGAATTATAGAAAAAACACCCCGCGCACACTTATTTTAGCAATAACTCAGACCTGAACAAAATTTTATTTGAAAATGTATTAGAGCAAAATATAGCTATTCCCATTGAGCACAAACGAAACCGCGAGGAATTCCGACGATCAGGTGCTGAATGCGAGCCATTTGAAAAGTTCCGTTCGTCCCGGGTCTTAGAGGTTAAGCAGCTCAAAGAAGCTGATTAAGCGGAAAACGTACTCTTGAAGGAATTTTTGGTTACTTGGAAATTCACTAGGCGAAATGGATACTCTGACCGGCAGGCAATCGTTAGAAACTTTGGATGATACGTTACCGGAAGATTATTGTACTTGCCTGCAATAACGGTTTGGAAGCCCTCCATGCCAGAGTCAATTACAGGACCGGGATGACTGCGGAGCTCTGACAGGAGTGACTCGACTGCAATGAGCGGGTTGAGCGCTTCCATTGAGCTAGAAGGCGTGCATCCCGGTGAACGGTTGGTTATTGGCATGCTAGACGTGTGGTTAATCGGAAGTTCCGACGAAAGAATGGAATCTTCCATTGTTTTACTAAAAATCTGGAGAACTTTCAGACATAAAGCGTTCATTGATGGCCGATACTTGCCGGAGAAAGGAGTCCCGACTAGGAAGGCAAAAACAAGATTATAACATGATTGTAGCAACATCAGTTATTTATAACAACCAATGATATAATCGAGTTATGATAAATTATTATCACATGTTCTCTTGACAAAATTATAACAGAATTAGTTATGTTTCATTGTTTTGTTAGAAAATTTAGCTATTTTAACAACATCCTGAACCAAGTTTATAACAGCCTATGTTAGAAAAACTGTTGAACTTAGTAACACAATATGATATAAATTTGTTATTTTCTCCTGATTGGGGTGCAGAAGCCCCGTCTTCAATCCCAAACAGAAGTGCTAAATTAGTAATGGGAGACTTCACTTACTCCCCATTTCTCACATTTTACACTGGTTCTTTTTGCCAAACGACCATCAAGGCCAAACTGCATTTTTGGTAAATGACCTATTCTGCCAAATGACGTATTCGGTCCAATGGATTATTCGGTTAAATGACCTATTTGGCCAACTACCTATTCGGCTGATCTTTCCGGCCAAATTCTCATTCTTCGGCTAAATTACTTTCGGCCTAATGGTCTGTTCGGCCTAGTGGTATATTCGGCCAAACGACTTTCGGCCATATGACATTCGGCCAAACGACTCTTCTCCTTCTAATGAACTTGTTTGAATCCAGCCAGGTTTCAGAACTGAGCAAAAAGAAGCCACTTCCATTAATATCTCCGGAACCATGCTTATACACAAAACGATGGCCAATGTTTCAAACACCAAATTAGTGTTGCGATTGATTGCAGAAACCCGATTCAAAGAAGAAGAAAATGTCCCTGAATTTTTTTAGAGCTAGCATAAGGAGTTTTACAAAATTCGTTGTAGAGTTGTAGAGAACTTCAGAATCACTGTACCAAAATTTTCCAAGATCTCTTCGTTTCTGGTGTATGGCGAATTAGAATCGCCGAAGTCAAGGTTTTCCCAGAACCTTGGAGTAGCAAGTGTTCCTGAAAAGATCCTGATGGTGTAACTACCCAGAATTCCTTCTGGTTTCTGCAGAATTCGACAAGGATGAATTTTTTGGTATTTTGAGGTATGGCGAGGAGGCTAGTTATTCCTCAAAATCCTTGGAGAAAGAATTTACCACGTTCCACGAGCGTCATCAGATCTTTTCCTCGTTGACTTTGATATCGTGGCATTCTTTTCGAATTCATTAGGAGGTCAAATAGCATGATAACCAGGCCATTCTTCAAATAATTGCTAACTTAGCCGAAGTGTCGACAATTATAATGCAATACTACTATCATCCATCAATGTCCAGTGTTAGAAGCCTGTTTGAAACAAATAGATCACCAGAGACCAGTTCTTATTGCTCCGGGAACCTTATTTTCAAGGGTTGTAGACACTAGGTTTAGAAACAAATATTTGAAGTCCGCCTTGCGATAAATCAAACTCCATCGATGGTCAGAGGACTCTTTGATTGCTTTTGCTAACTTTGGTCACAACTCGAGTTATAAACGAAAGCATGTTTCTCAAACATAAAAGATCAATTTTTCAATTAGTTCTAAAAACCAGCAGTCTATACGTCATAATTATTTCTGCGAGTTTTATGCATACCAAATATAGAACGAGTTTGCTGATTATTTAGTTTACCACTTCCAGCCCTTCGTGAATCATCATTCACCTGATAAATCCACAACACCTTCTTGTACCCATTGGATCATTATTGAGAACCATTTTCACCGGGCTATAATTTCATATTCTGAGTTTGTGCCCAGTCGACCAAAGTCATATGATTTTCGCTGTATGAACGATGTAGGGTTTTCCCAACAACTGAGCATGGAGCATGTACATATTTGCACACCGTAAGTGCAGATTTTAATTCAAAATTGATCAAATAATCATAAATTGATCTTCGCTAGAGGTTGGATAATCGATTTGAAGCAATACAATCTTCTTATGTTCAAATTTTGTTATGATACGGTATAAAACGTACAGAAGTATTCCAGAACGAATCTCGTAAACGATACTTCTACGAAACCAGGCCTTGAAGGTTGCTTTCACATAAATACATTTAAAAAGAACTCTAAACTTCTATGCACTCTCTTCTCACCATATACTGCTCTTTCATACCATAAATAAATATGTGTTGAATAATATGAATCCAACAACACAATGCATCATCCCAAACAGACCATGAGTGTTAATCAATCAACCTTGATTATGATTATGCATTTCGTTCCAAACACGAATTTGTAGCCCAACGAGTCGATCCGCAGGAACAACAAAGAAAAAAAATCCGAACCAACAAGACCATCGTTGGATTCATACGTAATCGACGCCCAAAGTGGACGAACCAGACCCAGACCCCGAAAACCGGCGTCATCGCACGCTGACTGCTAGTTCGCGCACCACATTCGTTCGTTCCGCGACTTAGTCCGACCATCGCATCCATCCATCCGTCCGTCCGTCTAGGTCCAGCGAGCCAGAGCGATCGCAAGTGATAGTGAGAGTGATTACGCGATCGCGTAAACTAGCAAACGAGTCTGGCCCGGCAAGTGCCACGGGAGAACCGGTTTCCGCCAAATAGTGTGAAGTGTCGGCTGGGTGTTGCGGGTGGTTTTGTTGGCGGTGTACGAAAAACGCGAAGCAAAACAAACCCCCCGCGGCAGGGCAGCTGATGTTGTGTGACGTGTGACGGGGGTGAGTCGTTGATAATCGCGGAATAGAATATTGTGTTAGCATGGGTGACAGTTGCTGGACCAGATGGTCGTCATCGATGCAAATTATGAGTGTGATGCTGCTGTCCGGTGCCGTGGTGATATGCAACAGCGGAGACGTGACCGGGGCGGGGAGTTTCAACCGTTATTATAACGACGTGGTGGCGAAAGATGATCTGAGAGATGTTATCAGCCGGCAGCTGCCGAAGCAGGGCAAGTTTTTCGAAGAGTTCGATCGAAGTAAGTATGCATGAATCATATGGATCAAAATTAGCGACACACGATTTGAAATGACATTGAAAATTTGGTACACAAGTTTTGAACTTCTTCTGTGCGTCATACCTACCTTACCTACAAATATTTCCAACGTCACACCACTATTTAGATTTAAAAATGCTCTTAAAGTGTATATTTTTGAGCACATAGTATAAGCACATAGTTTGTTGCAGAGCATTAGTGATTAATCATAGATTTAATCATGATTAATGAATAATGGGCTATTTAATCATTATTCATTAATCATAATCATACAAAAAATATGATTCAATCATTAATCACTAATCGTTAATCATAGAATTTTACATTTAATCATTAATCACTAATCATATTCATAATTGTTTTGAGTCTATTGATTAATCATCAATTTTAATCATTGCATACATCGCTTTTATTAATTAATCTTTAATCATAATCATTTAATTTTCATACCTTTCAATAACCCAATCTGGTAAAAATGTTACTTGATAATTGATCAATATGCAAATCATTCAATTTGATTATTCATAATCATCAATCATTAGTCATACCGATCTTTAATCATTAATTATACACATATTGTGTCAGCGTTTAATCACAATCCGTAATCGTTAATCATACTTCAAACGTTCTATTCATTAATCATAATTGTTAATCATTGTCAAAAATTAATTTAATCGTTAATCATAATCATTAATCATTGTCAAAAATGATTAAATCATTAATCATAATCTTTAATCATAGAGTTGAATGACTTAATCATAACAAATTTAATCATTCATTGGAAGCTTTATTCATTAACGCTCTGGTCTGTTGTATTTGTATATGCATAGTAATTGAAAATTCGTGAATTACAAAAATGAAATTATGTTAAGAAATAATATTGTACTTATTGATTCATGGGGTTTTTATGCCTTGGCTTTTCCCCTTCCCAAAAAATATTAAAATAAATAAATAAATAAAAAATAAAAAAAATACTTTCCCATATTCAAACGTTACCGAATATTCAGGTTAATGTCAAGTTATATGATTCAGTCTAATATTTATCAAAAAAGTTTTTACTTAATTGTAGTTTGACTTTCAAATATTTGCAAGAACCGAACAAAGAACAAAATCTGATAATTTCGCCCTATGGATTATGGAATTGAAAGATGTATTACAAACTCGATTTTTTTATTTCAAATTTTTGTTGATTTTGAAACAAACAAAAGAAGTGTTTTCCATGAATGAATATAAGAATTGTGCTAAAATGACTGAGGAATGCACGTGGGCCACAAATGCTTTAATACATTTGACTTTTTCTCCAACCTGATAGCTCTGGTTAATATTTCCCATCATTTATTCAGTGCCTTCTGTTTCTTCTGCTATCCGCTTCCCCCACACATGCAGGAGAGAATTGCATTGCCTGTCTCGCATCAAAGACACTTACTGTCGATGTCAATTACATGCATCAGTACGCTTTTACACTAATCGTGTTGTGGAATTTCCCATCCACCAATTTGCATTCACGCAATCAAACTTCAAACCTATTTTCAGAAAATCGCCCACCCAACCAATTCTATTACGAAACTGCCTACATTCTCTCCACTATTTGCCAACAATCAATTTTCGAAACCACCATAACCGCGCCGATGGCACTTTACAGCTAGCTCGGTTGCTGGTGCCGAACCAGACTCTTCATACCCTCGTTATCCGTCTGCTAAAACCAAACCGCCCGCCCTTTCCAGTCGGATCAGCTTTCCAGATTGATCCGCGGCTCGGTAACGTAATACCGACTGGAGGAATCCTCAGCAGAAGAAGCAAAAACCACGCACATAATTCATGCACTTCGCAGAAAAAAAAGTGACGCTATGAGTCAGTCCAGTGGACGATCGACTTATGCAACCTAAATGTCTGCCCACGTCACGAAATTGGCCCCAAAGGCGACCAGTCATCTGCGTCACATTGGTAAAAGTGTGGCCTCCGCTTGCGGGGTTTCAGCGAATCCGGGTCAAAGTTTGTTGCGGTCTATGTAGGGCATTTGGCTTTTCTGCGGAAGGTGATACGATTGCTTTTAATTAGGGTTGTTACAGATGTCTTAGGTAATTAAACTGAAAACTCATTGCAAGATGACTCAATTGAGGAGCATTAATGGAATCGCAGATCAACGTGAAATGAATTGAGTGGGCTTTACAGTTAACAACAAATTGCCGGCAAAGTACAACGGAACAATAAATTAAATAATATGAAATACTCAAATCAATTGACTTCTACCAATTTTAAGAATATCCAAAGATTTAAAGCCTCTATGAAATGTCGACACAAAATTTGCACCTATATCATAACGACAATTTGTTGTCTAAGCAATATGAACAAACTAACATTTTAAACAGTGCTGGCATCTGCTGTGTAGTCAATGGTAATGTGGATCGAAACTTGTCTTTTCGGGAATTTCAAATGGAATCAATTCAGTAATTCATTTCAGAACTCGTTCGAAGATACTTCCCAAAATTCTTCGAAATTCTCCCACCAATCAGTTCGGTAGTTCTTCATAGAAGAACTTCCAGAATTTATCTGTCATTAGAAGTAAAAATGAACCATCAATTCTTTCGGGAGTTCCTTCAACATCTTATCCAGAATTCCCCCAGCAGTTCGTTTAGAAATTTTTTTTGAAAATCTGTCTAGGAAATTCTTCAAGATTTGTTAAAAGAAATTCTACGCAAATAGTTTGAAATTTTTTTTCTAGAATTAATCCTAAATTTCTGTGGTAATTCTTTCGGAAAATCACTCAAAAATTCTTGATGGTGATCTCTTATGATGGGTGAATCTGATGAATGATCTGATCTGATGAATGGGAGAAACTCAAAAAAAATCTCTGAAGCGATTTTTTAAGAAAGTTTATTTATTGATTACCAGACTAAGGCCGGAGTGGCCTGTGCAATACATAAAAGTCTTATCTATTCAGCTCGGTCCATGGCTGCTCTTCGCCAACCACGCAGTCTGCGGAGGGTCCGCAAATCGTCTTCCACCTGATCGATCCACCTTGCCCACTGTGCACCTCGCCTTCTTGTTCCCGTCGGATCGTTGTCGAGAACCATTTTCATTGGGTTACTGTCCGACATTCTGGCAACGTGCCCGGCCCACCGCAGGCTTCTGATTTTCGCGGTGTGAACGATGGATGGTTCTCCCAACAGCTAATGCAACTCCTCCACGTACCGTCCGCCATCTGCACCCCACCATAAATGGTACGCAGCACTTTCCTTTCGAAAACTCTCAGCGCGCGTTGGTCCTCCACGAGCATCGTCCAGGTCTCGTGTCCGTGGAGAACTACCGGTCTAATAAGCGTTTTGTAGATAGTCAGTTTGGTATGGCGGCGAACTCTATTCGATCGAAGCGTTTTGCGGAGTCACCAGTGAGCCCAAGTACACTGTGTAACCGTACGGTTACATAGTTATTAAAAATGATGTGGTATCGTAGGGCAAATTATTTTGTTAAGCGAGATAACGTTCGTTTTGAATATTGCGGGCGGCTGGATATTTAACGCTTCGAACGCGTTTGATGGGGGCTGGTGTAAATACACCTTACCTGGCGGATGCACAGGAACGTAGAAGAGGAGCAAAAATATGAGTGCCTGAGTGGATGGAAGTGTTGGAGGGTTTTCTTAACAGTGTCGAGGAGTCAGTGTGTGAATACCCGGCAACCCCGCAGGTGGTGAATTTTCTTCGCAGTAATATTTTACTGCGAATTGTGCGCACCTACAACGTGGCCCTAGAACTTCGAAGCCTTTATTGCCACCTGGATCGTGCCTCGGGCGTTATTCGAACAACAATAGGATCAGTAGTATCGAGTGGCCATCCCATCCCATCCTAGCCAAGGGATTGCACTACTGTTGTCGAGTGCGCCTTCGGCCCCGACGCCCATTCGATTTGGGCCAAAACGTTCTGAAGCCTCCATGTAGGAGAGGCCCCCCCAAGCTACCACCAGCCGGCTAACGCGGCCATCTTTGCTGCTACCGTCGCTTTCTAATAAGCGCCCCGTTGCCTCCGTGTAGGAAAGGCCAACCAAGCTTCCGCCAGCCGCATAACGCGGCCATCTTTGCTGCTACCGACGATTTCGACCAGGCACCACTCCGCCCCCGTGTACGAGAGGCCAATCAAGCTACCGCCAGCCGCATAACGCGGCCCCTGTTGCTGCTACCATCGCCTCCGTGTAGGAAGGGCCAATCCAGCTGCTGCCAGCAGCCTAACGCGGTCATCTTTGCGGCTATCATCACTTTCGTCTTGGGCCAGGTGCCCCGTCGGCTCCGTGAACAAGACAGCCCAGCGGCTACCGTCGCTTTCGTCTGCGCCCCGTCGGCTCCGTGTAGGAGAAGTCTGCCAAGCCACTACTGGCCGCCTACCGCGGCCAACAGACACGCCCCATCCATCTATCGCCCACAGTTAATCTTCCGCGGCCCTCCGGGCTGCTACGCTACATTTCACTATCGACCAAGACGACCACCATTTCCAAGGAGATTAGAGACAATCCTGCTACGCCGCCCGCCTATTGTTGATAATAAACCAAAGTAAGTCTATTTTCTTTTCGTACACAATTTAGGACCGCCACATCCGAAACTCTCCCCTACTTAAGACCGCCCTGGGACCCGGGAGACAGAAGAAGGCCTTTGGTGCCCACCCCGGAAGCGGCCGTTGGCTCAAGACCAGCTGCTTGGGGCTTAGGCGGGTTCCCTTCTGGGACCGAGCAATTTCTCCCGGGGTCAAATCGTTTCAACTGATTCTTTAACCACTTTGATTTCATCACCACCGATAGAAACTTGTGGTGAGTGGCTTACATTGACCTCTCTTGAGCCTCTTCCTGTCATGTACTTCGTCTTCGACGTGTTGATGACTGGTCCAATCCAGTTAGCTTCGCTTTTCAGTCTGATGTAGGCTTCCTCCATCCTCTCAAAGTTACGTGCCATGATATCTATGTCGTCGGCGAAACTAAATAACTGGACGGACATCGTGAAAATCGTACCACTCGTGTCAATCTCTGCCCTTCGTATTACTCCCTCCAAAGCGATATTGAATAGCAGACACGAAAGACCATCACCTTGCCGTAACCCTCTGCGCGTTTCGAAGGAACTCGAGAATGCCCCTGAAACACGAACTACGCACATCACCCGATTCATCGTCGCATTGATCAACCATGTCAGTTTATCCGGAAATCCATTTTCGTGCATTAGCTGTCATAGCTATTCCCGATCGATTGTATCATATGCGGTTTTGAAGTCGATAAATAGATGATGTGTGGGCACGATGTATTCACGGCATTTCTGCAATACCTGACGTATGGCGAACACCTGATCTGTGGTAGAGCGTTCACCCACTTCTGGAAGTTCCCGGAGGAACTTCCGGAGGAATTCCCGGAGGAACTTCCGGAGGAATTCCCGGAGGAACTTCCGGAGGAATTCCCGGAGGAACTTCCGGAGGAATTCCCGGAGGAACTTCTGGAGGAATTCCCGGAGGAACTTCCGGAGGAATTCCCGGAGGAACTTTCGGAGGAATTACCGGAGGAACTTCCGGAGGAATTCCGGAGGAACTTCCGGAGGAATTCCCGGAGGAACTTCGGAGGAATTCCCGGAGGAACTTCGGAGGAATTCCCGGAGGAACTTCCGGAGGAATTCCGGAGGAACTTCGGAGGAATTCCCGGAGGAACTTCCGGAGGAATTCTGGAGGAACTTCGGAGGAATTCGGAGGAACTTCGGAGGAATTCGGAGGAACTTCCGGAGGAATTCCCGGAGGAACTTCCCCGAGGAATTTCCGGAGGAACTTCCCGGAGGAATTCCCGGAGGAACTTCCCGGAGGAATTCGGAGGAACTTCAGGAACCGGAGGAATTCCGGAGGAACTTCGGAGGAATTCCCGGAGGAACTTCCGGAGGAATTCCCGGAGGAACTTCCCGGAGGAATTCGGAGGAACTTCCGGAGGAATTCCGGAGGAACTTCGGAGGAATTCCGGAGGAACTTCCGGAGGAATTCCCTGGAGGAACTTCCGGAGGAATTCCGGAGGAACTTCCCGGAGGAATTCGGAGGAACTTCCCGGAGGAATTCAGGAGGAACTTCCCGGAGGAATTCCAGAGGAACTTCCGGAGGAATTCCCGGAGGAACTTCGGAGGAATTCCCGGAGGAACTTCGGAGGAATTCCAGGAGGAACTTCCGGAGGAATTCGGAGGAACTTCGGAGGAATTCCGGAGGAACTTCCGGAGGAATTCCGGAGGAACTTCCGGAGGAATTCCGGAGGAACTTCCGGAGGAATTCCAGGAGGAACTTCCCGGAGGAATTCCCGGAGGAACTTCCCGGAGGAATTCGGAAGAACTTCCGGAGGAATTCCCAGACGAACTTCCCGGAGGAATTCCTGGAGGAACTTCCGGAGGAATTCCTGGAGGAACTTCCGGAGGAATTTCTGGAGGAACTTCCGAGGAAGTCCCGGAGGAACTTCGGAGGAATTCGGAGGAACTTCGGAGGAATTCCCGGAGGAACTTCCTGAAGAATTCCCGGAGAAACTTCCGGAGGAATTCCCGGAGAAACTTCCAGGGGAATTCTTGGAGGAACTTCCGGAGGAATTCCCGGGGGACCTCCCGGGGGAATTCCGGGGGGACCTCCCGGGGGAATTCCGGGGGGACTTCCCGGAGGAATTCCGGAGGAACTTCCGGAGGAATTCGGAGGAACTTCGGAGGAATTCCGGAGGAGTAGTGAAGAGCAGGAAGTTAGACGGCAGAAGGGAGAAGTGAGAAGTTGGAAGTGACAAAGGAGAAGGCAAAATAAAGCAGGAAGAAACTGTAAGGAAAAGAGAAAAAAGAAAAAGTAGAAGGTTGTATCCGAGAAACGATTGCCAGTTGGACGAAGGGCTACGTAAAGAGAAAAATATTTAATTATGAAATATTGTTTATGTTTATTAACGCTGATGGGATTGTTTCTGATACCATCGTTGCAAATAAATTGCAGTCATCAGGCGGTTGTGCATTTTGAAGAAATTGTTCTTGAGACAGTATCTATGGTATGGAATAGTGGCCCTGAAAGAGCCGATTTATTCTCAATAATGGTTCTTTCGAATCATTAACAGCAACAATACTAAAATCTCGAGAATTTCATTTTACTGCCACTAGATGATTTTCCGCTAATTCGCTTTAGACGATTTCCACGCGATTGCAGCGTCTCCCTCCGTGCTGGTTACGACAATTTTCTACCGTCATCGAGCAATTGTGATCTGAACATTGAAGAACACTCGACTCAGTTTATTCTTTATTTTATTCATATAATCGGTTTATTTTCAATGATGCGCCTTCCCAATCAATAATATCAACAAAATCAGGGTCTTGGAAGGAAATTTCAGATCAAATTATCAAACCTTTTCTTTTTATTAAATGCTGGCAGGTCCAGAATGTGGAATGCACTGTTGTTCCACCTATTCCAGCCGCTTCCTTTCCAGCGAAAGCGCATGCTACATAAGCGTTGTGCTGCTTGTTATGAGCTTGGCTGTACCAGTTCATGATCTTTATTAAAATGGGCAAAGTGAACGACCTGACGTTGGCGTCAGCAGCTCGATAACATAAGACATCATCCATGCGAATAAATTTTTGAACCGTTTATCTCCGACGCCCGCTTGCGCTGCTACGAACGGAGAATTTCTGCCGTCATCAAGCGGTTGAGATTGTTCGCAAAATCTCCCTCCGACGAGCGCTTGCGCTGCTGCCGACTGACTTGCAATTTGAAAAAATGCCTTGACCCTGGTTTTGCACGAAAGCACTGGCATTGAACGAATGAAAGGCGGAGTCAGCAAGCTGATGCCAATGGTAGCGGCCGCCAAGGTGGGGCTCGGTCTCCATTTCATTCGAATATTGGCAGCCGGAAGTCCGGTTTTGGCGAAAGAATCAGCAAAACAAATGCAACGAAGCACCGAACGGGGAAGGGTCGTTTGGCCGAAACTCATTCGGCCGATTGCCATTTGGCCGAATGTCACTGGGCCGTACAACCCATTAGGCCGAAACCCATCTCATTCGGCCGAAAGGA
The DNA here is from genome assembly GCF_024139115.2 of Armigeres subalbatus. Taxonomy (NCBI): domain Eukaryota; kingdom Metazoa; phylum Arthropoda; class Insecta; order Diptera; family Culicidae; genus Armigeres; species Armigeres subalbatus. Next base: position 367,290,853 of record NC_085140.1, on the reverse strand, counting down.
TCATCCGGCCGAATAGGTCATTTGGCCGAAAGGGTCATTTGGCCAAATGACCATTTCGGCCAAATTACCTTTTCGGCCTAATGGTCTGTACGGCCCTTCACCGCTACAGCCAGCGTCAACAAGGCTAAGGAAAACATCGTCAAGGGTGACAAGCAACCGAAGCGAAAGCCACAGAAACAGAATCATAAACGCGCGTTGGGGGGAAGACGCTCCAAAAATGTGTTCGCTTGGATGGCGTCAGTAGCAGCCAAGTAAAGTTTTCTCTCAATATTGTCTATCCGGAACAAAGTTAGAACGCTTGTTATACCGAAGTTAGATTTTTCTCCAGATACAGGCAACTTTCCCAACTTCGGAAATAGTGCGCTAGATTCGCCTAAAGATGCGCTAAACAACGCATCAATTAGTTTGACAGATGAAACTTCGGAAGAAAGTTCGGTTCGGCAGTCCCGACTTCCGAATTCTAAGTTGGTGCTACGCCGACAATATACTGGCAGTGCGCACGTCGAAAGGAGACGAAATATGAATGTATTGCAACTGATACCATCCATGACAAATAATTTTTGCAGCGTCTTCCTCTGACGCGCACTCGTGATTCGAAGGCGATAGTCTTGATGAACAAAGGGAACAAAAGCCGTCATCTTCAAGTGAACGAGAACGAAGACGTAGATCCACTTGAAACGGACCTTTCCAGGGCCCGAGCCCCCACAGAAGAGATGGGTTTTTGTACCGCGCACGCAGAAAATTGAATTCCGGAGGAACTTCCGGAGGAATTCCGGAGGAACTTCCCGAGGAATTCCCGGAGGAGCTTGTGGAGGAATTAGTTCCTGGAGGAACTTCCTGAGGAATTCGGAGGAACTTCCCGGAGGCAGTCCCGAAGAACTTCCCGGAGGAATTCCCGAAGGACTTTCTGGAGGAATTCCCAGAAGGAACTTCCGGAGGTATTCCCGGAGGAACTTCCCGGAGGTATTCCCGGAGGAACTTCCGGAGGAACTCCCGGAGGAACTTCCGGAGGAACTTCCGGGGGAACTTCCCGGAGGAATTCCCGGAGGAACTTCCCGGAGGAATTCCCGGAGGAACTTCCCGGAGGAATTCCCGGAGGAACTTCCCGGAGGAATTCCCGGAGGAACTTCCCGGAGGAATTCCCGGAGGAACTTCCCGGAGGAATTCCCGGAGGAACTTCCCGGAGGAATTCCCGGAGGAACTTCCCGGAGGAATTCCCGGAGGAACTTCCCGGAGGAATTCCCGGAGGAACTTCCGGAGGAATTCCCGGAGGAACTTCCGGAGGAATTCCCGGAGGAACTTCCGGAGGAATTCCCGGAGGAACTTCCCGGAGGAATTCCCGGAGGAATTCCCGGAGGAATTCCGGAGGAACTTCGGAGGAATTCCAGAGGAACTTCCCGGAGGAATTCGGAGGAACTTCCTGGAGGAATTCCTGGAGGAACTTCCCGGAGGAATCCCGGAGGAACTTCCGGTAGAATTCCTGGAGAAACTTCCCGGAGGAATTCCTGGAGGAACTTCCTGGAGGATTTGCTGGAGGAACCTCCAGAGGAATTCCTGGAGGAACCTCCGGAGGAATTCCTGGAGCAACTTCCGGAGGAATTCCTGGAGGAACCTCCGGAGGAATTCCTGGAGGAACTTCCGGAGTAATTCCTGGAGGAACTTCCCGGAGGAATTCCTGGAGGAACTTCCGGAGGAATTCGGAGGAACTTCCCGGAGGAATTCCTGGAGGAACTTCCCGAGGAATTCCGGAGGAACTTCCGGAGGAATTCCCGGAGGAACTTCCGGAGGAATTCCCGGAGGAACTTCCCGGAGGAATTCGGAGGAACTTCCGGAGGAATTCCTGGAGGAACTTCCGGAGGAATTCCGGAGGAACTTCCCGGAGGAATTCCGGAGGAACTTCCGGAGGAATTCCCGGAGGAACTTCCGGAGGAATTGGAGGAACTTCCGGAGGAATTCCGGAGGAACTTCCGGAGGAATTCGGAGGAACTTCGGAGGAATTCGGAGGAACTTCCGGAGGAATTCCCGAGGAACTTCCGGAGGAATTCGGAGGAACTTCGGAGGAATTCCCGGAGGAACTTCCGGAGGAATTCGGAGGAACTTCCGGAGGAATTCCGGAGGAACTTCCGGAGGAATTCGGAGGAACTTCCGGAGGAATTCCCTGGAGGAACTTCCGGAGGAATTCCGGAGGAACTTCGGAGGAATTCCGGAGGAACTTCGGAGGAATTCCGGAGGAACTTCGGAGGAATTCGGAGGAACTTCCGGAGGAATTCCCGGAGGAACTTCCGGAGGAATTCGGAGGAACTTCCGGAGGAATTCGGAGGAACTTCGGAGGAATTCCCGAGGAACTTCCGGAGGAATTCCCGGAGGAACTTCCGGAGGAATTCCCGGAGGAACTTCCGGAGGAATTCGGAGGAACTTCCGGAGGAATTCGGAGGAACTTCGGAGGAATTCCCGGAGGAACTTCCGGAGGAATTCGGAGGAACTTCCCGGAGGAATTCCGGAGGAACTTCCCGGAGGAACTTCGGAGGAATTCCCGGAGGAACTTCCGGAGGAATTCGGAGGAACTTCCCGGAGGAATTCGGAGGAACTTCAGGAGGAACTTCCGGAGGACTTCCCGGAGGAATTCCCGGGGGAACTTCCGGAGGAATTCCCGGGGGAACTTCCGGAGGAATTCCCGGGGGAACTTCCGGAGGAATTCCCGGGGGAACTTCCGGAGGAATTCCCGGAGGAACTTCCGGAGGAATTCCTGGAGGAACTTCCGGAGGAATTCCGGAGGAACTTCGGAGGAATTCGGAGGAACTTCCTGAGGAATTCCCGGAGGAACTTCCCGGAGGAATTCGGAGGAACTTCCCGGAGGACTTCCGGAGGAACTTCCGGAGGAATTCCTGGAGGAACTTCCCGGAGGAATTCCAGGAGGAACTTCCGGAGGAATTCCCGGAGGAACTTCCCGAAGGAATTCCCGGAGGAACTTCCCGAAGGAATTCCCGGAGGAACTTCCCGAAGGAATTCCCGGAGGAACTTCCCGAGGAATTCTGGAGGAACTTCGGAGGAATTCCCTGAGGAACTTCCGGAGGAATTCGGAGGAACTTCCCGGAGGAATTCCCGGAGGAACTTCCGGAGGAATTCCCAGGAGGAACTTCCCGGAGGAATTCCTGGAGGAACTTCCGGAGGAATTCCTGAGGAACTTCCGGAGGAATTCCCGGAGGAACTTCCGGAGGAATTCAGAGGAACTTCCCGGAGGAATTCCCGGAGGAACTTCCGGAGGAATTCCCGGAGGAACTTCGGAGGAATTCGGAGGAACTTCCGGAGGAATTCGGAGGAACTTCCCGGAGGAATTCCTGGAGGAACTTCCCGGAGGAATTCCCGGAGGAACTTCGGAGGAATTCCGGAGGAACTTCCGGAGGAATTCCGGAGGAACTTCCGGAGGAATTCGGAGGAACTTCCGGAGGAATTCCGGAGGAACTTCCGGAGGAATTCCCGGAGGAACTTCCGGAGGAATTCCGGAGGAACTTCCCGGAGGAATTCCAGAGGAACTTCGGAGGAACTTCCGGAGGAATTCCCGGAGGAACTTCGGAGGAATTCCCGGAGGAACTTCCGGAGGAATTCCCGGAGGAACTTCCGGAGGAATTCCCGGAGGAACTTCGGAGGAATTCCGGAGGAACTTCCGGAGGAATTCCGGAGGAACTTCGGAGGAATTCCCGGAGGAACTTCGGAGGAATTCCCGGAGGAACTTCCGGAGGAATTCCCGGAGGAACTTCCGGAGGAATTCCCGGAGGAACTTCCGGAGGAATTCCGGAGGAACTTCGGAAGAATTCCCGGAGGAACTTCGGAGGAATTCCCGGAGGAACTTCCGGAGGAATTCCCGGAGGAACTTCCGGAGGAATTCCCGGAGGAACTTCCGGAGGAATTCCCGGAGGAACTTCCGGAGGAATTCCAGGAGGAATTCCCGGAGGAACTTCCGGAGGAATTCCCGGAGGAACTTCCGGAGGAATTCCCGGAGGAATTTCCAGAAGAACTTCCCGAGAAAATTCCGGAGGAATTCCCGGAGGAACTTCAGGATGAATTGCCGGGGGAACTTCCGGAGGAATTCCCGGAGGAACTTCCGGAGACATTCCCGGAGGAACTTCCGGAGGAATTCCCAGGAGGAACTTCGGAGGAATTCGGAGGAACTTCGGAGGAATTCGGAGGAACTTCCGGAGGAATTCCCGGAGGAACTTCCGGAGGAATTCCCGGAGGAACTTCGGAGGAATTCCGGAGGAACTTCGGAGGAATTCCCGGAGGAACTTCGGAGGAATTCCGGAGGAACTTCCGGAGGAATTCCAGAGGAACTTCCGGAGGAATTCCGGAGGAGCTTCCGGAGGAATTGGAGGAACTTCGGAGGAATTCCCGGAGGAATTGGAGGAACTTCGGAGGAACTTCCGAGGAATTCCGGAGGAACTTCCGGAGGAATTCCAGAGGAACTTCCGGAGGAATTCCTGGAGGAACTTCCGGAGGAATTCAGGAGGAACTTCCGGAGGAATTCCCGGAGGAACTTCCGGAGGAATTCCGGAGGAACTTCCGGAGGAATTCCCGGAGGAACTTCAGGAGGAATTCCCGGAGGAACTTCGGGAGGAATTCCCGGAGGAACTTCTGAAGGAATTCCTAGAGGAGCTTCTGGAAGAATTCCAGGAGGAACTTCAGGAGGAATTCCGGGAGGAACTTCCGGAGGAATTCCCGGAGGAACTTCCGGAGGAATTCCCGGAGGAACTTCCAGAGGAATTCCCGGAGGAACTTCAGGAGGAATTCCCGTAGGAACTCACGGAGGAATTCCCGGTGGAACTCCTGGAGGAACTTCCTGAGGAATTCCCGGAGGAATTCTCGTAAGTATTTCTTGAAGAGATTTAGGGGAATGCCAAGTAGAACTTTGTGGAAAAAATCTGTGTTGCTTGACAATTAGTTTGATTAAATTGAATTAAAAAAATGTCAAAACATTCTGAAGAGTTTAGGTCATGACTATTCCAGGATCAGGATCAGAAAATCAGTATATCAGAAAATGTGTAAAATCTGAAACATCCGTAGATCTGTAAAGATCTAAAAATCTGAAAATTCAGGAAAACAACTGAAGAGCTTGAGGATTGAAAAAAAAGAACTTCACCGTTTTCATTTAATGGTTTTCCAGACTGAACTTTTACGTAAGATGAAGGACAACGGAAAATACCCAATAGACCAGTGAAAAATATTTTGCTTATCGAAGAAATTCCACGACTGATCTGAAATCGATCCCGCAACTCATAATACACAACATACATACACATACTATACCAAACGCTCAGACTACCGGCGCTGCAAACCGCACAGCCACGAGATCAAACTTTTTTTTTTTGCAAACTTGCAAAACATTTATTTCAAATATGTTAAGAAAATCCTAAGTAGGGTGAATGACGGCTTTGGCAGGTTTTGTTCTATTATTGTCATGGGAGTTTTTTATGACTGATTATGCCCAAATTTGGCCTAAACATTCTTTGCATATCAAAGAATATTGTGGCAAAATTTCATAAAATTTGGTCGACAAAAACCCCCCTGACAATAATATAACAAAACCTGCCAAAGCCGTCATTCCCCCTAATTGTTTCTTAAAAATCGAGTAGTTGACATCATACTGGGTGTTGAAAGTTGATAGGACACACAAATCTTCTGAAACAATTTAATTTAAATTTTAATAAATTATTATTAATTCTAAAATATTTACTCATAACATATAACTCAATAAAGCTTCCAAAATAAATAATGCATAAAGTGTCCCGATTTATCCAAGAAACAACTGGTCACTCTAATCAATCCCATATCGGTTTAAAATTTCCATAGTAAATGGGTCAAACATCTCGGGTAATCTAGGCTTTGCACTAATATTTGCAGCTATGTTGCAAAAGTCCCATCCCATTGGAGAAGCATCAAAGAGATTCAAATCATTAGGAACGTGAAATAAAGATTAACAACTTTAAATGAAAAATGATAAATGAATTAAAGTATCGAAGAACAAATAGTAATAAAATCTGCATAATTCTTCAGTGTTTCTTTCAACATAAATAATGAATAACTACTTGACAGTGACAAAATAATCGTTTTAAAATGTTACTTCAAATATATGAGTACGAGTAGGTATCGATACTTTTAATTCGATATTTAGTGGTATCGATACTTTTATACGATACTACTTTGAAGTATGATACAAAGTATCGATACCTCAGTGGTATTGTTTCATCCCTAATTACAAGTGGCAAATCAATTTTTTTTTTCACAGGTTCGGGTTTGCAATTTTTCCACTTCCAAAAACGAATTAGGGGGAAATACGGCTTTGGCAGGTTTTGTTTTATTATTGGCAGGGGGGTTTTTGTCGACAAAATTTTATGAAATTTGGCCACAATATTCTTTGATATACAAAGAATGTTTAGGCAAAATTTGAGCCTAGTCAGTCATAAAAAACCCCCCTGCCAATAATAGAACAAAACCTGCCAAAGCCGTCATTCCCCCTATGTATTTCGAGCAATAGACTCTGTTATTGCAAAGCACTTTTGGCAATTCTCGAAGATTGTTACACGTCTAGGTGCAACTGGGTCATTTTTCGCCACTTTGCTGGGTCATTTGGATCACGTTCATTTCGCTGACTGTCGCTGTCAGTCGTCGTTAACGAGTAGGTACGGCTAATTATGCAAGAGCGGAACGAAAATATAGGGAATGAAGGGCGTACTAGTCGCAAGGTGCTATATTGCGTATGTTTATCTAGGACTTGATTTGTTCGAGCATTTGAAACATTTGATGATACATTCGATCTGCTTAAATTTAAATAAAACTACTTTATAGAGACATGAACTTCGAAAATTAAACCTTGATTAAGAGAATGTTGAGCTGTTGTTGAAATAGATTCAAATAGATGAGTTTCATATTCTTCTCGAAAAGTCTACATCAAATTGAGTATCCTAACAACTGAACTAAAAATGGATATATGCATATTTCAATTTCTGGTATATGTATATCACAATGGACAGAAAATGTGGTACATAAACAGTTGTACTCACTAAAATCAGCAAAAATTTAAAAAAAATGGGTATTCTATGTTTCTGCATTAGATTTTACCATATAGGGGGAATGACGGCTTTGGCAGGTTTTGTTCTATTATTGTCAGGGGTTTTTTTTATGACTGATTATGCTCAAATTTGGCCTAAGCATTCTTTGTATATCAAAGAATATTGTTACCAAATTTAATAAAATTTTGTCGACAAAAACCCCCTGACAATTATAGAACAAAACCTGCCAAAGCCGTCCTTTCCCCTATATGTAAAAATCTTATGCAGAAACATAGAATAGCTTTCACTGGCAACGATTTCCTGTTTCTGTTGTATTTCGTTTCGTTAATAGTGGTACATGTTGTTCCATCAAATTTGAAATGTGTGAGAAAACTTCGCATATTTTTCACTACTATAGTTAGGCACCTTACTTATAACATTTTGTTACAGTTGAGTTGTCGAAAATTGTTAATATGAATTCATTATTTGTAAAATTTACTCAATGTGACATTTTCGCTGGCACCGGTTCAGGTACGGGACAATGATGATTTTATAAAATAATAATTAAAAGGTCGGTTATTTAGTTATGTTAGTACCATATTTTGTATCATATAATGAATTGTCCACCTAACCCCAACAATCTTCACTTTTTTAACACTTTGTTCCACTGTGATACCGCACATCAAACACGGAGTTATTATTCAATCTTTAAGTGACTGCTGAGTGCGATGACATAAATTACAGATTGTCGTTTCACGGCTCTACTTCAGCGGGACGAATCGATTTGTTTTTAAACTCGGACATTGCTACCAAACAGTTTTTCTACGCGAAGCTAGTGAGTCAGGTTCATTACGTTATTGCTTAGATCAGAGGTACTGCACTCTAATATCTCTCGCTCGTAATCACGTCATATTCTGTGTCATTGACTGTCACTTTTAAGTAAAAGGGGGTAAAAATACGAATTGCTCTCCCATTTGCGACTTACGCTCTCATTCCATCAAAAGCTTTAAATGCCTGCATTGATTGCTAAATTAGTGGCCGAGAAAAATATCCTCGAGCGTCTGTGCCTGTGGACATTGAGCCTCTTCTGATTTGGTCGCTCGCTGCCGATTACCGAAGGCATCCAGTGGTAGTGATGGGGGCTTCGCGAAACAGCTGAGACCCGGGAAAGCAAGCCACATCGCGAGTATCGGCTAAACAAATGGAAGCGAAAGTTTTGCATTCGAGTGTTTTGTTTTTGGATGGGACTGCGTTGAATGACTTGTGTTTTATCATTGGATCGCGTTGAGTTATGGGTTGTAAAATATAAACAAGCGTTGGAGGACCCAATCGTCACACGTGGCTTGAAATATCTGTTTTGTTTCGCGACTGTTATGTTTGTGTCAATGGAACAGGTGAACAAACATGGAGTTGTGAATGCGTAAAGCCGGTTAGAGTGTAAATATTTACAATTATGTAACAAGCATGAGCAGTTTATTTCAATTAATTAGGTGTGAGAAAAAGATCAATTATAGCACACTTTTCACAATTTTTGTGATAAATGATTAACTTTGCCTTTTCGAACGTTAGCACTTTAGCGACATAAAACCAAAACATTCTTTATTAGCAGCAGAAAAAGTAACTCTGCAGCAGATCTTCTTATTCTGTATCTACACCCATGAACCTGAAGTAAAAATAGAATTCAAGAAAAAATGATGATGACTCAGAGCAGAAAGTAAGATCAATGGGATGTTTAATAGTTTAGTGTAGACGATGTTTAATGGTTTAGTGTAGAAACATTGAATAATAATCTAATAATTTTGTGAGCTTTTCTTACATTTTTTGTATTAAAATTTAACAATTTCGCATATGCCCAGTTCCTATACAGGCGTTGGTAGACTCTTATACAAAATTGTTAGAAACAACCGCCGGTTGAGTGTACGTAAAGGCTATATGTTCGCTCCAAAAATAAACATTTTATAGGAGGCCCCGATATCCATAGTGTTGTATATCAATCGATTCAGCTCGACGAATCGAGGTGATGTATGTCTGTTTTTTTACAAGGGTTTAAGGCTATGGAAAAATGTGTGTGTGTGTATGTGTGTCTGTATGTGTGTGTATGTTCGTGTGTATGTATATGCGCAAAAAACTCACTCATTTTTTATGTACTTATCATTGACCGGTTTGCTCGCAACAAGTTGCATTCGACGTGGAATCCAGTCCCAATGTTTCCTATTGAAAATTAGCCAAATCGACCATTGCGTTCCGGAGTAATTTCCAAATTACTGTTTTTCCCCAAGGGTACCCCCTTGAGCATGAGCATGAGCATGATTGACCGCCCACGGTTGCTACTCCGTTATTGCCAGGCCAGCTGTTATTATACAGAGAACCAATAGATGAAGTTTGGGACTAACATCATCTTCAATGTGTTAGAACTGGTGACCCAAAAATAAGCGCCGGCCGTGTCCGAATGCAGGTCAATTGAGGAATAGGTAGGAAATTGTTGACGTTATACTCGCTTTGATGTTGGATATATGGGGTAGGGAGTGTGGCAGGGTTCGTTTTGGTAAGCGTTTGATTTGATTTGAATTTTTTGATTTAAATCAAAAACCATCGAAAAACGCTAAATATTTTAATTGAACCGTTTGTTTGAGAAACTGCATATGTAACATTTTTGGCCAAAATGAGATTTTTATATATTCTGAATCCTAGTCCAAAAATACGTATTCTGGCAAAAAAATACGAAAAAAAAAATGTTGTTCAGGAATGGATGGATGTTTTTTTCAATGGTGGAGTACTGCTTAGATTTTTTGCACTGAAAATGCCCCAGGGTGTTGATTTTTGCCAAAAACTATTGATCTGTATCGAAGAATTCGAAAGATTCGGTGAAAAACAGTTTTTTGTTGGTTTCTCGAAATAGTGTAAAATGGACTTATGCAGTTTCTCAAACAAATGATTCAATTATTGACCGCACTACACAAATATGCGAACTAAATTTTCACTTTCTGATTAACTTACTCACAAAGCACAAAGCAAAACAAAATTTCGGTGACCGGCTGATCGTTTTCCTTTCCGCACAAAGCAAAACTAAATTTGGCCGACCGGCCGATCGCTCTGCTTACTGGAGAATCTGAAACACAAAAAAAACACGCACTGCACTGATTAACTTTTTTACCGGCCGCATAATGCCGAACATAATATTTCGGCCGATCGCGCGATCGTTCTGCTGTCCGAAACAAGAGAAATCACGCACTGAACTGATTTACTTTATTACCGGCCGCGCAATCGATAAAGATAAAGATAAAGATAAAGATAAAGATAAAGATAAAGATAAAGATAAAGATAAAGATAAAGATAAAGATAAAGATAAAGATAAAGATAAAGATAAAGATAAAGATAAAGATAAAGATAAAGATAAAGATAAAGATAAAGATAAAGATAAAGATAAAGATAAAGATAAAGATAAAGATAAAGATAAAGATAAAGATAAAGATAAAGATAAAGATAAAGATAAAGATAAAGATAAAGATAAAGATAAAGATAAAGAAAAAGATAAAGATAAAGATAAAGATAAAGATAAAGATAAAGATAAAGATAAAGATAAAGATAAAGATAAAGATAAAGATAAAGATAAAGAAAAAGATAAAGATAAAGATAAAGATAAAGATAAAGATAAAGATAAAGATAAAGATAAAGATAAAGATAAAGATAAAGATAAAGATAAAGATAAAGATAAAGATAAAGATAAAGATAAAGATAAAGATAAAGATAAAGATAAAGATAAAGATAAAGATAAAGATAAAGATAAAGATAAAGATAATTTTATATATAATATTATACATTTTATAATATTACACCGAGATCTTGGACTACAGGTAAAATAGGTTATGGTCACACAATTTAAAGTCTAAGCTTCCATTTCAATACAGACCCCATTCTATTTGGCAACATTTTCGGAATATTTATGTATGACACGACGAATTTCAAAGGCTAGCCACATGGAGTCGTTTTGTTGATTTTTCTCGGTGAACACCGAGAAAAATCAACAAAACGACTCCATACTGAGTAACGGTGATTAAACCAATGAAATAAAACTTTAGACACTTGTTCACTATTTGTTTGTCAACAGATAGAATAAATAATTTAATATTTTCTGAGCGTTTTATAAAAATATATCATGACATAAAAATAGCTATCGCTTCCATTGACAGCTATACACTTCGGAATGGAGTGTAAGAATGTATTTGTGAGCGCACGCTAAAAAGCGCATTTTCTCGTGCATTTTTTTGCCATAACTTTCGAGCCCATAGTCCGATCTGGCCAATTTTCAATATGAAGCAATGGGACAGGAATCTACGTCGAATGCATTTTGTTGCCAGCAAATCGGTAGAGGATGAGTTCCCGAAAATGAGTGACACTTTTTTACGTGATTATTCCGTAAAAAAAAATGTATTTTGGTCATAGCTTTCGATCGCATAGTCCGATCTGGCCAATTTTCAAAAGGAAACAATGGAACAGGAATCTGCGGCGAATGCATTTTGTTGCCAGCAAATCGGTAGAGGATGAGTGCCCGAAAATGAGTGACACTTTTTTACGCGACTCTTCCATAAAAAAAGTATTTTGGCCATAACTTCCGACCCCATAGCCCCATCTGGCCAGTTTGTTAGAACTCTATTATTATAATTTATTCAGACTAAGGCCGAAGTTGCCTGTGCGGTATATATGTAAGAGTCTTCTCCATTCGACTCGGTCCATGGCTACACGTCACCGACCACGCAGACATCTTCCACCTGATCGATCCACCTTGCCCGCTGCGCACCTCGCCTTCTTGTGCCCGTCGGATCGTTGTCGAGAACCATTTTCACCGTTGATGACTATTCCGAACCGCTTGGCTTCCCTCTTCAGTCTGATGTAGGCTTCCTCCATCTTCTCAAAGTTACGTGCCATAATATCTATGTCGTCGGCGAAGCCAAATAGCTGGACGGACTTATTGAAAATTGTACCACTCGTGTCAATCCCTGCTCTTTGTATTTCCCCTTCCAAAGCGATGTTGAATAGCAAACACGAGAGACCATCACCTTGCCGTAACCCTCTGCGGGTTTCGAAGGGACTCGAGAATGCCCCTGAAACTCGAACTACGCACATCACCCGATCCATCGTCGCTTTGATCAACCGTGTCAGTTTATCCGGAAAACCGTGTTCGTGCATTAGCTGCCATAGCTGGTCCCGATCGATTGTATCATATGCGGCTTTGAAGTCGATGAATAGATGATGTGTGGCCACGTTGTATTCGCGGCATTTCTGCAGTACTTGGCGAATGGCGAACACCTGGTCCGTGGTGGAGCGTTCGCCCATAAAACCCGCCTGGTACTGCCCCACGAACTCCCTTGCAGTTGGTGCTAGTCGACGGCATAAAATTTGGGAATGTACCTTGAAGGCGGCGTTCAGCAATAGTTGCTACAATTCAACTTATCGCCCTTTTGTAGATAAGACACACGACACCTTCCATCCACTCCTGCGGCAAAACTTCCTCCTCCCAAATCTTGGTAATGACCCAGAGTAGCGCTGTAGCCAGTGCCTCACCACAGTGTTTAAATAGCTCTCCTGGTATCTGGTCAACCCCAGAGGCTTTGTTGTTCTTCAGCCGGCCGATCTTCTCCTGAATTTCCTGGAGATCCGGAGCCGGTAAAATTATGTCCTGGGCGCGTTCTACCAGGTCCATCACCATACCGCCATCATCGTCTGCCACATCGCCATTCAGGTGTTCTTCGTAGTACTGCCGCCACCTTTGGATCACCTCACGCTCGTTCGTAAGAAGGTTTCCGTTTATGTCCTTACACATATCAGGCTGTGGCACGTGGCCCTTACATGAACGGTTTAGCTTCTCATAGAATTTGTGTGTGTTATTAGCGCGGTACAGTTGCTCCGTCTTTTCACGGTCTCTAAGATCCTGCTGGCGCTTTTTCCTCCGGAAAATCGAGTTTTACCTGTTCCGCGCCTGTTTATATCGTGCCTCGTTCGCCCTCGTGCGGTGTTGCAGCAATCTCGCCCATGCTGCATTCTTCTCTTCCACTAACTGCTCACATTCGCCGTCATACCAGTCGTCTGATCCGGGGGCACCGTGCCAAGTGCAGCGGTTGCGGTGCTACCAATGGCGGATCGAATGTCTCTCCAGCCATCTTCACGAGACACTGCGCCTAGCTCCTCTTCCGTTGGGAGTGCGACTTCCAGCGCGTATCCTTGGGTTAGTCTACCGTCTTGTGGCCGCCCAATGTTAAGCCGCGGCGTCCGACTCCGACGCGTGTTGTACACCGTCGAGAGTTTTGAGCGCAGGCATACTGCAACGAGGTAGTGGTCGGATTCAATATTCGCACTGCGGTAAGTGCGGACGTTCGTGATGTCGGAGAAGAATTTACCGTCGATTAGAACGTGGTCGATTTGGTTTTCCGTTTCTTGGTTAGGTGATCTCCATGTGGCCTTGTGGATATTTTTGCGGGGAAAGAAGGTGCTTCGGACTACCATTCCACGGGAGGCTGCGAAGTTTATGCATCGTTGGCCGTTGTCATTCGATACGGTATGCAGACTATCCGGTCCGATGACCGGTCTATACATTTCCTCCCTTCCTACCTGTACGTTAATGTCACCGATGACGATTTTGACGTCCCGCAGTGGGCATCCATCGTATGTCTGCTCCAGCTGTGCGTAGAACGCTTCTTTCTCGTCGACGGGCCTCCATTCGTGTGGGCAGTGCACGTTGATGATGCTATAGTTGAAGAAACGGCCTTTTATCCTCAGCTTGCACATCCTTGCGTTGATTGGTTGCCACCCAATCACACGATGGCGCATCTTACCCAGCACTATGAAGCCGGTTCCCAGCTCGTTGGTGGTGCCATAGCCTCCTGCAGCGCCACGACGTCGAAGTTGCGGGGATGTAATTCATCGTAGATCATCCTGTCGCAACCTGCGAAACCTAGCGACTTGCAGTTCCAAGCTTCCAAGTTTGAACTCTAAGCTGTATTTAAAAAATTAGTTTCATAAAGCATTAAAAAACCATGTAGCTGTATTCGACGATTCATTTATTCAATATTTTATATTCACACATGATTCTCAGTAAAATAATCATAGTAGTAGAGTATGAGTATGATCAAAATAGAATAATCACAAGACAGTTTAATTTTATAAACAGGAAACATATGATAATCGAATGCGTCGAACGCGACATAATGGCCGAAATACTCAATCCAATAAAACAATGTATGGAAGTAAGGACTGTGTAAAAATGCCAGGAATGTACGTTCAAAGGCGTATTAAAATTATTAAAAGTGGCTTCTAAAGTTTCCAATAATTCTAATTTTGAGTACGGCGTATTAAAAATACAAAACTCTTTGCTTTAAATATTTATTGAGTAGCAGCTATCTTTTGTTATGAAGAAGATGTGTGATGCAAAATCTAATTAGGGGCTATCCACAAAGTACGCCACGCTTCTAGGGTTAGGGGTGGGGTGGTGGTTCGAACAGTGTGACGATCCATACAAAAGTTTTATAGGATAAATACAAAAAGTGACAAAAGGGGGAAGGGAGTTGGAAATTGCCGATATTTGCGTAACGTACTTTATGGATCTTGTCTTAGGTTGTTTCAATCTATGAATATTCGTCATATAGAGCAATAGTATTCATCACTATTCTGCCTATGCAGCCAATATATTAAGATTTTTTTCTCAGATGAACGTTATTGATTCTGATCTTGAATTTAGAACGGAAAATGTGCTTTTACTTCATACTATTTTAGTCTATTAACATGCACAACAGAAAGCATGCATTCTGTTCTATTCAGAAGTAATGTCAGTAGTACAAAATAACTGACTAAGCCATTTCAAAATCTGAAGACAAAAACACAATTAAGGCCAATTGAAAGTTCCTGGACTTGTGTTCAAATTGATACAGTACTACATACAATATTGAAAGAAAATTGCGCGCACCATCCTGCGTGCCCTAAGGGCACTTACCTCCAACTGACCTTCCACTTACCTTCAATCTCTCTGATTTTCCCCAAAACCATAAAGTCGCTTGGGCATACAGATCGGGGTGCAGAGAAGCCCATGAAGCACCCATCCGAAAAGGTGGCTTCTCGGCCTAAAACAGAAGAAGGTGGAAGCCACCAACACGATACAAGTCGCCGGGCTAGTCAAGATGGTACCAGCCATCCTGTGCCAGACTAAGGCCGGAGTGGCCTGTGCAGTAAATAAAAGTCGTCGCCGTTCAACTCGGTCCATGGCTGCACGTCGCCAGCCACGCAGTCTGTGGAGGGTCCGCAAATAGTCTTCTACCTGATCGACCCACCTTGCTCGCTGCGCAACACGCCTTCTTGTGCCCGTCGGATCGTTGTTGATCTGGCTACGAGCCCGGTTTCATGGAACGGAAGACAGCCTGACCATTGGCCCGCTCGACGTTTCGAGTCGGGGTCACCGGCTCTACTAAGAGAGTGGAATGACTCGTCGGCCAGCACTCGCTTACACAATATCGCAACATCTAAGACAAGATCAGTTAACACGCGGCCAGAATGCCATAATCAGAACTTCACTGGTATTAATCCTGATGTGCCAATTAGAACTCCCTGGGTTCCTGTGCGCTGTGCGCGGCACACGCTCGCTATGGAACACGCAAAAAAAGCGTTCATGAATTCGTGAACCAACGAGTTCAAGGTGTATTTTTTCGGAAACAACAGTCACGGATTCGGGAATTCAGTCACGTTTTCTGGAACGTTCTTGAAAACGTGACTGGTATTCCCGAATCCATGATTTAAATCACGGTGTATTTTTGCCTACTTGTTGCAATATTTAGCTTTTTGTAAGGATTTAACAGACTTACTTATTTATGGGTTCTGTACTGCCGTTATCTGTAGTAACGTATACGCCAATTTTCAATAATGGTGTTAACGAGTAATATTCATCGAGCTCAGAAAAATTAAAACATATATCGTCAGGGTTCAGCCAAAACGAACCAAGCGCCAACGAAACATTATCCATTTTTCTGCCCAAACTTTCGTTTAGCAGATTGATTTGATCGCAAATCGTGTCGGATATCCCTCAGTCCAATAAATGAGGATATCCTATTGCAAATGTACGCTTGAATTGATATGAAACGATTTCCGTTGTCCTTATACGGACAAAATATCACAAGCCAGTCAAAAAGCCGTTTGGTGCGTTTTGGCTGAACCCCGACCATATGTTGTAATTTGGCGCATACGTGCACACCACTAGTGCACTGGTGTGATGCAAACGGCCGACTTGAAAGATTTTTATCCTGCGCGATGGCCAGCTATCACTTTAACCTGTTACCAGGTTAGATTCCAATCGAATTCTTTTACTTCCTTTTCAGGCTGCGCTGCCAACATAGCATACTGCGAAACCTGACTCGCAGTGGCCGTGGTGAGGGGTCATAAAGCCCTTGGACATAGTCCCTGGTGCCCCCTGCAAGAAAGTGATTTTTGGAGTGTGAAAAAAGATGCAAGAATGATGCTTTGGATTGTGCTTTCGCTAGTTCCTATACAATACAATTTTGCTAAGATGCTCAAGAGTAATTATTAACTCAAATTTTGACTGATTCGGTTTTCAACGATATGTCACAAAACTGTACCCAAGTGGCAGTTTTAATCTTCACAAACCTGATGCATATACGATTTTTACAACAATAACATATATTTAATCAATTGAATCCAATATTAAATTTGAAACGGTAAATGACAATCGTAAAGCCGTTCATTGAATCCGAAATAAAGTTTTCATTATTCACGCTCTCCAAAACGACCCACTTAGTCAAAAAAAAAATGTGGTCTACAATTAATAAAAAGCAAAACCGTAACAGTAGCGCCATTCCAGCGGATAACTAGCGAAAAATTATACCCTTCTTAGTGCTACCACTCACTCACTCACAGGCAGGTGTCGAAACGTGCATCCATCATCGCATTGCAAAGTGCAACATATTTTGCGAAATTGTCTCGTTTCAAATTCGCGATCAGCTCAATGTACGTCGTCCCACCCACCACTCGCGCGAACATTACACGACCAGCGGCAATACACTTTCTCCACAGTCACACAGCTTAGTAATGGCAGGCTTAAGTCACAATTACCGTAAAGCGAATGCGCACAACTCGGGCTTATCTCAGGGTGGCTCTTGCTTCTTTACCGGGACCGGTTGGGCGCTTATTTGCATAAGCGTGTAAACAAAGAGCCACCCTATTACGTCATGTGGCTGAGCGGGGGAAGGCGTTCGATCGGTTGTAAACATGTTGCATCGGGGGACAGTTTTATTTGATGTTGGTTTTTGCGGTTTTGTCTGTGCGGAGTACTGGGACCAGAACCAATAGCGTAAATAGGAAAAAGTTCCACACAGAGGGTCAAGAATCAAATTTAATGTATGGGTCGTTTCAAGGTCAACGAGTTTATGCATAAAATCACTCTAAAGAAAAGCTAATAAAGTTTAACACATTTTAAATTCTCAAAACAAACAGCTAATATTATGTACTACCTTACTACCTATGTTACTTGTGTCACATGGTAACAAAGAGATGTGGTTTCCGAGTTCAAAAGGAACAAGGAAGAAAGAAGAAGGAAGAAGGAAGAAGGAAGAAGGAAGAAGGAAGAAGGAAGAAGGATGAAGGCAAAAGGAAGAAGGAAGAAGGAAGAAGAAAGAAGGAAGAATAAAGATGAAAGAAAGAAGAAAGAAGAAGGAATAATTAAGAAGGAAGAAGGAAGAAGGAAGTAAAAAGAAGAAAGAATGAGGAAGGAAGAAGAAAGAAGGAAGAAGGAAGAAGGAAAGAAGCAAAAAATGAAAGAAGGAAGAAGGAAGGTGCAAGATGGTAGAAGGAAGAAGGGGTAAGGTGTAGAAAGAACGTCTCATTTTTCACTTCTTGCTCCTTTTTGCTAATTCGGCCTAATGGCCATTCGGCCTACCCAAGCAACACCTTTTGTTTCTCAGTGAGTTACAACAACTGTGGTGTGACTTACTAAAGGTCTGACTTATGCACAACGCGTCGTGTTTGGAACTCCTTTGTGGCACAAAAAGCGCAAGAGGTGGAGCCTATTTGCAACATCTTGCGGCTACAATGAAAATAAAAACACAAAAACCAACCGAGAATCGAACCATGGACCTTGAGATTTACAACCTTCTACTATAACCATCACACCATCAATTCTATTTGGAGATTCTGCTACAAGTGCACTAAATAAACAACAAAGTCATTTGTAACTTCATTGTACCTTATACGGAACATGCAGGGGACTGTCAAAAATAAAATACTGCTCAGCTGATAGCTCAAAGTGTGTTGCAACATATCAGAAACATTGTCGTAACAGTAATGAACCGAAGTGTTATTAATTCTGCAACTTATCTGTTTTGTTTCTGATATGAAACACATCGAAGTTTAAAACACCAAAGAAGTCAGATGGGTAAAATATTGCGACGCCACTTGAACGGAAATGAAACTTTGTGTTTTTCTGAAACTGGAGAGTGTCTTTAATGTAACTCGATGTATTGCCAGTGTCTTCAATGCAATTTATTAGGAACAAACACCTATTTGAAAGATGTTGCGCGTGCTGCTTGGGTAATGACCATTCGGCCTAATGACCTTCGGCCTAATTACGTAGAGTGTGGCCGACCCAGCCCCACTTCCGATCCCGAATTTCTGTTGCTATCGGCCTCTGGTGACAACGACGATGGAGCTCGTTGTTTGAGATCCAGTTGTGAGGCCACCAGGCCCGAATTATATACCGCAGGCATCTGCTGATGAACACCTGCAGCCGTTGAGTGTTCTCCACTGATACACACCATGTTTCGCTAGCGTATAACAGCACAGATTTCACGTTAGAGTTGAAAATTCGTATTTTGGTGCGTTCACTTATCTGCCTGTTTTTCCAGATATTTCTTAAACTTGCAAAGGCAGCCCTTGCTTTCTTGATCCGTGCGCCTACGTCGATCTTGGTACCGCCGTCTGAAGCCATTTGGCTACCAAGATATTGGAAGCTTTCAACATTCTCCACTGGTTGCCCGGCTACTGTGAAACTGGAAGGAGTCACCGTGTTTACATCCAACGATTTGGTTTTGTTGACGTTGATGACTAAACCTGCCGACAAGGTTGTTGAGCTTACTCTGCATATCAGAGCGCCGTTGCGCGAGGAGTTCAACGTCATCAGCCAATTCGAAGTCGTTTAGGTGCTCCATGGTTATAGGCTGCCATAACAGCCCGCGGTTTGGTTCACGGTCAATCCCATCTACCAGAATCTTATCGAATACGATGAGGAACAGTAACGGTGATAGAATGCATCCTTGCCTCACACCAGCTACGACCCGGATAGGGTCGGACAGGCAGCACTCTACACGAAAAGGCCTCGTACTGTGCTTCGATGAGGCCGATGATCTTCTCAGGAACCCCCTTGCGTCTCAGGGCGCCCCACATATTCTCGTGATTGAGACGGTCGAAAGCTTTTTCGTAGTCAATGAATACCAAGTAAAGGGACTCTTGGAATTCGTTGATCTGCTCCAGAATTATGCGGAGCGTGACAATATGGTCCACACAGGATCTTCCGGCACGGAATCCGGCCTGCTGCCGCCGGAGAGTCGCATCGATCTTCTCCTGAATCCGGGCTAGGATAATTTTGCATAGAACTTTGAGAACGGTACACAGCAACATAATGCCTGGCCAGTTATCGCATACAGTCAGGTCACCCTTTTTGAGCACCTTCACTAAGATACCTTGCATCCAGTCGACCGGGAGAGTTGCGGTGTCTCAGATATTATGATATAAACGATGCAGTAATTGAGCGGATGTCATGGAGTCAGCTTTCAGCATCCCGGCTGATATGCGATCGACCCCCACGTCTATTTCCTAACGGGACTTTTCGCTTGATACAGGCCAATAAGCCGGGCAAGCAAGCTTAGAATTGCAGTTCAGGTGAGAAGTACGTGTTCTTTTCTGAGACAACATTGTTAGTAGTAGATGGAAGGAAACACCCGGACATGGGATTTCGGGTGATAAGATTCAGAATTGGTAACATGGGACGATCATTCAGTCACGTTCGCTTTGTGTGCGGTCAGTATCAAACAATGTTTATCTAGATATTTCTTGATCAATGCCAAAAAATCCAACATTTGATGAAAAATCGATTGATAGTTTATTATTGTTTGAGCTGTTATCGGTGTTTTTTTTAAATTCAAATATCCAAATATTATGTGAGAGATTTGGACATCTTATGTTTTTTTAGGCATGATAAAGCGAAGTCCTTCGTCCACTTCGCGGTTAAATCAGAAAAATTATCCACTGTTAGTTTTGACGCTATTTATGAAAATCACGGATGAAATTTTATCACTAGAATATTGGATTTGGCACCCAAGTACAATTTCTATCCCGAAGGGTATTGAAAGCTTTGATATTGATCTCTATTATTGGCTCTCTGAAGAACCGTTTGTTTTTTGGACATACATGCTGCATCATGTGGCTTTTCTTCAGCCTGTCTCAGCTCATCACCGATGCCGGCCGGTCTCGGCTCGACTCTGCTGCTGCTGCCGGTATTTGCTCATCATTGCTGCTTTGTCGGGTGGACTGCTGCTGTACTGGCTAGGTTTCGGCTGATGATGGTGGCTTCGATGGTGTCGAGCCGAAAAAGCGGTCGGTGCAGACTTCATTCCCTGCTAAAAGGTGTGAGTGCTGTTCAATCGATGATGCGGTTGCTTCGCTTGTCCCGGTCAGAGTGATAGGAAAAAATCGCGTTGCGCTATTTTATGGCTTCTCGGCAGACCCAGCGGCTGCTCATTCGCTGGTGTCTGCACCAATGAGAACGTGGTAATGGAATGATGCAAGAATTATGCGGTACCCATATTTATAGGTTCCCTTGATCTCAATGTTTTTCATTGAAAACAGTTTCATGCCTATTGAAACAAGTTTTTCGGGTCTTATCAAGCATGGACATGAAAGGCATACTTGAAATCTATCGATTGAGGGGCTTACCGTAGAAATTCGTCCATTGAGACGAACGCTATTAACGTTTAAAATCTTTCAACACAGCGTAACGCGGTCGATTTGAATATTTTGGAATGACACCCGGTATAGTAAAGAGAGACGTAAGTCCTACGTCAAAACCGCTTGGTGCGTTTTGGCTGAACCCCGACCAAATATGCTTAGAGTACAAAGCCTTCTATCGAAATTTTGGCTTCCAAGCGGTTTTATTATATTCCACCACTCCTAAATAAACAGAAAGGCAAAAACAATTTTTTTTTGTTCAGTATTTTTTGTTTGCTTCGATAGTACGTACACTAAAATTACGCAGGTGTACGTACTATCGAGGTATGCCTGTATCAGCTTCCACACTGATATTATTCCCTCCCCCTTCATACGGGAGCTTGGCAGAAGGAAGGTCGTGCGATATATGCCATCACAAATATTGCCCTCCGCTCGCTTTCAAATCGACTTCTATAAAAACATTCTTCATGCCTGCCATATCCTAACGGAACTATCAATTCTATACTTTCACCTCTAATTCTATCATGAACATGTACGTCTAAGTTTGGAAGATGATATTAGCATTTCCGTATCATTGTAAATCGATTAACTTCACACACTCAAACCATTAATTAGTAACAATCTAGGGTTACTGCTCCTGGATTTCATCTCAGAGCTCCCACGAAAAACCAAGCAATGAAAGGGAAGTTGATTTGTTTCTTAATTTTGTGCTTTTTTTCAGCAGTGAGCACGCATGTCAGCAAAAGAAGCGACGGAATTGGTGCCGTATTTCTTTGTTTCGCGATTAGATAAATATATGTACAGTGAGATGGAAAACAGAACAGCTCCCCTATTTCCAAAAGCATTTTTTTTATTTTGGCGCCCTTGGCGGTGGTCAAACAGGCCATCCTCAAACTATGGCGCTGGCTCTGTGTTTTCTACATAATTTCTTTCCATGCTGTCATTTAGGAGATTTCGTCCGGTATTTCTGAGGAATCCGGGGCAGAGGGACCTCTCCCTACACGCCTATGCACAAAACCCATGTGATACACAGAGCAGCATTATGCATAACATCGGTAATCCTAAATCGCGGCATGTTGCACTCTGTTACAGCACTTGCATGCGCCTGGGGTCTTTTCTTCGATTCGTTTTTTTTTCACTCTCTGCGGCATGTGTGAACTTGTAGATATTGGCGACAAACCGAACCACCGCCGCCTGCGGGGATTTGTGGGAAAAGCAAGTTCCTCTCATGATTATATGGGCAACTGGTTTATACCGAATCCGTTGCACAAGAGTGTCATTCATGGCCAAACCGGAACCAGCCGTGAAAAATGGTTTCTCGGTCTGCAGTTTGCCAGCTGCATAGCAGGTGAACGATGCAAATTATATGGATCAGGTTCAGATTAGATATTATATGCCGCTGGGAGTTTGTTGTAAAAGTTCGTTTACGAAAGTGTAACTAACGACATCCCGGTGCACTGCTATCATGTGAAAGCAGAAAGTAATGAGTTAACTATTGACGATTACAATAAAAGTAATTCCGAAAGCTTCAGCAAATCGCAGCTTTATTAAACTATATTTTTTTAAACCATCCACAGTCGATCTCAACAGTAAGGTCGTCTTCAGTACTTCGTATTTGATTGAAGTTTAATGCTTCATTCTAGAGTTGTGTAGGCTATTGGGCTGATTCAAAAGGAAATAAAGTCTGAAGGAACATGTCGACTATAAGACGTTGGCCCTTTCTATCTTCACTCAAAATATATTTGGGTACATCATAATCCGGAAAGGTTTTGTTCGGCTTGAATGAAAACCTAATCGCTTTACAAGCAGCGAACCAGTTGTTACATTTCCATTTGATAAACCAATCCAAATCAATTCACCACCACCATAGGCTGCATAGCTTGTTATCCACTCAGCGGTGGGAAATTGTAATCTCTCTTCAAAGACGCCCCATAGACGATAGGCACTAAATTGAACGACAATGGGGGTTTGTTTTTCGCTAAACAAACAAACCGTTCAACTGGAGTGACAGTTCGTCTGCTGAGAGATGCATCAACCCGATGGATGGAGCATGGCAAGGAAATGCTGGGAAGGGAGTAAATTATAGCGCGAAATCAATTGTGGTATACCTGGCAAGGTATTTCCTTTCTTTTCTGTACAAACGCTCAGTTGGTACGTGTTTTCTCGCGTAGCTACTTCCTTCTTTAGGAATAAATGTCGACGAGTGCATCGTTAGTTCCGCAACGTATGCCATTGCCAACAAACCAGCCAGTCATCAGAGGGGCTCAAACTCTTCTTCCAAGGGCACTCAGTTGGGCATTCTGCAGTGTTGTAAGAAAATATTGCTAGGAATGTTTTTTTTTTACATGTTTTTTTTCTTTTTTGTCCGTTTTGTCTTCTTTGTTTTTTTGTGCCTTTTTGTCTTTTTCGTCTTCTCTGTCTTATTTGTCTACTTCTTTATCTTCTTTGTCTTTTTTGTCTTCTCTGTCTTCTCTGTCTTCTTCTTTATCTTATTTGTCTTATTTGTCTTCTTTGCCTTCTTCGTCTTCTTTGTCTGCTTTGTCTGCTTTGTCTTCTTTGCCTTCTTTATCTTCTTTGTATTCTTTGTCTTCTTTGTCTTCTTTGCTTTCTTTGTCTTCTTTGTCTTCTTTGCCTTCTTTGTCTTCTTTGTCTTCTTTGTCTTCTTTGTCTTCTTTGTCTTCTTTGTCTTCTTTGTCTTCTTTGTCTTCTTTGTCTTCTTTGTCTTCTTTGTCTTCTTTGTCTTCTTTGTCTTCTTTGTCTTCTTTGTCTTCTTTGGCTTCTTTGTCTTCTTTGTCTTCTTTGTCTTCTTTGTCTTCTTTGTCTTCTTTGTCTTCTTTGTCTTCTTTGTCTTCTTTGTCTTCTTTGTCTTCTTTGTCTTCTTTGTCTTCTTTGTCTTCTTTGTCTTCTTTGTCTTCTTTGTCTTCTTTGTCTTCTTTGTTTTCTTTGTCTTCTTTGTCTTCTTTGTCTTCTTTGTCTTCTTTGTCTTCTTTGTCTTCTTTGTCTTCTTTGTCTTCTTTGTCTTCTTTGTCTTCTTTGTCTTCTTTGTCTTCTTTGTCTTCTTTGTCTTCTTTGTCTTCTTTGTCTTCTTTGTCTTCTTTGTCTTCTTTGTCTTCTTTGTCTTCTTTGTCTTCTTTGTCTTCTTTGTCTTCTTTGTCTTCTTTGTCTTCTTTGTCTTCTTTGTCTTCTTTGTCTTCTTTGTCTTCTTTGTCTTCTTTGTCTTCTTTGTCTTCTTTGTCTTCTTTGTCTTCTTTGTCTTCTTTGTCTTCTTTGTCATAAAATGAAAACATATGAATACAACTTATTCATATAAAAAATGAATTTTTTTTTTTGAAAAATAGTTTTATTAATTTAAGTTTGTTAAACATTATAGGCCCAATGACTGTGCTTCTCCATTCAAGAGTTATGTCAACGAAACAAATTGGCAACTCTCGGCGCTCGGTAACCCATCCTCCCTACTGAATACAGCGCCTGAGAAATTTCCCTTACTACTAATTCATACGCGCACTGCTTTACCGCTTTACTTAGCCCCTCGTGCGCATGTTTTGTTTTGCATCAAAGTTTCAATTTGTCTTCTCTCCCGCAACCACATCGACGAGAGTGCAAGTGGAGATTCAATGCCAGTAGCACCAGCCAGCAGACTTTCAAGACCCCGACTAGGACCCGTGTGATTTAGTTTGCCTGCAACCGCCAAGAAGATCGCTTAAACCGATCGTGCCCTCTTCACCGTCGTAGTCGATGACGTTTTCGTAGACACCGTGTCGGATCGCGTGTGCTACGGCACAATCTCGCCCTCTGGGGGTGGTGCTGTATCATTGAATGGTCGGTCAGTGAGTGTGGGGGAGTTCGAGGCGCTCGCAAAGAAAGGTGCCCTTGGCAAAACCGATTGCTCGTGAAGACAAAGAACCGGAACCTGCTGTCTGTGTCGCCCCAAGTCGCCCGTTGTTCGTACGTAGCGTTGCGGTCATGAGAGAAACGGACCTTTAGCCCATTGCAGCCCTGCTTCTTCTGACAGTATCGAAAGTGAAATTGTCCGTGGCGGTTCGACGTGTGTGCATGGGGAGAAAGGAGAAAAAAATTCTCATCATCCGTCTTGTGACAGTCGGTTGAACCCTGGGTCTTCCATGTGGGTTCATTGTCTCCCCAGTCTTTGTGACCACCGCTTGCGGATCTACTAAGTGCTTTAGATCGACGGCACTCGTTGTAACGTGGTTGTGTAAAACGGCCTTAAGAAGCAGTCTTTTCTAATGGCTTTCCTCCCGATCAACGCAAGCCAGTCAAGTTTATAAAAAGATAAATGTGAGATCAGCCAGGCAAGAAGTACGCAGTCTAATTCCAAGGTGGTGCTGCGGTGCAGCAAAGTCGGAATGCAAAGGTGAAGAAAAGTGAAAAAGTTTACACCCGAAACAAAATATGACCTAATTGCATAACGAATAAACCAGCCGCGACGGAGAGGTGGTGTGTTACTTTTTTTGCTGGCATCTTGTGCGGCATTTTCGGGGGCGGAAAACGTAAGGCCCGAAACCGTGTCGATTCACTTCCATTTCTTTGGGCATATTTTTTTTCTTGGGCATTGTGTTTTCGTGTCGTCGGTGCAAACGATTTCATAATTTTGGCAATGAAGTGCGCGGAGACGACGAGATCTGCGATAAAGAGCTGGAAACAAGGTGAAATACTCTCCCAGAAGATGGTATTGCATAATGGCTGCGTGGCGGCGAGTGGAAAACGGAAGGGATCGTTGCGTTCGCGTTTGTGGTTTAGTGAAATGATTTCGGCGAAGATCGTTGCCTTCGGGATTGTGCTGTTTTGTGCGGGAGTTGCGCGCGCAGAAAGGACTCCATCGCCACAACAGGAGCAGGATATATTGATTTTGGATGCACTTGGAAAACGGCAGCAGTTTGGAGGAGGCAGTATAGATTATGGATCGAACTCCATAATGGAACTACTGGGGCGAAGTAAGACATGTTTATTTGTTATATTATTTTAAATATAGTTCGGTTGGGTATCAAAACCTATGTTGTGAATTTTTCTGATTTAAATGAGCTATTGAGGTTCCCCTAAACACACGCGACGCGATTGATTCGCTTGGCGACTGCGATGATGTCGCCGTTGGTATGGACGTGTAATTTAAACATTGCCTGCAGCGATAGAGTCGCGGCAGCTAGTTGTCGCCGTCGCGGTTATGAAATCCTTTAGGTCTGGGGGAGCCTTTAATTTAATTTTCAAACTGTGGTTTGGATCAGAAATAATGGTTTGTGATGTTGTTGGTATTCCAAACTATTGACGTCCGCTTGGGCGCTCAAGTAATGCAATTAGATAGTTGTTAAATTGTAGGCATTGATGACAGCTGCAATTAAGAGATGTGCCGGTCCCAAAATCGTTGGCGGCGCCTTTTCTCGTGCTTTTGCTCAGCTTCACGATGGGAATTATTTTAGTCGGCGGCGACGTGAATCGGAGTGGTAATATTTTGTATGATTGGCGGGAAATTTTTGAAGATTTTTCCAGCGTTTAATTCTCTGAAACTCATTGAATATAAAAAATAAAAGTCCAATTTTTTCTAAGCAATTTTTTCGGGAACTTATTTTGAAGATCCTTGGCAAAATCTTCGAAATTTTCTTCGCAAATTCTTTTCAGTTGCCTCGTCAAATCCCTCGCAATCCCCTCGAAAAATTCTTCTAAATTTCCTCTGCAAATTCTTTGGAATTCCTTATAGAAATTCTTGGTTAAATTTTCATGATTTTATTCTGGCAAATTTGGCAACTTTTTCATAATTCCCTCAAAAAATTATAAATGATTTCCTTAAATTTGCATCACAGCAAATAGTTTGAAGCTTCCTCGACTAATCCTTCGGAAATTCCTTACCAAAATTTATGCAATTCCCTCGGAAACTCTCTAACATTTTTCGTATAAAATTTCCCCGACGAACTTTTCGGAATTCACATGAAAAAACAAATTCTTGTGAAATTCTTTGCTCTACAAATTCTTCGTGACTTCTTCTGCAAATTCGTGGCAATACCCTTTGCAAATATTTCAGAAGTTCTAGGTCTTAATCTTCAGGATTTCGTCCTCAATTCCTTCGGAACTTTCAGGCAAATTCTTCGAAATTTCCTAGGATTTTTGCCTTTCTCGTATACAAAGTATACGTAAAGGCTATATGTTCGCTCAAAACGAACTTTTATAGGAGGCCCGGAGACCCATAGTGTTATATACCGATCGACTCAGATCGACGAATTGGAGTGATGTCTGTGTGTGTGTATGTGTGTGTGTGTGTGTGTGTGTGTGTGTGTGTGTGTGTGTGTATGTGTGTGTGTATGTGTGTGTGTGCGCAAAAAGTCTAGCTCACTTTTTGGGCACTTATCCTCAACCGATTTGCTCGCAATAAGTTGCATTCGACGCAGAATCCTGTCCCATTGTTTCCTATTGAAAACTGACCCGATCGGACTA
Organism: Armigeres subalbatus; assembly: GCF_024139115.2. Taxonomy (NCBI): domain Eukaryota; kingdom Metazoa; phylum Arthropoda; class Insecta; order Diptera; family Culicidae; genus Armigeres; species Armigeres subalbatus. The sequence goes on along the minus strand of NC_085140.1, from coordinate 367,263,377 downwards.
TGGGCTTAGAAGTTATGGCCAAAATACTTTTTTTCATAAAAATGCACATTAAAAAGTCTAGCTCACTTTTTGGGAACTTATTCTCAACCGATTTGCTCGCAACAAGTTGCACTCGACGCAGAATACTGTCCCATTGTTTCCAATTGAAAACTGACCCGATCGGACTATGGGCTTAGAAGTTATGGCCAAAATACTTTTTTTCATAAAACAGCACATTAAAAAGTCTAGCTCACTTTTGGACACTTATTTTCAACCGATTTGCTCGCAACAAGTTGCAATCGACGCAAAATCCTGTCCCATTATTTCCTATCAAAAACTGACCTGATCGGACTATGGGCTTAGGAGTTATGGCCAAAATACTTTTTGCCTTTCTGGTATACAAAGTATACGTAAAGGCTATATGTTCGCTCCAAAAACGAATTTTTATAGGAGGCCCGGAGACCCATAGTGTTATATACCGATCGACTCAGCTCGACGAATTGGAGTGATGTCTGTGTGTGTGTATGTGTGTGTATGTGTGTGTGTATGTGTGTGTGTGTGTGTGTGTATGTGTGTGTGTGTGTGTGTGTGTGTGTGTGTGTGTGTATGTGTGTGTGTGTATGTGTGTGTGTGCGCAAAAAGTCTAGCTCACTTTTTGGGCACTTATCCTCAACCGATTTGCTCGCAATAAGTTGCATTCGACGCAGAATCCTGTCCCATTGTTTCCTATTGAAAACTGACCCGATCGGACTATGGGCTTAGAAGTTATGGCCAAAATACTTTTTTTCATAAAAAAGCACATTAAAAAGTCTAGCTCACTTTTTGGGAACTTATCCTCAACCGATTTGCTCGCAATAAGTTGCATTAGACGCAGAATCCTGTCCCATTGTTTCCAATTGAAAATTGACCCGATCGGACTATGGGCTTAGAAGTTATGGCCAAAATACTTTTTTTCATAAAAATGCATATTAAAAAGTCTAGCTCACTTTTTTAGAACTTATTCTCAACCGATTTGCTCGCAATAAGTTGCATTCGACGCAGAATCCTGTCCCATTGTTTCCTATTGAAAACTGACCCGATCGGACTATGGGCTTAGAAGTTATGGCCAAAATACTTTTTTTCATAAAAAAGCACATTAAAAAGTCTAGCTCACTTTTTGGGAACTTATTCTCAACCGATTTGCTCGCAACAAGTTGCACTCGACGCAGAATACTGTCCCATTGTTTCCAATTGAAAACTGACCCGATCGGACTATGGGCTTAGAAGTTATGGCCAAAATACTTTTTTTCATAAAAAAGCACATTAAAAAGTCTAGCTCACTTTTTGGGCACTTATTCTCAACCGATTTGCTCGCAACAAGTTGCAATCGACGCAAAATCCTGTCCCATTATTTCCTATCAAAAACTGACCTAATCGGACTATGGGCTTAGAAGTTATGGCCAAAATACTTTTTTTCATATAAAAGCACATCAAAAAGTCTAGCTCACTTTTTGGGCACTTATTCTCAACCGTTTTGCTCGCAACAAGTTGCAATCGACGCAAAATCCTGTCCCATTATTTCCAATTGAAAACTGACCTGATCGGATCATGGGCTTAGAAGTTATGGCCAAAATACTTTTTTTCATAAAAAAGCACATTAAAAAGTCTAGCTCACTTTTTGGGCACTTATTCTCAACCGATTTGCTTGCAACAAGTTGCACTCGACGCAAAATACTGTCCCATTGTTTCCTATTGAAAACTGACCCGATCGGACTATGGGCTTAGAAGTTATGACCAAAATACATTTTTTCATAAAAAAGCACATCAAAAAGTCTAGCTCACTTTTTGGGCACTTATTCTCAACCGTTTTGCTCGCAACAAGTTGCAATCGACGCAAAATCCTGTCCCATTATTTCCAATTGAAAACGGACCTGATCGGATCATGGGCTTAGAAGTTATGGCCAAAATACTTTTTTTTCATAAAAAAGCACATTAAAAAGTCTAACTCACTTTTTGGGCACTTATTCTCAACCGATTTGCTCGTAACAAGTTGCAATCGACGCAAAATCCTGCCCCATTATTTCCTATTGAAAACTGACCCGATCGGACTATGGGCTTAGAAATTATGGCCAAAATACTTTTTTTTTTCATAAAAAAGCACATTAAAAAGTCTAGCTCTGGGCATTTATTCTCAATCAATGTGTTCGCAACAAGTTGCATTCGATGCAGAATCCTGTTCCATTTTTTCCTATTGAAAACTGACCCGATCGGACTATGGGCTTAGAAGTTATGGCCAAAATACTTTTTTTCATATAAAAGCACATTAAAAAGTCTAGCTCACTTTTTGGGCACTTATTCTCAACCGATTTGCTCGCAACAAATTGAATTCGACGCAGAATCCTGTCCCATTGTTTCCAATTGAAAACTGACCCGATCGGACTATGGGCTTAGAAGTTATGGCCAAAAAAAATCGTGTAAAAGCACATGAAAAAGTCTAGCTCACTTTCTGGGCACTTATTCTCAATTTGCTCGCAACAAGTTGCATTAGACGCAGAATCCTTTCCCATTGTTTCTTATTGTAAATTGACCCGATCGGACTATGGGCTTAGAAGTTATGGCTAAAATACTTTTTTTTTCATAAAAATCATATAAAAAAGTCAAGCTCATTTTTTGGGAATTTATTCTCAACTGATTTGCTCGCAACAGTTGCATTCGACGCAAAATCCTGTCCCATTGTTTCCTATTGAAAATTGACCCGATCGGACTATGGGCTTAGAAGTTATGACCAAAATTGTTTTTGCCTTTCTTTTATACAAAGTATACTTAAAGGCTATATGTTTTCTCCAAAAACGAACTTTTTATAGGAGGCCCGTAGACTCATAGTGTTATATACCGATCGACTCAGCTCGACGAATTAAAGTGATGTCTGTGTGTATGTGTGTGCGCAAAATAATCTCACTGATTTTTCAGGCACTTATCCTTAACCATTTCATTTCTTAGGCATTTATCCTAAACCGATTTGCTCGCAACAAGTTGCATTTGACGCGGAATCTTGTCCCTTTGTTTCGTATCGAAAACCGGCCCAGTCGGACTATGGGCTTCGGAGTTATGGCCAGTTTTTACAAGAAAAATTCTTTTCCTCTATTTAGGCACTTACTCTCGGCTGATTTACTCGCAACATTCGACGCAGAATCATGTCCCATTGTTTCCTATTCAAATTGGCCCGCCCGGACTATGGGCTCAGAAGTTATGGCCAAAATACTTTTTCCATACCAAAAGTGCGAAGAAATTACTCACTCACAAGAAACGAGAAAGGCACTATCACCGCTAGGTGGATTAATCTGGGTTTTTTCAGAATTTCTTCCGCAATTTCTTTGAGATTTCAACGACAATTGCTTCAGAATTTGTTCGGCAAACTCTTCGAAATTTCATCAGTAATTTTTAAACAGTTTCTTTGGCAATTCCTTCGGAATTTTCACGAAAAATTCTGTGGATTTCATTGACAAAATTCTTTTTTCCAATTATTTCGAAATTTTCCCGTGGGACATCCACAAAAGAGTTTTTTTCAATTCCCGCGGATTTTTTTTTTTCGAAATTCCCACGGAATTGCTCTTAACTTTGCGAAAAACTATTCGGATTTTTTTTAGTTTTCACTGAAAATTGTTAATCAAGCGTTGTAAAATTGAATATTGAATAAAAATCAAAAACTTCTGAAATTTTAAAACGGCGTAAGCAATTAAAATGTTGGTCTAGATCAACTGCGCGCCGATACAAAAAAAAATGTCGCCGACTTAAGTCAAAAATTGTCGGGCGCACACATTTACTGGATTTTGCTTATGCAGCTGCCATCGATGACTACAAATTCCCAACTATCGAGTTACAGTTAAGACAAGCAATTATCGAACGTTTACTATATAGAATCTTGTTAGAATGTTGTTTTATGGAGGAGATGCAAACAGTTTATCATTGTGGATATTGTGATTAAAAATTCATTTGTTCAGACGTAGTCTACTTTGTTTGAACATTCGCACCTAAGGAATTTGGGCAGGATTGAAATATATACACTGGAAGCAAAATCCTTTGAAAAAAAGTGTGACAGAAAAGATTCTCAACGTGGAAGGCTGCCTAAATCATAGACACGCCTTTTAATTTTGAAGTCTCTAACCCTTTTAACCTGTCTAGGTACAGTGATCACCACATCACTATCCAAGTCGTTCCTGGGAGGACGTTAGGAAGAATAAGTGAATTCAACAGTGCTTGTTCTTACATATGGCTCTCTACTAATATCCAGTCTCTATTGATTTCACATTTGCCGCACGCCTGCAGTGTTAATGGAATCTGTATCTTTATAACTTTCATATACTCCCTTTCTCTTTGATGCTCGGGAGGAGTGCAAGTTTTGCGGACATGATGCTAGCGTCGCTCCAGAATGTTGAGCAAACAATCATTTAAAGTTACATCAAAACTGTAACTTTTTGTATTTTGCAAATATTTTCATTCTGTAATACAAAAATACTTCCACATTCACATAGTATGATGATTCTACTAATATTTATAGGTACCAACTGATATTGACCCTTAGTTAGTTATAGTTTTCTAGAAATTAAAGGGGGGCGTTTTGGCCAGGTTGGGCGCGTTATACCGTCTTACCCTATCTGTTATGCAGGAAGGTATCCGCTACTACGCTTACCAAATACTTTTTCGATTAAGGTATTTAGTTTTGAGAAAATCAACCTTAGATGCCTTTCGCCATACTGATTTCAGAGATTTAACTTCTAGTGTAACACACCTGGAGACACCCAAATGGTGAAACTTTCAACCAGATAGACCATGTTCTGATGGATGCGGGCCATTTCTCGGATGTCATCGATGTGCGGACATTCAGAGGTCCGAACATTGACTTGTCAACTGTATCGAATGAAAGATCACAGCGAACGTTGCGTTACAATATCCAGTACAATAAAACTGTCGTATACTGTAGTAGTATTGGTGTCGTATTTAAAAAAAAAACTAAGTATATTAGTAGGGTGCCAAAATATGAAACATAATCGACTGCGCGTGGTGGAGCAAAATATATTTTGAACCACCCTAATTATTAGTTTGCTGCTATCGGTGCCGGTGTTTTTATTCACTCCGCGATCAGTTTTTCATCGTTTTTTTCGGGAAAAATTTGCAGTTGCTGTTTATATTAAGTTTTCGCTTCAATCAAGTGACTGTTTCCAAAAAGTGAAGTCTAATTTGCATTCGATTAACATTACGGGCTGCTCATGATTTATTCAATTCCCCTTTGAGAAGAAGTGAAGTGCAGTGATAAACCCACCAAATCGCGTACGGCTGTTAAATTGGCACGAAACTGCTGGTTTATGCTATATTTTGCCAAAAACTCCTCGCCGAGTAGAAAATGAGCAAGAGTTTTTTTGAGAAGCAGAAATAAGCATAAACACTCACAACATTGTGCATCAATAAATCCGAGCTTGTGCGTCGCAAAACAAGAGCGAGTCTATCTGTTCATCTTTTTCTTTTGGTGCGTCACTCACTTACACTCACATTCAAAACAGCCTCCAAGATTTTTTTCATATACAAATTGTCGCTCCGGAGGCTCAATGAGTGCTCTTTCGCCTGACGCCTCACTCACATGTGTTTTTATTTTGCTTTTCCTCACTCTGCTTTTTTACGCTTCCACTCAATTGTGAGGATGTTAAGGCAGCATTTTCCTTATGCTGATTTTATTTGACTCTAGCGAGGGTGAGGAGTTTTGTCAAGCCTGTTCGAGGCGGAATACATAGAACTCTTTGAATAAACAAGTTAATTATCACGGGAAGTACATAAATAAATATGCTGTAACAGGTTAGTAATTTGAATATCAAACTTTTGTTCGGTGCTATTCGATGCATTCGAATGTTGGTAAGAGAGAAGTGTGGGAGGTGTAGGGTTGACCCGTGGAAGGTCCGGTGCCATATTGACTGCCATCGTGGTACTCTTCCAACTATATCCTTAAAGGAAAGTTATTACAGCGTATAGGGTCAAATGGGGTAAAGCACACCCCGGGGCAAAACGATCATTTAGCTCCTTTGGCGGTGTTTCAGACAAACTTTTAAAAAGGATTTTTACTGCTATATTTGTAGTTCGAGATCCGAACTATGTGCGCTATTGTAACTCAAAATAACACTAATATTCATGTGTACAAATTAAGAGAATATAAAAGCTGTGATATGGTTATAAATTGTTAGAGATCACGGTGTATTGTCCGAAGAGACTTATTTTCAAAAAATCAGTATCTCTTAAACACCCACTACACGAAAGTATATGCATTCCTCTTTCACGTAGGTGAATTTTTAAAATGTTCTATGGGGTGTTATTTTTTTTTGGTATGCAGCTGAAGCTACATGGTAGCTTAAATTGTCAAGACAGGACCCGAACAGAAGTTTTGCCTCTACTAGGACCAATACCTAGAAGATCTAGTCTATGTTGACCCCTTGAACACTATTTGTTTGAGTATTGTAGAAGCTTCCTCTTCTTCTTATTGGCATTGCATCCTCACACTGGGACAGAGCTGCCTCGCAGCTTAGTGTTCATTGAGCACTTCCACAGTTATCAACTGGGAGATGCGTCTTACCGCACGGCTAAGGAGGCTAAGGAGAAGCTAGTAGAATCTCAAAAATTTTGTTTTTGTGTAGATTTCCCTTTTCCCTTCAGTCTATTTACCGTCAGCCAGTCAAAAATTAACCAAACAAATAATGTAAGCTCTAAAGACACAAGAAATGTTTTCCGAGAAGTAAAATGTAATATTTGTAGAGAATTTAAATACAAAATTGTGTTTAGAGTTTCTTGAAGCCGACATTCAAAATCTAATAGCAGTCTATATTGAAAACGGGTGATACTATTGCCACCTCCAAGTAACACTTAAATTGGGGATATTATTCTGATAGAAACGATTACAGAAACATTTCCAGAATGATAGAGTCCACTGCCACCCTGATAGCAGGTTCCAAGGGCCTTCCAGGAGGGGCCGGTTTCGGCACTGTCTGGAACTATGCATATATGGGTGTCAAAATTCATGTTTTCCCAAGCCGATGAATATAGGATCTTTACATACATTATGGTGACTGTAAGGGTGTTCTGCAAAAGTGACATCTGTTCAGGGTCTGTGGCCAATCCCGTGCCGATTTTACGAAAATGGCCATATCTTTGCGTATACCAAAAGAAATTTTTGATCTGCAGCCAGCATTGGTTAGCATATTAGTTCTAGTTTCCAGGGAGAGTATAAAACATGATAGCAGTAAACGTCAGAGAAAACGACAAGCAGAAGGAAAATGCATTTTTAACATATTCCCGGAAAACCCTGAACATCTCCGGTGACCAAGGGCCGTTCTGATGGTTTGCATGGGGACATAATACTAGCAGAGTTTCCGCGTCCGAAGGTCCCGGTTTCATCGAAATCGGATCATTCTACACAAAGTTATGCTGATTTGAAGTTCAACAAAATTTTGCCTATCTCAACCTTTTTGTCTAACCCCTGTAGTTTGGAGAATTGTACCTATCTTTATGTCTTCTACCAATTGCAGTGATGTCTGGTTTAACAAGTTTTAATAGTAACACAGAAAGTTACTTCTAATTTTGTCCAATATTTCGTTAGTCTTTCTTAGTTTTTTTGTGTGTTCTCTACGTAATTCAGTTTAAGTCAATACTCATTGTGGATTATGTTGGGTCGTTCCTTCATTTTATTTGTCTAATACTAATCTCCCAGGATCGTTTCCACATAGATGAAAAACCTAGTTTAAAAGTATGAAAAAAGGTTGAGCGAAGATAATGAAATTGTCTCTACCGTTTCTAATCGTCTTAAATCCTTACAAGCAAGTGTAGAATAACTATCATTATATAATTCGTGGTCAGCTATATGATTCACTTTTAGCTTCATCACGCCTATTCCCTATCTATTAATAAAATTTATTGAGAATGAAGCCATTATTAGATTGTTTGTATACCATGTGTGGTATTTTATATTATGGCTCTTTAATTTGAGACATAACAAAATAAGGAAGGCGCCACGCTCCTAATTTTGAAGAAACTTCTACTCAGTGAATCCTATTAATGTCAATTTCCTATTATTGTCGATAAAGTTGATTACAATTTCTCTATATATACCTCTATACATATCTAGCTAGATTTAAGCGTAGCTACGACTCATCATCATCAGGAAACACATTAGAAAAGTATTGCAAAAAAAGAAGGAGATTTAATTTCATTATTACTGAAAAAAGTGGCCCACCTCACTTCAAGCTCCAAGACACGATGTCCGTTGGTTCACATGCACATCCGTAAAATCAGTGCACCAATGCCAAATTGTGACGCGGCATTGAACAAAAATAGTCAACGTGTGACAGCACCACGACAGGATATGTCTTTGGTTGCCATATCAGTGCTAATGGTGTAAGCCCACCCATCGCGGATAGAATAGTGAAAAAATTAAAATTGATCTAGATCCCCCGATAGAACATTTTAGTTTACCCGCGATATGAAAGAGGAGATCATATAATTTCGCGTGGGGGGTGTTTCAGAGGTACCGATTTGAAAAAAAAATTCCACATAGAGACACCGTGGAGATCAGTAAATGAAATTGAATAATCGTATTTTAATTTAATACAACTGAATCTAATGAATGGAAACAACAAGTGTTCAGTGCAATCTAGTGTTCAATATCATACGCCATTTTGGAATCTTATGAGGTTCCAGAACTTAAGACCAGGAGCTGTCAGTCACTGCTCTCCACTGTCTAACAATACTACAATATTCCCAAATATATTGTACCGCTCATAATAAAATTTACTCCTCCGCTCATGTTAGTCGCAACGAAAAATAAGCGCCGCATAGTCGCCTAAGAGAAACATACCTTCAGAAAAAAGGTGTATTATTTTTAGATGCGCCGGAACTCCGGTTTCCTGTGCAATATCGCCATCAGATTCTTTTACAGGTTTGAACGTTGTACTGCAAACGTAGCGGTTTGAGACTTCGTGTAATACATCAGTAGATATGCACGTAAAAGCTCCACTCGTTTCTTAATTCAGCGGTAAGCTTCCTTCCGGTAAGCGCTGATTGCAAATCCTTTTTTTTTTAATTTTACTCGGGGAACAGACGGCTTTGGCAGGTTTTGTTTCTATTATTGGCAGGGGGGTTTTTGTCGACCGAATTTTATTAAATTTGGCCACAATATTCTTTGATATGCAAAGAATGTTTGGGCCAAATTTGAGCATAATCAGTCATCAAAAACCCCCTGCCAATAATAGAACAAAACCTGCCAAAGCCGTCATTACCCCTCTTATATTTGAGGAATCAATTTTTTGACAGCGTAAAAAATGTGTCCGTCTTCTAGCTTTGCTTACTACGATTGTGCAAGGTTCCCTCTTACCTAGGATAGGATGTGCCAATTAGTCATTAAAAATCGTACCGATTTTCTGTCACAATCGTACCGGTTGCTGATTGGTTGAAAATGACAATCGATTACTTCGATTGGTGGCGGCGCGTTTTTCGAAGGGCAGCATGTTGTTAGTTTGGCCGTGTTGCAAGTTTGTAAAGTTGATATTAGGTAAAACTCGTAAATGTTTGAGTTTCAGTTTTTTGGTCAAAATTAGTTTATATTGAACTGCAAACGCCATATAAATTTATCTAAAGGGTTGTAAAGGTTTAAAACTGTTGATTTTAAGCGTTATCACTCCCCTCTCTGTCATTTTGGATCTCAAAGTCATATTCCCCTTAGCAAAAACTTCTCTCTGTTAGTATTTCGTTTCTCTTTCATAAATAATGGATTGAACGGAAAGAAAAACTTCAAGTTTTGATACATGATATTTGGAAGATTTTGTAGCAAATTAATTTGGATGCACTGGCGACCACCTCGTCAGAGCAACCGACTAAAAAACAACAAGGCAGTCTCAATTGAGTTGTCACATCCTATCCTAGCCTCTTACCAGCGCTTAAGGTTTTTAAAGAGTTTTAGGGCCAATTTCTTCACCTCCGCTTAGTGCTTAAACCAGGTTTAATCGTATGGGTAAGCATCGCTTAAGAGTTAAGCGAGGTGAAGAAATTGGCCCTTATCAATTTCCAAAAGGGTTTCGAGCTGGGATCCAACTTTGAGACATTATTCTCAAAGTTGGTAATTCTCAGAAAAGCGAAACGTTTTTTGCTAATCTCGCCATATAACTATCAAAGCGAGATCGTTTTTTTTAATTGTTTATGCCTCACATTTTTTAACTGATCAGTAGCTGAAAATCTTCGTCAACAATAATGGAGTTTCACATTTAAGAATTGCAATGCCTCTGGCTTCAACAATTAAATTTTTCAAAAATACGAGACCATTGTAATTACAAAGCACCCTAAGCCCCGTAGCCGCCGAGAGCTCTCCTATCGACCCGCTTCCGTTGTAGCAAACGCTAGAACCAACGCCACCACGTTTGCCTCCGGCGAGCCGGCTGGATTTCGCGGCCTTCGATCCCGTATCCTCGATCCCGATAGGACGCCATTCTGTTTCTCGAAAGACGCCATTGCACCTCACCTCCGTTGTCACAAGTTCCGTGGCGGTGCGGTTGCCAATCTCCAATCATCGCTACCGTCTCTCCCGGTCGTATTCAGCGGTTATCAAACCAACGATCATTCCTTGGGGCCACTACCTCGTTTTGCCCGACACCACCGGGACCTTGACCGGGACAGCCAATTGATGACACCGTCGTTGTCGTCGTCGTAATCCAACGTGGAAATCGCAGACCACTTCAAGAAGCCGCTCTTTCAATATCCCTGTACGGGGAGAAGAGTAGCCCAATAAAGCTCCGTTTGACCGTGAGTATTACGGAATCCCAAAAGAGGTCGTGAGCACCCAACCCAAAGGCTGCTGTTGGCTCTAGACCAGCAGACCCTCCGAAACCGGACTGACATGCTTGGCACCCGAATACAGTCTATCGTGAACTAGGAGCTCAAGAGTCTTGGCGGAAGTTTTCAATATTATGAATGCTACTTGATTTGTGTATTGGAGTGCTGCAGATAACTTTCAAGCGGCCGGAGATGAGCCAGCCTCGGGCTGAAAGTCTCCTAAATAAAGACAAAAAAAAAAAAAAAACTTTCCAGCGTCAGCGAAGACACCCTGCGTGAGCGACCGACAAATTGAACAGCAGAGATACGGGAAGACTCAGTTAATCACAACATTTTTGGATAAAACTTGGTGGCAATTTATCTGGACCACACACTTATTTTTTTTTACCGGGATCTCAGCAATTTGTTGAACTTTTACCGAGATTCGCACAGCTGAGCTCCAGCAAACGTATTTTTTGCCGAGATTTCTGTCAAAATTGCCTAAAATCAGCAAATTATTTGCCAAAAACCAGCTAACAAACGTTATTTTTGCCTGGGATATCCGTTTTTATTTTGCTGGGCAAAGGCTGTGCGGATTTTGTCGAGCTGCAGAAATAAAAACTGGGTGTGCAGGGCCCGTTTGCTATTTCTGAAGTTGAGAATATCGGACGAAGGCGGATGATGTTATATTTTTTTATTTTTTATTTTTTTTTCTAATTTTATTTGCTAATTATCTAATACATGCATTCATCTCTTAGACTAGGTGTTCCGTGTTTTCTTGACACTATCATCCTTATTTGCTATGTTACGTTTTTTAGTTATTATTAAAACATTTCAATTGCCTCTGGCAGTTAGGATTTTTCCTCCGGTTGAATTGAACCTTGTAGGAATTACAATGTTTTCTACTTAAACTAAACTTAACCTAATTTATACTAAGGGTACAAGGAGCTAATCGTTGCAATAGAAGATTGCAACGATTTTTGTCTAAAATTGGAAATTATTTTTTTGGACATTTGTTGCAATGTCTCAATATTAGAAATTCTATGAAGTTCATTGGTACTATACCACGGAGGCAACTTCAGAATCATTTAAAAATTTTATTTTGGATCCTCTGAAGTTCCTTCTTTCTGGTATTGCAGCAACTAGTCCATAGTGGCACAGCATACAACATGGCTGGTCTAAAAATTTGTTTGTAAATCAAAAGTTTGTTCTTAGATGATGTTACATGATTATATGCAGTATACAGTGTTCGCTGACGTTGGAGGAGATACGACATTATACACAGATTTGAAAAAGTTGGCAAAAAGTTCAACTGTTTCGTAAGTGTCGCTGGATGTCACGTCACCAAATATCTTTTCCGATGGAACCTGCTGCGAGCTTTTCCTAGTTTTAATAAACATCTAGAAGGATGAAGGGTTCGATTTAACTTCATCTTGGACACTTGGACACTACTGAATGTAGTTAAGAAATGCAGTGGAATCATATTTATGATACTCTGCTTCGATGCGTTGAAGACGTGTTTTGCTATCGGAATTTCGGTGTTTGAAGTGCTGTTTTCAAACCTTACGAAACACTCTGCGCTTGTGCTGTAGATCGGCATTCCACCAGGGTTGCCTAGATGACCTACGCATGGATGATCTACGAAATGGAATGGAGTATCTCTGCTTACCGTGTCGAAAATAGTGTTTAGAACGCTGGGGTGGCGGCCATATTCACATCAGTTCCGCCAACGATTTGATGCCAATCAGGTCTCAACATTGTGGATGGCGCTTTGATAAGCTCGGCTTCATTAACATTGCTAACAAATGCCAAATCAAGCAGTCTGCCGTTTGCGTTGAATACGTCACATATTTGAAGCAGCCCAGAGGAAATCAGACTTTTGCTTTTAGTGAGGGTTAATTCTTGTTCTGAAGACGCGTTCGTGGGTAGATATCCACCCACGTCGTCATCAAATGCCCAAAGAAGCTAAGGAAAATTGTAATCACCAAGTATGATAACTGTGCCGCATTTTGCAGTCCTTTTAACTAACTTATCCAAGCAGACGGAGCGGGCTGCAAAGCTTTCCAGGTTCTGTTCGGCCTCAAGTAAATACAACATACATATGTAGATGGACTTTGTCGGGAGTATTACTTTAACGGCGATCTGTTCCAGCGATTCGTTTCCAGAAAGCTGAAGTAATGCACTAACTAAGGGACACTTTACAGCGATGAGAACTCCGCCACCTCGTTCAAATTGACTAGTTGAGCTACTACAGTCACATTCGAGGTCACATTGTTAAATATTATAGTTTGAAGCCACTTCAGAGTTTTTGAACATCGCTTCGGAGCCAAGTTTCTGTCAGCACTATACCTAACATCATAGTCACTAGAAGCAGAAAAAATCGTTAGTCCAAATATGTAATTTTCCAAGATTGGTATGTTTGAATTTTTTCCACATTTTTTTAAATAGGTGCCAAAATTAATCGTCGCTCATGTAACTGCATATAGATTTGCCCCTGTTCCAACTTATTATGCAACTTATAGCGTTTAATGACGCACATAAACCCTTATTATTTTTCGAACATGTAACATCACTAAACACTAAACAGGCATAAAGCGTTCCAGCAAAAAGAGTATACTCAACATACATTTTCTGCGATCAATTCCAATAAAAAGCTTCTAATAATGACTGCATAATTACGAACTGACTGGCTATTACTATTTGAGATGAAGTTTAGTGGGTCACCTGGCCTCTTCGAGAAGTGCAATTCGGTTTTACTTCGAAACCAAATAGTTACAGCTATCGACAGCTGAACCAATGCAGCAATCACTTACAAAAGCAACAGTCATTCACCACTAAAATACCTACGGCGCGGTGCTCCAAAAGTGAACCGTTCATAGATTCGTTTTGCCTTACCGTTTTTTTCTTCTCTGCTCTTTTCAATCCACAGTGATCCCCCAGACGTGCCGGCACAAGGGCCGCAAATTCGAGTGCGGTTTGTCGATTTCGTGCGTGCTGGGCGGTGGCAAACCGATCGATCTCTGCTCCGGCGGGATGATCTGGTCCTGCTGCGTCGATCGGGACTTTTTGCAGCAGGAACCGGACCCGGAGGTGGGTGCCGTCCACAACGCCAGTAAGTATACGATTTTGACAGGCCTGAACCATTATACACATGATACACCATATGACTTACTGCCACAATTACCACATCTGTTTGAACGTAATCGTTTCTTAGCTAATACTGAAAACAGTGGAAACTACTTCTAACATAGAGACGTCTTTGCTTATATTGACAAAAGCGAAGACTTTGCCTGTTCAATTATTTTGATTATAGCAAGAATTCTTGGTTTTCATTAATGCCTTAATCGCGATTGATAGAGATTTCTTCTTTTATTTATTTTTTCAAATATTTGCTATATTATCTACTATCAATCGATAGAAGAAAATTGTGATACGTGCGTTGTGAAGTAGGTATTTATGTGATAATTCATAGAATGTTGTAAGCACAATGATTGATTGTAAAAAAAATGTTGAACAAGTTGCTCCAAATGATTTTGATATTTTTTTATCTTTAATTACTTGTATCCATAGATTTGTTTTTTTTTTATGTTACTGGGACAATGTAAACATATTTCACATTCGAACTACAGGCATAGTGCTAAGAGGCCCTTGAGTATCTAATGATAGAAACAATTTCATGCTAACAGATGAGCCAGCCTCGGACTGAAATTCTCTTTTAAAGACATTGGTTTTATGTTGCTGCAAACTATCTATTGACTGTCATTTCACAGTCGCTTTTCTACTTTCATTCAGGCGAAAACCATCCAAAGATGGCCCTTAGATACTGATTGCTTTGCAGTGTATGAAAAAAGGTTAAACAACAAGCACACAGAGTCTGCTCATGAGGTAAATAATATGCGTGGGAGAACGAAGGTCAAAGGAATGCCAGACTGATTGAGGGTAATTTTCCACCATGCTTTCGATTTCTGTTGCTGGTACTTTTTTGTGCACTCCACAGATAAAATACTCAAAACGAAACATAAACTAACCTTGATCGGTTCACTTAAACTGTCTTAATTGTGGGCAACATTTTAGACTACTATGTATGTAAAAGATTTAAAATATTTACGAAATAAAATCCAACCACCTCGTGGAAATCTTCAAATACATCCTTCTTCTTAATGATTGTTATCTACAACCAGTATTCCATGCCAATATTATTCACAGCAAATAATTTTGAAAATTCACGACGTGTAAAATTGTAGTTTATCCCATCAAACGAATTAACATTCGATATTCCATTAAATTTGACTGAATTTTACAAGCAAGCACCGTTTAAATTTATTTCGATTTATAAGAATAGTGAGATCGATTGAATGTTACGTCTATTTGCATGCTCCAAATATGTGCATGAAAATACATTTAAAATCACAACATATTTTTATCTGTGTTTTCTATAAAAAATCATGTGAAACACCATAATGCTGCCACATTATACATTCCTGTCATTGTCAGAATATATCAGTTATCGCATTGCTGAATCAAAAGTTCACTGACTCGCAAGTGAGTTCAATCTTCCTTACACGCAATCGCGATACTGATCTCAATGAGTCACAATTAGAACTTGGGCAAACAGAGAAAAAAATCCGGAACTTATTTCTTAAGTCTAAGCCCTTGCTTCTTCAGTGGAATAATCATAATCTCACCATCATTTTCCCATCCTCTGTGCCGAGTGTTAATTATTATGAAATTTGCAACTATGAAACGTAAGCTCAAACTAGTTTTTTCTTCTTCTCCCGTCACGGCTCGCCTGCATTCGAAATGAACTTGCAACCTAACCAGACGGAAGTTCACGCATCACGTTTCTCAATTACAGCGCATTAGGGCCCCATGGTGCAGAGACCTCTCCCCGTAGGTTGGTGGCATGCATGGGACCCCACACCCGGAATGAGGTAACAGCGATTTTATCAAATTACGTCGGCCTGTTAGTTGAGTAAATGCAGCGTGTCACAACGAGAGGGAAAATTTTCGGTAAAATGCAGACGATGACAACGCAACAATTTTCCTGCGAAAATAGAAATAAAAATTGGCACAATTTCGACGACACAAACTTGGTCTTCCCACGCGGAAAAAGTGTTAGTCGATTGTGACATGCAATGTAGCATCATTTTCCGGCTGTAAGTACTGAGGCCGCCCAGTTGAAGAGAAATATAGTGAATACAGGAGTGGTAATACGTTTCGCAAATGATTCCATTCCCCGCAAACCGCAAGTAAGATGATGATTACGAAATATAATCGTTACAAAAAGATGGGTCTGAGAACTTATGTGTTAACTTATATAACGTGAGAAACTTACGAAGCGAAGCAATGTATGCGAAGAGTAAGTGGATCAGTGATACTTTTCTGCTAGTACACTGGAATTACCTATCATGCATTGCTTCGTTATTTTTATATTATTTAACAAATTTTATTTATCCCACGGTAGAGTCCAAAATAAATGCAAAAAATCAGAAGGTATTTTGAAAAGTTGTGAAAACTGGGGTAGATCGAGAAATTAATAAGAACTATCCTTATAATATGTGACCTCAAGTAATGCACTTCGGAATCCTTACCGGGAGATTCTGAATTGACATAGTCTATAAAATCAAATGTATTTATCAAATACAGATCCCAATCGATTTTGGCAACACGTTCATAACATTTAGGTTCTCCAAATCAAAAGGTTTTCACTTCTTACATATTCATTATTGTGACTCTAGACACGCTGTGACACCTTTTCACGTGGATTTTAGATCTAAACGTTTATCTTGGAATTTTTTACGCGATTTTTATGCGTTAGTTCTTTTGCGCAGTCGTTGGTTGGGTGTATACCCTGATTTCTTTATTGGCAATTTACTTTTGTTTATGGAAAATTTCTAATTCTTCATGTAAATTTTATTTTTCTGCCGGAGAAGAATACACTATTGTTGCAATATCGCACGAGAGTGAACGTACAACCTAGGGTGGTCGGTATTGGCCATTTTTGTCAAATACCGGTTTTCGGTATTTGATGGAGTCAATACCGGTAATACCGGTAGAATACCGGTTTTGTTGAAAATTTCAGGTAGTAAAAGAAAAACTTTTGATTTGGACTTCTGGATGAAAAACAATATTTGTTGACAAACTTCAAATGCTAAAATCATTGCTTGTTGAGCTGGGCAAAGCGAAACTTAAGTAGACATTACATACTGAGCGACTCATCTCCCAATCCGTATTGGATTTTGTTAGCAATGTTGCCAACTACTGATAATGCCCTCTATGGTTCAACCGAAGTAGGATGTATGGTTCCAAGACCTTCGAAAATCAGTGTTAAATACTTGCCCGTAATCCCTTCCAATTCATAATAGGAGAATTCCTTACGGATTGTATGCAAGGATCCCGGGGTCGACGTATCTGCCACCAGCAACGCAAGTGTTCTTCACAAGTTGTTCTAAAACCAGACATTCATAGAAGCATCTTCTTTGTACCGATCGTCAGGTATGATCGTTGTCTCAGTTTCAACGATCGCATCAGGAATGATTAGACGCTTCAAGATCCCATAAGCATAATCAAAGTAGCTCAGGATGCCTTGAAGAAAATGCATAAATCGTTGTGATTAATTGCTTTACGGCCGAATTGGATTCATTCTACAAAAGCATCGAAATAGTGGCGGAAATATCTGTGACTTGATTTGATAATAGTTCCAACGTAAATTGGAACGCCACGTCGGCTTCATATAGAGTGCAAAACTCACAGAGCAGTAGTTGTATTGCGGATCTTTTCAAAATTTTCCGTAAAGTTCTACCGCAAGCCTGAAAATCTTCAATACACTGAAACAAAAATCAGATAAATATCATCGTAGAATGCCATGCCAAGCAGCAGAGAAAAAGTATGAAGTGACAGCTGCGCAAGTTTAAAAATTGAAACGAGATGCGGAAAGTTTTCTCTGGAACAGCAATACACCCAAAAAAATCTGCACGTTGTTTCCACCTGAAAAAGTACGTAGATTTTTTCTACCTGAAATTCACGTAACTTTTACCTGATTTTTTGATAGAATTCTCATTCTACGTGAAAATCAGGTAAGTTCTACCTGAGTTTTTGATAGAATTCACCGGACACGTAAGTTTCACCTGAATTTTCTGAAGCATTTGCAGCTACGTGTGCACCAGGGTTGTTAACGTTAATCAACGATTAACGCCGTTGACGTTGATTTTCACTTGGGTTAACGTCAACGTCATTGCGTTAACTTGCTTGGATTGTAACTTTAACGACAACGAGATGCGTTGAATCAACGTCATCGGACATCGATAATTTGCCCGTTATTTTTTTTGCAATCGGTCCTATGCATCCAATCAATAATCAACACGTTTCCAAGCCAAAATGTGGTTTCCATGGAACATTCATTATGAAATCATAGTTCACCGATACACCGCCACAAAATCCATTGACAGTTTTGTTTCCATTCAAGTCTAATCAAGTTTTGCCAAGACATAGGAAAAGGAAGTCACCAAGTTTGTCTAATAAGACAAATCGCCATTCCCCGGAGAAGACTCAAGATGTGCTCATCTGCATGATGGATGCAGCATATATTATTTCATATAAGGGAAATTTTGGTATAATCCCAGCTCTCAAAGCTGAAGTTTTCATTTCGCACTAGATTAACTACTAGTTAATTCTGGGTATCCAAATCGATGACTCCAGCCTCCATTTTCACTAAAAAAGGTACAACTGATTGTTCCACCCGTAGGAATTTAGCGCTGGAAGCGAAAATGGATTTTCACAGGACATACAATAATACAAATTGGAATGTAATATTTCTCATGAAATGTGTAATTAATCCCGAATAAGTAATAAATAAGTTTGGAAGCATATCACATTATGAGTTTAATTTGGTTTCATCAAGTCCTTATATTTATTTTATCGTTATAAAATGTTCTTGTACCCAACATAACGTTACCGGTTAAATGATAAAAGCTGTGTAATGAAGGCTTTGGTAGGATATGTTTTGAAATTAATTTGAAATAAATTCAAATTTACTCCGAATTTTACAAAAATAAGGGAAGTGCACCGGTTTTGGCCAACTTAGTGCCTAATTTGGCCAACCCAGAAAAATACATATTTTTCCAAAATAATCGATCAGTTCAAAGCAGCCTTGAAGCATGAGGGATATATCTCTTGTTAGAACTAATAAAACCCTTGCAAATTGCTTTATTTTTAAAGTTATTCGCAAAATTGGCCAAATTAGGAACATGGCCAAAACCGGTACAGTTCCCCTAGATCTTCAAAAAGTAATTCGAAAATAATAGATCATAACCTGTTAAAGCAGTTGTCCCGCT
The DNA here is from genome assembly GCF_024139115.2 of Armigeres subalbatus. Classification (NCBI taxonomy): domain Eukaryota; kingdom Metazoa; phylum Arthropoda; class Insecta; order Diptera; family Culicidae; genus Armigeres; species Armigeres subalbatus. The sequence continues at coordinate 367,244,250 of NC_085140.1, read as the reverse complement.
TCTAAAAATTTTGGACCGGTTGGAATGACACATGTTTTTCTAAGCCAAAAAAAAAACGAAAATTTCCGTCATACAACGCAAAAAAACGACATTACTTATGCGGGTTGTTGTCTTTTTTGCGGTATAAATCGTATTTGTCGATATTTTGTCAGCTTGAAAAACCTTTTGTCATTTTCCTCCGCCTGGATAATATGTAAAGCGACTCATTAGCGGAAAAGCAACGAAGCCGTTAACGTTAAATTAACGGAAAACGTTAACGTTACCGTTTAATAACGTGTTATAAACATTAACGGAAAAATCGTTATTCGTTGAAATTAACGTCAACGAATTAACGCAACGGCGTTATTCGTTAATCAACGTTAACAACCCTGGTGTGCACGTAAAATGTACCGGAAAATTCAGGTAGAAACAACGTTTAGATTATTTGGAGTGTAGAACAGCTTGAACATGTTCGAGGGCTTGAAGTATTTCAGCGTGCCTTGGCATCAGCCACTAATTAAAATGCTTTTCCGAATTCAGGACGTTTTCATAGGTAATCTACAGACAAGAACTACTACGTCTCGTACCGTTTTCAAAATTTCATACATTGCGAGAAAATTCTGGACGACATCAACAATGTTCATTGAAGAAAAGTCAGATTTTTTATACTGACAGCAAAACTTTCAATACCGAAAATACCGGTATTTTCCGTCTCTAATACCGGTATTTTCGGTACCCAAAATTGGCCGGTAATACCGGTATTACCGGTTTCGGTACTACCGGTTAGACCACCCTAGTACAAACGTAGTAGGTACAAACGGGCACGGAACAGACAAAACTCGATTTTCCAGAGGATAAATGCCAGCAGGAAGATCGAGACAGTGAAGAGACAGCCGAAGTACCCAAATTCTTCAACCACCTCAATTTCATCACCAGTGATAACAACTCGTGATAGGTGGCTCCAGTGTTGTGCTTAATCATTATCAGACGATCATGATTGCAATTTTTCACGTGAAAACAGTAGGCGAGTTGTCGCCGGCGACAACTTCTCAAATTTTGTACTCAAACGATAATAAACACAGAATTTTCATTCAATCATTAATCTTCACTAATAATAGATAATTGCCAACAGTCCCGTTATATCTTCTATTTGGCGTTATAGCTTCATGCTAGTGAGGAAAAAGAGTTCAAATTGTAACGGTAAATGCATCAAATCAAGATACGATTTTCAAACGATTCTTAATCGCTGGCGAGTTTTAATCACTTGAAAATTTAAAAGTAAAATCGCGGGTGAGTTTGATCATTCTCGATTTTTTGAAAATTTAATTTTCCCAACCCTGGGTGGCTCACGTTGTCTACTCTTATACCTCTTCTCATTGTGTACTTCATCTTCGACGTGTTGATGCAAGGAGCTAGACTTTACTAAGGTGGCGCAGATCAGCGCTGCGTGCCACTAGTTCTCTCTTTTACTCTCCCACTGATCTTATGCAACGCAAATAGTGACGTCACTATTTGCGTTGCATAAGAACAGCGGTGGAGTGAAAGAGATAACTAGTGGCACGCAGCGCTGATCTGCGCCACCTTAGTAAAGTCTAGCTCATTGGTGTTGATGACTAATCCTCAGCAAGCTCTTCAGTCTCTCAGTATTGTGGCCTCAAATGGCCGAAGCGAATTGTTATGACAGCAGCTCTTCGTGGGTGCGTGTGCACGCCACGGAGGTCAGGCCAGAAGAGGCCGAGTCATGGCTTGCTGCGCACTGATCGACACGCTGATGGTAACTTACTCAAACCCCACATTTCCCTTCTTCTCTCATTAAAAAAGGCAAAAAAATCCTCTAGCATAGAACGCAATGATTTTTTTAAGTTATTTACGCGAGACGAAGATGAACATATTGCTTTTGAGAAACCGATAATTTCCTTTGAAAACTGAACTCCAAAATAAACTTATCTGATCATCGTGGTTTTCAATCGCAGAACAACAAAATGCAAGTCAATAGATTGTATCATTTCAATGTTAAATTAAATTGGTACCTAGTGTTATAGTATTGATCTCACAAGAAACATTTTATATTGTAGCAATAATCTAAATATCTTATACCGTCCATTAAATTTAACTATCAGCCTCATGTATAGTAATACCAGCAAGCTAACCTTCAATATATCGATGTTGAACTTGCTAACAACCGCTTAGAACAATTATTTCCAATTCATTCAAAGTAATATAATGGTGGGATATGAAGCAATTCATAATGGTTTGTTCAATCAAACGTGAACTCATTTTATTCAAATTCTAAAAGCCAATGTGGGAGGGTCGCAAGCCATATGCGAATATATTTATCTAAAATTTCGCAGAGATATCATACTTGAATGAGATAGCCTAAGTATATACCTAAATTTTAGACTTATGTTATCCAGTACTATTAGCCAATAACTCCAAACTTATGACTTTGTGAATACTGGCAACGTTTTTGAGCTTCGTGACGGGTAATTTCGCCACGACTACTAAGTCAGTAAATTCCAAAATAAACTTCAAGATAATATATTAAGCCTTCCAAACAACTTTGTAGCATACGATAGTTCTCCATATTTCTCAGATTTCGATTTCAGATTTCTAGCTTAACTGGTAGTCTCATGTACACTAAAGTCGTCAAGTTATACATTTCAAACCAAATTTATTTTAACCAAAATCAGTGCTTCCATGACCCACCTTGAGATTTTCTAGATTGTCAACCATTTTCTCAGCAGTCTCCCAGACACGGCTTGTGGTATTTCAAACCACAAACCATTTTCCAGCGGTCTTCCAGACGCGCTTTGTGATTTTCCAAACCACAAACCATTTTCCAACTCTTCCTGGCGCGCTTTGTGATTTTCCAAACCACAATCCATTTTCCAGCGGTCTTCCAGACACACTTTGTGATTTTCTAAGCTACAAACCATTTTCCAGCGGTCTCCCATACGGGCTTTGTGATTTTCCAAACAATCAATTTTCCAGCGGTCTGTCAGACGCGTTTTGTGATTTTCCAAACCACAATCCATATTCCAGCGGTCTCCCAGACGGGCTTTGTGATTTTCCAAACCACAATCCATTTTCCAGTGGTCTTCCAGACGCGCTTTGTGATTTTCTAAACCATAATCAGTTTCCCAGCGGTCTTCCAGACATGCTTTGTGATTTCCCAAATCACAATCCATTTTGCAGCGGTCTTGAACCACCTTCTTTATGATTATTCAAACCATAATCCATTTAGCAGCCTTCTTCCAGACGTCCTTTGTAGCAATACAAACCCATTGCCGTGTGTTTTTTTTTAATCATCGAATATTTTAACACATTAGCACATTAACAATTGAATTCAACTCACCTTTTAAAATTAACGTCAGGATCCAAAAAATAACCCGGCAGGATCGCCAAAATGTGTGGCCCCAAATGGCCGGAGCGAATTGTTATGACAGCAGTCTGGCCAGAAGAGGTCGAGTCATGGCTTGCTGCGCACTGATCGACACGCTGAGGTGTTAATGTATAATCACACGCTGATGGTAACTTACTCAAACCCCACAAGTATCTTTCTTCATCTTCATCATCGATATAACGTGCTATAATATCTACGTCGTCGGCGAAACCAAATAACTGGACGGACTTCGTGAAAATCGTACCACTCGTGTCAATCGCTGCCCTTCGTATTACTCCCTCCAAAGCGATGTTGAATAGCAGACACGAAAGACCATCACCTTGCCGTAACCCTCTGCGCGTTTTAAATGTGCTCGAAAATGCCCCGTGCCCGTTTGCATTGTGCCTCGTTTCCCCTTTTGCGGTGTTGCGGCAATCCCGCCCATGCTGCATTCTTCTTTTCTACTAACTGCTTCCCATTCGGTTTCTTTGTTCAAAGATGCTAATTAAAAAAAAAAGTTATTATTAAAAGTTATTAAAAAAAAGAGAGTTATACGAGTTATCGGGGTACGTTTTTCCATTCGATTTTGGTGATGGTGAATGAATCTTGTTTTATGACAAGTAAATACATTCCACTAAAAGCTTAAAATAATTTTCTTATCCGGTGTCTTCATTCACCTTATATGGAGTTGCACTAAAATTAAGAAAAAATGAAAATTGTTCTAGATCCCCCGATGGATCATTTTAGTTCACACACGACAGGAAAGAGGAGCGCGTATCTCAGCTTTCCACGTCCGCCATAATGGCGGATGCTATAAACCAAGCTATAAACTAGTTTGACAAGAACTGCTTCCGACGCCAAGCAACTGTTTTCACCTTATTTGTTTACAGACGGCAAATAAATAAAATCGATTTGATTTTTATTCCATATTTTTCAGATTTTACGCAAATAAATCATGGACGACAAAATGAAAATTGAAACAATATGTTCTGAAGCCCTGTCATATGAATGTAACGATGTTATTGATGTGAAAATAAGTGTCCTCATATTGCGGAATCTGATAAGGGTGACACGATATCAATATGCCCCTCCTACAGGATATGCGGTAATTCAAAAAATTTCGTTTCAAATGGTTCGAAACAAAATTCCGCCGAATTTCGCGGAATTTAATCATGACGAATTTTTGTTAAGTTCCAAAAGTTTCGCCAGCAAAATCTTGGTTTTAACAAAATTAAACGGAATTCCGCGGAATTTTGAAACTCATTTTAACCATTACTAAACTTCACATAATCCAAAAATTTCGGCTGCTCCGCTGAACAAAATCATAAAAGCTGCATTACAGAATTTTCTGCGATGTGCAATTAGTTGGGATTCAACGAAACCGGACCAAACGCCTGTTTTTGTCTGACTTGTGGTACTTTGGGAAACGAGAAATATTTCATATCTATTCATGCCCACATTTGTTGTAGTCTTCAGTTATGGTGTTGAGGGATATCCGATACGATTTGTGATAAATTGAATCTGATACACGAAAACTTGGGGCAAAAAAATCAGAAGGGTTGTGTACAAGACACGACCACAAGGTAGACGTTGGACAACGTAAGGATATTATTGTAACACACGGCATACAAAAAACAATGCAGGCTCAGCAGGTATGTAAACATTCATTTTGAATGTAAACATGTGACGTCACTGCTATCTTCGCACAAGCAGGACCGAGACGATGCTCTACGGTCGCAGCATGCTTACTTTTGTACTCCAACATGTGGCGATAAAACATGCGTCTCATTCGAAGCGTCATTTTTCTAACGAGCCTACCTTGTTTTCTGTATACCGTGATTGTAACACAATACGCATTTAAGTTTATTAGCCATGCAAACACCTTTTTGCGGCTTCTCCTTCTGACGCGCGCTCGTGATTTTGCTGCCGACGGCAACTTTCAGCACCAAGCGATTACAATTTGCACTTTAAACAAAATTCGTCTCGGCTTAAACTTCGCTTCCACAAAATTGTGATCCTGAGAATCTCTTTATTTTCAATACCTACCCAATCACAAACTGCAACAAAACCGAAATTTTTTTTTGATAAAATTACACTTGGCTGACACTGATGCCATCCATGCGAATAAATATTTGTAGCATCTCCCTCTCTAATGATTCTGCTACGCGCGTCTCTCTCTCTCATGATTCTGCTACGCGCGTCTCTCTCTCTCATGATTCTGCTACGGATGGTAACTTTCTGGCGTCGCAAAGCGGTTAATTTACAATTTGAACAAAATTCTTCACACAATAACCTTCCCTTGTATAAAATTGTGGTCCTGAAAAGAACCAATTCATTGGTCCTGCAGCAAAACCAGATCCAGAACCATGCAAGAAAATTTTACTGCAGTGACGCTGACGTCGACGAATCCACTCGATACAGATGCAGAAACCACCCCCTCCGATGCGATGCTATAGGACCGTTACCAACGCCATCGTTCTGTGCGTTCCCGCTCTCCGTGACCACTCACCGTGGATCATCGTTCAGAAATGACGCGCGAGTGTGAATCATGGGCTTTTTTATACCCAGAGAAAATGAAACAGTGGGTCACAAGGCTCGTAACTTACATCATTCTGATGTCCGTGTTGGGAATAGATGAATGGGATTGGTTGATTCTCATATTTTTACTGGGTAGGCCCAGAATTGAAATTTTCAATAGTTTATCGTAAATAGCCAAAAGTTTCAATAAAATTGACAAATTGCTGGAGAGTTGCCGAGGCGATTGATATAAATCTCGAAAATCCATCAAAAGATAAAGGCTATATTAAGATGATTATATAACAAAGCCACAAGTCTGCCATCTTGGAAATCAGGTTCTTTTTTTAGTTATTTTTCAAGAGCACGAGTTGGGAGAACAATAATACCCATCGGGGTGAAACATTGGTGCATCATTTGCTTACTTATACTGAACAATCGACTTTATTTTCAGCACTTTACGACAATTATTACGCCAAATTTGGACTTTTGAAAACAAGAGAAGAAAAACATGTGTTGAACTTTAAATTCACTACGGGATTAATTGTATAATCACCTTAACGTTCAAAATCTTACATGATTTCGTGACGGTCCCCAATTTCAGATTCTGATTTGACACCCAGTATCTTCGGGTAAGACGTTGTTCAACGTCAAAAGAAATGTGTTTGAGTGGCTTTTAGTGCGTTTTAGCAAAACCCCGATCAGTTCTTCTATTTCTCTATCTATCTATTCTTCTATCACATTAGGGCAAAACGAGCTAACGTACATGTAACAACGCAAACCGAATTAAAAATTTTGTTCCAAATAAACCCTTGGAATGCTTGTAATAAACCATGTCTCAGCGATCGTCAAATGTTGCCGATTATGGTGGACCACTTCTTCTTCATTGGCATCACATGGGACCTTGGGACGCAGCTTAGTGTTCATCAAGCAATTCCACAGTTATTAACTGCGAGGTTTCTACGCCAAGTTACCATTTCTGCATATCATGAGGCTAACACGATGATACTGTTATGCCCAGGGAAGTCGAGTCAATTTACAATTCGACAATTGTCTAGACTGGCACCGGGAATCGAACCCAGCCACCCTTGACATGGTCTTGCTTTGTCGCGCATCTTACCGCACGACTAAGGAGGGCCCCAACATTAGTCTTCTTTAGTCTGCTTAAATCGCTTTGACTGGTTGAATATGTATACGAAGGGGGGGTTCGCTCCTCTCCGGAGGTGCAAATCTTATTGAGCGTCTGTTCTCCATGTCAGGATCGGCTCACAACAGCGTCTGTTCTCCATGTTAGAGGCGACTGATCGTCGTCCGAGTGCCAGCGAGGGACTCTAAGTGAAACTCTGAAACATTATCGACGTCAGGACATATCATGGCGCTAACATTGACTCTGACTACTATCTGGTGATGGTTAAACTGCGCCCCAAACTATCCGTCATCAATAATGTTCGGTACCGACGACCGCCGCGGTACGACCTAGAGCGTCTGAAGCAACTTGATGTCGCCACTGCATACGCGCAGCATCTCGAGGCAGCGTTGCCGGAAGAGGGTGAGCTCGATGGGCCCCTCTTGAGGACTGCTGGAATACAGTCAAAGCAGCCATTAACGACGCAGCGGAGAACAACGTCGGGTATATGGGTCGAAGTCGACGGAACGATTGGTTCGACGAAGAGTGCAGACAGATTCTGGAGGAGAAGGACGCAGCGCGGACGGTCGCGCTGCAGCAAGGTACCCGGCAGAACGTGGAACGTTATAGACGGAAGCGGAGACAGCAGACCCGTCTTTTCAGGAGAAGAAACGCCGCCTGGAAGAAGCAGAGTGCGAGGAGATGGAACAGCTGTGCTCAAGAAACAACCAAGTTCTACCAATTTCTACCAAGTTCTATCTCAACGCATCCCGCAAAGGCTTCGTGCCGCGAGCCGAAATGTGCTGGAATAAGGATGGGAGAATCTTGACGAACGAACGTGTGGTGATCGAAAGGTGGAAGCAGCACTACGAGGAACATTTGAATGGCGCTGAGAGTACAGGGAGTGAAAGTCAAGGCAACGGAGGAGATGACTACGTCAGTTCAGGGGACGATGGAAGCCAACCAGCCCCCACCTTGAGGGAAGTTAAGGATGCCATCCAACAGCTTAAGACCAATAAAGCAGCTGGTAAGGATGGTATCAAGATGGCCCGGAGGGCTCGGAAAAGCTAGCCACTTGCCTGCACAAATTGATAGTCAGAATCTGGGAAACTGAACAGCTACCGGAGGAGTGGAAGGAAGGGGTTATATGCCCCATCTACAAGAAAGGCGACAAGCTGGAGTGTGAGAACTTTCGAGAAATCACCATACTTAATGCCGCCTACAAAGTGATATCCCAGATCATCTTCCGTCGTCTGTCACCATTAGTGAACGAGTTCGTGGGAAGTTATCAAGCCAGCTTCGTTGACGGCCGCTCGACATCGGACCAGATTTTTACTGTACGTTAAATCCTTCAAAATTCCGTGAATACCAGGTCCCAACGCATCATCTGTTCGTTGCTTTCAAGGCGGCATACGACAGTATAGACCGCGTAGAGCTATGGAAAATTATGGACGAGAACAGCTTCCCTTGGAAGCTTACCAGACTGATCAGAGCAACGGTGGATGGTGTGCAAAACTGTGTGAAGATTTCGGGCAAACACTCCAGTTCGTTCGAATCGCGCCGGCGACTAAGACAAGGTGATAGACTTTCGTGCCTGTTGTTCAACATTGCGCTATAAGGTGTCATGCGGAGAGGCGGGTAAAACAGCCGGGGTACGATTTTCAACAGATCTAGTCAATTTATTTGTTTCGCGGATGACATGGACATTGTCGGCCGAATATTTGCACAGGTGGCAGAACTGTACACCCGCTTGAAACGTGAAGCAACAAAAGTGGGACTGGTGGTGAATGCCTCAAGGACAAAGTACATGCTTGTGGGCGGAACAGAGCGTGACAGGGCCCGCCTGGGAAGCAGTGTTACGATAGACGGAGATACCTTCGAGGTGGTCGAGGAATTCATCTACCTCGGATCCTTGCTAACGGCTGATAACAATGTCAGTCGTGAAATACGAAGGCGCATCATCTGTGGAAGTCGAGCCTACTACGGGCTCCAGAAGAAACTGCGGTCAAAAAAGATTCGCCGCCGCACCAAATGTTTCATGTACAAGACGCTAATAGGACCGGTTGTCCTCTACGGACATGAAACATGGACAATGCTCGAGGAGGACTTGCAAGCACTCGGAGTATTCGAGAGACGGGTGCTTAGGACCATGATTGGCGGTGTGCAAGAAGACGGCGTGTGCATGGTGGTGAAGAATGAACCATGAGCTCGCCCAGCTCTACGGCGAACCCAGTATCCAGAAGGTAGCTCAAGCCGGACGTGTACGATGGGCAGGGCATGTTGCAAGAATGCCGGACAGCAACCCTGCAAAGATGGTGTTCGCTTCCGATCCGGCAGGCACGAGAGGACGTGGAGCGCAGCGAGCGAGAAGGGCAGATCAAGTGCAAAACGACTTGGCGAGCGTGGGGCGTATCCGAGGATGGAGAGATGCGGCCTCGAACCGTGTATTGTAGCGTCAAATTGTTGATTCAGTGTTATCTGTTTAGATGTAGACTAAAAAAATGAAATGAATGTAACGAATATTTTCATGATTTTTTTATCAAAACAGTGGCATAATTTAAACTGACTGCTTTTCAAAACCACGTGTTTTAGGTAAAATTTATTAAATCCTGTAACCACGGGTTGAACAGACGGATTTATGTGATATCAAAAACGTCAAAATTATTGAAATAATCATTAGACATTTGTAGGATTTCGATAGCTTAACATATGTCGTTATTTTTTAGGGTATACCAAAGCTTTAATATCTCAGCCCCGTTAGCATGAGAAAAAATATTTTACGGATACGACGCAATTTTCGGCGAAAATCATTTAAAAAAAAACATTTTTATGATATTTAATTGGATCTAGAAGTCATTTTGTTACATAATACCAACCAAATTGCCATGTAGAATACTCATCATGATCCATAGAAAAATCACAAACGATTGGAAAAGTGATTGAAATGTGGTGAATATATCCAAAATATGACAATAAGTGCAAATAACACAATTTTTCAAATATTGCCCTGTTGGAGCCACTAAACTATTTTTAAGAATTTTGGGTTGTTCTACAGAAATGCTTCCACTTAAGGCTTGAGCACCATGACTTTCCGAACAAAGTGTTTTTTTTTGGGACACCCTAGTATAGTACCTATTGCTTTATGTATTATGTAATGTAGGTACCTTCTAAGATCCATGTTCAATTTTAGTTTATTTACACTTGTAAAACAAAACTAATCGTTTCAACATATTTAGATGACTCAGAAAGCCACAAAATGCAACAACAAATATTCCAGTCGTTACTATTTTGTAAAATTAACAAAGATGGCGTCTTTTCAACCAGAATGGTAACCTTGCAATTGAATCGAGGTTTCAAGAACCAGTTACTAAAACCTATGTTCGACTAAATTAAGTCATATGTATGTGAGATACTGCAGCCCAATACTTTGAATTGTGTTACTCGGGTAACTCACTCAAAGAAACGAAAAAAAATCTGCATATTTTTCAACAAAAAGTTTTGACGTAGAACTACGTCTGTCTTTTCTATATTGGGGTACACTTTACGATTGCAAAAAACTGAAAAACGTCACGAAAATATGATAGACTTTGATCGTTAATAGCTTAGCCGTTTCTCGATGGATTTTCAATTTTCATGGACCATTCGATCAGGGAAGAGTCAACGCTTCATACCCAATGTACGCTAAAGTTGTTTTTTACGCGGTTATTTTTACAGGAATTGTTTTTTATGCGATTTTTTTCACTCGAATTTTTGGACTTCCGCGGTTCATCCAGACATATTTAGGAATTTGCGCGGCTTTTTACATTGTTTTCATCCACGCGGCCCATATCCCCTGCTAAAAACCGACTTTAGTGTGTTACAATATCAATGTATGATAATATTTTTAATTAAAAACTTGCTAACAGCTTAGTACTCGGTTTCGGTGATTCAGTCAATCTCGTAAGTGCATCGCAAGCTTCTTCTTCCATAGCACCAGTGGCGTAGCCCCCCCCCCAAAGACAAAATTTTTAAAAGAAATTTTTTTTTGCGAAAAAAAAAATGTTCAGAAAACCCCCCCCAGACCAATTTTCTGGCTACGCCACTGCATAGCACTACTTTCCAACTGGAAAGTTTGCCTGCTTTTCAGCTTAGTAATCTATTGGCATTTCTTTAGTTATTAATTAAAAGCTTTTTATGTCCACCATTGCAGGGCTTTTAGCTGTTGCAGTTTGTTTCTGCTAACTTAAACGTGCGTTTTCTCTCGAAAGCTTGGGGGCGTTTGACGGCATCTTCTTGCTTACGTCTATTGATGCCAGTAGAGGGGCTCAAAATCTTCTTCGCTGCTGCAATGATTGCATTCTGGTAAACTTTCTTCGGCTCGTTTTTGCTGATTCGTAGGTGTCTGCCAGAGAAAACGCTAGGTCCGACGCTACTCACGTGAAGGAATAATAATTATTAAACTGCCAAACTTCTTTGTCGCGTCTACTCTGACTTCCTCCATAGGATGACCACCAAACGCCGTTGACAGCCCAGCTTTCGCAATGGGTTTTTCTGTAATGAGCCACCAGGGGCTTAGACTGACTTAGTGACGGGTGCTTAGTCTCTGTTCCAGTTTGCGTCGTGCACTATCAGCCAGGGTTATGCTTTTCAAATTTTTAAATCGAGTATCATTAAATGTAAACCTAACTAGTACCAATTTAATGTCAATAATGAAGTTCAATCGGATGTTTGGCATTGTGTTTGGTGTTAAGTTCAAAAGAAGCATTTACCAATGCTTCGAATCGAGATACAATTATCGAACGATTCTTACTCTCTATGAGTTTTTATAAATTGATAATTTGGATATGTGAACGCTTGAGAGTGTTGTTCATCCTCGATTATTTGAAAAAAATATTTTTATCTTCTATTTCAAATCAATCTCAGAAGCATAAGATAAACGCTTGCTTTAGTCCAATCGCACATAATAGTCGAAACCCTGTACATTACATACAGCTACGTAGTTCAACGTCAACTTTGAGTACAACCCGATTGGGCTGCACCTTTGAGTTTTTTTTGCCAAATAACGTATTTTTGGATGAGAAATCTGTTTTTGGTAAAAAATGTCACGAACGCAGTTTCTCAAACATACGGTTCACTTTTAAATGATGTCATTTATTGAACAGGATCCATAACCTAAATAATTATTGAACGCATAAAACTTAATCACATTTACCACGACCTTGTAGAAGGTCATGGGAAGATGCTTGTTGAATGTCAATGTTGCTCTTCTATTTTGCAACTTTCTTCACGCTCATGGTTTAGTTGCGCATAATGCCACTACAGCCCAACATTTAACTCCCATTGTACCAGTTTGAACTTAACCGCACACCTCTCGATCCTAATGCATTAATTCAAAACACCTTCCTAAGAGGTATCCGAGCGATTAACGCACCACATTTCATCAACGGGTGTCGATTTCAGCAGAGCGAATCAAATCAATTTATGTGAGCAGACAGCCTTGTTGAATCTAATTATTTGCTTGTTTGATCGTAAGAGAGAAAACAAGACAGTTTGATCAAGTTTGACAATGTTTTGTCATCCGTTTGAGTCAAATGAAGTCGGATGTAAAATTGAATTTTTGGTAGGAAAGATGCATGGTGGTGAATTTAGTTCGGTTTCATTGAAACATATTTGATTCCATGAAGGGCACAATGATTTGCAACTCGACTACCATAGCCACTTTATCACAATTATCGGTAGCGAAGCCATAAACGTGACGGGTTTCACCAATTCTCAAATCTGAAAATGCAAGTGTGAACAATGCGAACCATTGCGAGTGCCACTTCAAATGAGGGGTACATTGCGTAGTTTAGAGCAGTAAATCATGGAAGCAAAATCTTAAGCAATGAGGTAATTGGGTACGTTTCGAGACGGCAATTTTGATCAATGTTTTATTGAATCGTTATGGTACTAAGCGGAACCCTTAAAGCTGTAAGCTGAAACAAGAGTGCTTGCAGTTATAATTTCGTCTTAGAAGATGAAGAAATAATTTATGAACGAATCGCTAAGACTTGCATTGTAGATAAAGTACAATTCAAATTCAGTGATGGATGCGATATGTTTTGTCTCGAGAAAATAGTTCCCACTCATCAATTACTTTCCATTTTAACGACCTTATGTGAGATTGTCAAATGGAAAGGGGCTGAGACACATGAACGTGAATGCAGTTAGCCGTCGTTCTCGCTTATGTGGGTAGCAAGTTCAATTGAAATAACCAGGGTCTCCAGTTAGCTTTGCGAGCAAAGGTGTAGGATTGCCTATCTTGAGATGGCGAGTTCGATTATCGGTTGGGTCTAGGATGTTTTTGGGTGGGAAACATTCTTGACTTCATGGGCATAGTGTATCCATCGTACTTGGCAGAGATGCATCCTGAACAGAACATGAGCCAAGAGCGTGTCTTGGTGTTCTATGTTTTAAACTCTGAACACAGTTCAGTGTGCACTGGGTTGGTACGCAAGCAAAACGATCATGGTAACTAAGATTCCTTAGATTGGGAGCTACGCAAAAACATACGAGCATGCTTGATTTCGATTCATTAGATGCCCACGTGTTCTGTTACTAGCCGAAAAATGTGTAGCATGCCGTTGCTTGAATTTGTTTTCCTAGGATACAAGTTGCTAAGCTAGGTCAGTGCTCTTGAACAGTGTGCAGTGTTCAGAACGTTTTGAACACGAACACGCGTTCTCGTGTTCAGATGCATCTCTGGTACTTGCCACACAAGATGAGGAAATGCTAATAGAATACTAAGTTGAAGTACAGGCCCAGTTCTAGTTGAAATATAGTGCCATTTAAGAAGAAGATCTTAAAAATTGTAAATTGTAATTGAACAAATTGTACAAAATCATTTTTGGGCTGTGTATATAATATCCTACCTACAAACGCGAAGTTTCAGGTGCCATTTCTTCGTGTGTTGTCTTATCTATCGGGATGCTTTAATTTAAATATTTAGTAATAAAAAAGAGTTCAGTGCGTGTTGACTCTTGTTTCGGACAGCAGAACGATCGCGCGATTTGCCTAAATTTTGTGTTCTGCATTGCGCGGCCGTCAGTGCCTGTTTTGTCGTGTTTTTGCTCAGTAAGCAGATAGTTCGCGCGGCCGAGTGAGTAAATAATTGGTGCGTGATCGGACGTGTTTCAGGTAGGGTTTAGAACATTCGTAAAATCCGAGTTTTTGGTTTGGTGTTTTGTATATAATGCGAAACATTTGTAAAATCCAGGTTACTTTGCCTCCTTTGGACGGTTCGTAAATAAATTGATGAATATATTTTAATATTTTTTCAGCACATAGGGGAGGAGGTTCGGTTGTGGGCACCCTTTTGTGTTTGGTCCATAACTTTGGCCCTGGTTGATCTTATGTCGACATTTGCATAGCAATCGAAAGCTAAACTTATAACCTTACTACTAGCAAAGAAATTAATATGATTTCATCGATTTAGAAAAAAATATTGACAATTTAGAAAATTTTACATTTTTGGACATTTTCATTTCGTGGTTCGGTTGTGGGCACCCTTGAAAACTTAGCTAAAAATAAAGTAGTATGAATACAAACCACCCAGATTTAAAGAAAAGGAATACTTTATTCATTCTAAAAGCCAGGAGACGCTAAAAAAAACTCAAATCAATTCACCTAGCAGTGATGATGCCTCCCTCGGTGCATTAAGGAGGATGTTGAAAAAAATCACATAAGGAAGGTCTAAAATAGCACTTTAGGTAAATGGGTTTTAATTTTTCATTGATTTACGTTTTATTGGTATGCATCACAGTCAAAAAAATCCTGATTAATCACCCTAGCAGCAATAGTCCCTTTCTCGTTCATTTAAAAAAAAAAATATTTTGGCCATAAATTTTGATCCCATAGTCCGATCTGACCAATTTTCAATAGGAAACAATGGGAAAGCATTCCCCGTCGAATGCAACTTGTTGCAAGCAAATCGGTCAACGCTTTGTTCCAAAAAGTGTGTATAATGACTAGACATGCCCAAAGAACAAAAATATTGAATAAACTCATTATTTCGAACAATTATGTCAAACTAATTATAAAAACTGCCTTAAAACGTTATTAAAAATAAGTTAAGGGACAAGTAAAACGATATTGAATGATTTATCAATAAAATGAGGGTACCCACAACCGAATTTCGCAGCCTTTTTGGAACGAGAAGAAAAAAAAATTCGCGCTAAAATTTTGATGGCAATCGACATTGGGCCTCAAAATAGATTAAATTTACTGTGTAATACGCATTAGAACTCACTTTTTGAATCAAATCCTTTAATTTATGACACTTTGAAAAAGGCCAAACAAAACTTTCGTGTTATTTTTCTTGTTCGAAAAATTTATTTGTTTCTGGTTCAAACTAGAGATGCCCATCCGGTTTGATATTGAGCACAAAATATCATGCTATTATAGCAAACAAATGACGGTTGTCAGAATGACAGCATCTCTTATCTGTCAAAAGATACATAGGGGTGCCCATAACCGAACGGTGCCGACAACCGAACCTCCTCCCCTACTGTTATTGACAAACGCTCTATATTGTCGAATAGAGCTCCCTATTATTCACCTTACCTACTAACACAAGTTTTCCTTCCCGAGACATCTATGAAGGTAGTTTGGATTCCCTGCATCTTCACTAGTAGATGTTGAACTAACATTCCTTCCCTTCCTTCCGTGATTGTAAGGACGTGGCCATGAATACAACTGCTACTGTATAGGAAAAGGTACTAATCCCAAGTACCAATTTGCGACAATATACAGTAGGTTGCTCAACTGAGCATTGTATAGCCACCCACGATTTGTACAATCACATATGCTATATTATGCTATGCTATGCTTTATTAAGTCTCGCTTAACTTTTCAAAAGGACCTAAGTAACATTTTTTTCATGAATTAATTTGAATAGCGCAATCAATAGAACAACATGAAAGCTATTGATTGCAGTATTCAAATTAATTCATAAAAAAAAAAGTTACTTAGGTCCTTTTGAAAAGTTAAGCGAGAAGTAATGAAAAAGCTGTACGGATTATGATCCACGGTGCACGGATTTCGATTCGACTTGGAATTTAATTTCTTTATCATATCCATCTAAAACCATATGATTATATAGGTGTGATTTCCTATAGTAGCGGTTCTCAAGCTTTTTCTTGAGAGGTATCCCTTCGAACTTTTGCATGATTTGAGGTATTCCCTCTCGAAAGTAGGCTTCCAATCCTCTTGAAAACATAATTCCGAGCCCTTTTGAAGGGAAGCTCCTTTAAGCTTTTGAGTCCCTTTAGAGTAGGCTTCCGCGCCTCTTTATTAGAGGCTTCTGAGCTTTTTGTAGAGAGGCTTCCGAGCCTCTTAAAGACGGTTTTTGAGCCACTTAAAATGAAGCTTCCGTTGCATCTTGAAAGAACGCTTTTGATAGTTTGCTTCCAAGCCTATTGAAATAAGAATTCTGAGTTTCTTGAAGCGAGGCTTCCGAGCCTCTAGAAAGGAGGCTGCCGAGCCTCTTGAAAAAAGGTTTCCGAACCACTTGAAAGAAGGTTTCCGAACCACTTGAAAGTAGACTTCCGAACCTTTTGAAAGAAGCCAACCTAACCAGAAAAATATATTAAGCTCTTTTAGTGGAATGTATTCAACCGTCTAAGACGAATTAAGTACTGTCCATTTAATTCCACCAGTTAACTGGTGGAATTAAATGGACAGTACTTAATTCGTCTTAGACGGTTCAACCTAACCACTTGAAAGGAGACTTCCGATCCTCTTGGAAAAAGGCTTCAGAGCCTCTTGAAAGGAGGCTTTTGAGTCTCTTGAAAGAAGGCTTCCGAGCCTCTTGAAAGAAGGCTTCCGAGCCTCTTAAAGGCAGGCTTACGAGCCTCTTCAAAGGATCCTTCCAAGCCTCTTGAGCCAAGAAGTCCTTCTTGAAAGGAGGCTTTTGAGCCTCTTGAAAAGTGGCTTTCGAGCCTCTAGGAAGGCTCTTGAAAGGATGATTCCGAGCCTCTTGAAAGAAGCCTTCCGAGCCTTTTGAGAGGAGGCTTCCGAGCCTCTTGAGATGAGGCTTCCGAGCCTCTTGAGAGGAGGCTTCCGAGCCTCTTGAGAGGAGGCTTCCGAGCCTCTTGAGAGGAGGCTTCCGTGCCTCTTGAGAGGGGGCCTCTGATCCTCTCGAGAGGAGGCTTCCAGCCTCTTGAGAGGAGGCTTCCTGAGCCTCTTGAGAGGAGGCTTCCTGAGCCTCTTGAGAGGAGGCTTCCTGAGCCTCTTGAGAGGAGGCTTCCGAGCCTCTTGAGAGGAGGCTTCCGAGCCTCTTGAGAGGAGGCATCCGAGCCTCTTGAGAGGAGGCATCCAAGCCACTTGAGAGGAGGCTTCAGGCCTCTTGAAAGGAGGCTTCCGAGCCTATAGAGAGGAGGCGTCCGAGCCGGTAGAGAGGAGGCTTCCAGGCCTCTTGAGAGGAGGCTTCCTGAGCTCTTGAGAGGAGGCCTGAGCCTCTTGAGAGGAGGCCTGAGCCTCTTGAGAGGAGGCTTCCAGGCCTCTTGAGAGAAGGCTTCCAGCTGCTTGAGAGGAGGCTTCCGAGCCTCTTGAGAGGAGGCTTCCAGGCCTCTTGAGAGGAGGCTTCGAGCCTCTTGAGAGGAGGCTTCTGAGCCTCTTGAGAGGAGGCTTCCTGAGCCTCTGAGAGGAGGCTTCTGAGCCTCTTGAGAGGAGGCTTCCAGGCCTCTTGAGAGGAGGCTTGAGCCTCTTGAGAGGAGGCTTCCTGAGCCTCTTGAGAGGAGGCTTCCTGAGCCTCTTGAGAGGAGGCTTCCTGAGCTCTTGGAGAGGAGGCCTGAGCCTCTTGAGAGGAGGCTCAGAGCTCTTGAGAGGAGGCTTGAGGCCTCTTGAGAGGAGGCTCTGAGCCTCTTGAGAGGAGGCTTCCTGAGCCTCTTGAGAGGAGGCTTCTGAGCCTCTTGAGAGGAGGCCTGAGCCTCTTGGAGAAGAGGCTTCCTGAGCCTCTTGAGAGGAGGCTTCCTGAGCCTCTTGAGAGGAGGCTTCTGAGCCTCTTGAGAGGAGGCCTGAGCCTCTTGAGAGGAGGCTTCCTGAGCTCTTGGAGAGGAGGCTTCTGAGCCTCTTGAGAGGAGGCCTGAGCCTCTTGGAGAGGAGGCTTCCTGAGCCTCTTGAGAGGAGGCTTCCTGAGCCTCTTGAGAGGAGGCTTCCTGAGCCTCTTGAGAGGAGGCTTCCTGAGTCTCTTGAGAGGAGGCTTCCTGAGCCTCTTGAGAGGAAGCTTCCAGGCCTCTTGAGAGGAGGCTCTGAGCCTCTTGAGAGGAGGCTTCCTGAGGCCTCTTGAGAGGAGGCTTCCTGAGCCTCTTGAGAGGAGGCTTCCTGAGCCTCTTGAGAGGAGGCTTCCAGGCCTCTTGAGAGGAGGCCTGAGCCTCTTGAGAGGAGGCTTCCAGGCCTCTTGGAGAGGAGGCTTCCGAGCCTCTTGAGAGGAGGCTTCCAGGCCTCTTGAGAGGAGGCTTCCTGAGCCTCTTGAGAGGAGGCTTCTGAGCCTCTTGAGAGGAGGCTTCCAGCCTCTTGAGAGGAGGCTTCCGAGCCTCTTGAGAGGAGGCTTCCAGGCCTCTTGAGAGGAGGCTCTGAGCCTCTTGAGAGGAGGCTTCCTGAGCCTCTTGAGAGGAGGCTTCCAGGCCTCTTGAGAGGAGGCTTCCTGAGCCTCTTGAGAGAGGAGGCTTCCAGCCTCTTGAGAGGAGGCCTGAGCCTCTTGAGAGGAGGCTTCCGAGCCTCTTGAGAGGAGGCCTGAGCCTCTTGAGAGGAGGCTTCCTGAGCCTCTTGAGAGGAGGCTTCCTGAGCCTCTTGAGAGGAGGCTTCCTGAGCCTCTTGAGATGAGGCTTCCGAGCCTCTTGAGAGGAGGCTTCCGAGCCTCTTGAGAGGAGGCTTCCGAGCCTCTTGAGAGGAGGCTTCCGAGCCTCTTGAGAGGAGGCTTCCAGGCCTCTTGAGAGGAGGCTTCCGAGCAACCGAAGCAACCGAGTTTTAGTGAAAAAAAAATCATTTTGTTCATTCGACATTTTGTTCGTTTGATCTTTTGTTCCGCAGCCCTTCATACATTGTGCTGGTTGTGTCAATTGAGATTTATTGATCGCATTACATATTATGTACAATATAAATTTTTGAAATAGAAAATACACAATTATCAAAACTTTATCAATGAATTTTGATTGAAATTGTAATATGTCCGCCATTACGCATTTTTGTCCGAGGTACCCCCAGGGGTACATGTACCCCAGGTTGAGAACCGCTGTCCTATAGCAGGGATGGTAGCGGTAAATGCCGTTCAAAATAGTGACTTAGTGACCAACGATGACGAAAAAAGTGACCAAATAGTGACTTTTGTATGATGTACTAACCAGATAGTGAGCTGAGTTGCATTCGTATTGTTAATATGTAACTCGTAGTAGATCTGAAAAAAGGGATATCACTTTTTTTTTTCAAATCCTTATTAGAATGCTATCAGAAATCAAGAGGAGACAAAAATTACAAAATCATGAGGATTTCTTCTGCTGGCCGTGTGCATCTTCATTGTAACTAGGGAGAGGATGGGTCTTAGCAGGGGACAACCGAGTTGGCGACACCATCATAAATACCATAGAGTTGGATATTGAGGAAGGTATTCGTTGGGACATCCAGAGGCTAGCAATATGACCATGGTAAACCTTATTCTGTAACACACGGGAGCAGGTAACGAGTTACAAGTTGTTACACTAAACCATGCTTATAATTTCAACAAAGATTTTGAAGCAAGTTCTACAGCATTGTGGTAATAAAGTTTAACATGAGCTCGAAGTTTTTCGTGAAACTGCAGTTTGTGTATGAAAAAGGCAGAATGAAGTATAACAAATTTTGCGCTGTCTTTTACTATCGATCAAAAAATATTGTCTCGTCAAAATATATTCCCAAAAGTTTCACCATATATAGATGATTCAGCTGCAAGACAGTATGAAAAAGTACTAAATAGAACGATGTTTTGGATTGGGCTTTCGCTAATTTTTATGTAGTTAGACGTGTGAACATTCGTTTTGGCACGTTGAAAAATTAACACGGTTTTTTTTGGCAAAAAAGAAATTAAATGATCTAATCAATTACTAGACAGAGAATTATTTGGAATCATAAAGCTTATGAATTTTTATAAGGAAAAATTGTTTAAAAAAAACTCAAAGAATCCAAAATTATGAAATGAATTTTTCAGAAATTGTGCAGAAAATACTTCAACCCTTGTGAAATCTTTCTCAAGGAGTTCAAACGGAAATTCCAACAGAAATCCGATGGCGAATGTCAGCACAAAAACTTCCGGAAATTCTTTCATACCATAATTTCAAGGCGGAAACTGCACGTCAACTACTATAAAAATTTCTCCGCGAATCCTTGAAAAAAAATCTTCTTCAAATACAAGCGGATTTTTCATGAATTCCGGCAGAAATCTTTTTGAGAATTCCTGTAGATATTGTTTGAAGAATTCCTGAGAAAAACCTTCCAAAAATTATTTCCCAAATTCAAGGCTTTACATAATTTTACATAAAGATTTATGCGGTCATCGCTACAGTGAAAGTTCCTCTAAGAGAAATAAAGTTAGGAAGCTTTTTATAACGAAGGTGGATTTTTCTCTAGATTCAGGCAACTTACCCAACTTAAGAAGTAGTGCGCAGGATTCGCCTAAAGATGCGCTAGACAACGCATCAATTAGTTTGACAGATAGAACTTCGGTTCGAAAGTCCCGATGTCCGAATTCTAATGTGGTGCTACGCCGACAATATCATGCTGTGTGGTTCGTCGTAGAGGGGTTAATCAATCAGAAACTAAGAAATATCTCGTCAAAATTGACGTGACAAAAAAATTGATATTCAGAAACGATGAAAAATGACAAAAAGTGAATTTCTTACCCTTATAATGCTTGTTAAACGAGTGCTCAAGAGTATAATGCATTCAATAATGGCTTGGAAACATAGAAAAAAATGGGTAAGCATAGACTTCAAATGTGGAGTCCCTTCTCTCTTTTGCTATCGAAAACAAAACCCTACGCTCCTTAATTAATAAATTTCCACCCAAAACTAAATCCGCGCGAAGCCTCAACCGTTACGTAAATCCGCATCAATTCCGCGAGAATAGCAAAAACCGCGAAAATCGCGAAATCCTCGTAGTCGTAACAATCCTGCGCTTTATATACGGCGTTGCCCAAACGTATGCCCAAGCTTCGCTGTGTGGTCTGTCTGTGTGTCTCTCGATCCCGAAGTCCATGGTTCGAACCCACTCTGCCTTGGAGCAATTTTTCAAACTTTATATATTTTGCTAGAGGTGAGCCAGCCCAGGGCTGCAAACCTTATTATAGAGAAATAAAAAAAATAAAAATATTTTGCTAACAGATTTGCATTTGATTTGATTGATGATAATAGTAGGTACAAATGATTTTTATTTTTATAAACATTGGTGCGAAAATAGTGACTTTAGTGACCATTTTCCGAAAAATAGTGACTTCAGTGACTTTTGGATGCAAATAGTGACTTTTTAGTGACTTTTTAGTTTTAGCTCAAAATAGTGACCAAGCCACTAAAAAGTGACTTGCTACCAGCCCTGCTATAGTAATGCTTCGACACTCTTTAAGGGTTGAAAATACATCTAACAAACATAAAGGCTGTTTATGTGATGAAGTCCTTCATTTCATTTTTAAATTTTTTAATTCTCAAACAATGTAAAAATTGTGATTCGACAATGATCAGCATCGAAAAAAGCATAGTGTCATTATTGTCATAGTTGTTCATAGCAGCCACAATTATGGCTAGCGTGGAAATATGGATAAGAGGAAAAAGATAAGATTCACCACGCTCGTCGCAAAACGGCACAAGCGAATTTTTTTCTACAGACAAAATCATAGATGTGACCGCTCGTAACCACCCGACCTCGTTAGGTTTTAACCAATAAAATTTCAACCACACATATTTGTTTCACCTAAAGAAACTAAATAGGCGAGTACGGTAATCTGTCTTCACTTCACTATCGTGCAAGTCTTTTTCTCACCGAAACCTCAAGGAAACGAAGCATTATGAGCCATGCGTCTCCTTCGCTTTATGAGCCGCGTTTGTGGTTTAGACACTACCGTGCGCCTCCTTCACACTGAAATACTTGACTGCAAGGATGTTAACGATCATTTAGTAATCTGCATCTGTCTCCCTTCGTCACAATCTTTGCATTGCATATCTAAAATCGTCATACTTCTAGGATTTTCATCTAAACGATTCTTGGCTCGGTACTTGTAGTTTTAAGGCAGTCAAGCAAGGATGTAATCGATCATTTAGTAGTTTTTCAATAACTCATTCCAGAGGGTAAATTTCAAAATATGTTGTATGATGGACTTCCAGTGCAAAGGTTTATCTACAACTCTGCCTAACAGTTCGTTGTTTGAATTTCACTAGTAACGGAGCTATAGCGCTAATAGCAGCAACTTAGACTAAATGATTGCATATTTTGTTATCATTTAGTATAAGTATAGCAACTAGCACCGTAACTCCTTTAGCAGTGGAATTCGAACATCGATCTGTTAAGGAAAGTTGTAGAAAAACCTTCGCACTAAAAGTTCACCATACAACACATTTTGAAATTTAGCCTCTGTTAAGAGTTATTGACAAACTACTAAATGATCGAACGTAGATTACTAAATGATCGATAACATCCTTGCTTGACTGCCTTAAAACTACAAGTACCGAGCCAAGAAACGTTTAGATGAAAATCCTAGAAGTATGACGATTTTAGATATGCAATGCAAATATTGTGACGAAGGGAGACAGTGGTTTAAATATCATCACATCACTTCATCCCATATCTCCCATGTTTATTTTATCAACAACAAAGCAATGAAAATCAATTTGATTTGATTCTTATATTTGTGTTTTTTATCCCCGCGCTCACGTATGTTAGCAAGAATATGTGACGAGTTTGGTGCTGTATTTATTTGTTTTGCGATGAGATGAATATGAAGTAAGATGGAAAACGGAACAGTTCCCTACGTTATGGATCCTACTTCAGTAGAACATAATATTTTTTATTGAGTACAATATGATAGCAAACAACTGACAACAAAAGTAAAGGAAATATTTTATTATGATTGAAATTGTGGAAAATGGTTCAAAATTAGTTCATCATGCTATTCAATTTTGTATTGCTTACAGAATCCATAATCTCATGAATTCTGGAATTAATTTGTGGGATATATTGCTCCATCCATATTACTCCAGCAGGCATTCATTGATGAATACCATGAATTCCAGCAATTCCAAAAGTAATCGTAGCAGTATTTTCATGAGGAGCTTCTTCAGGAATTTCAGTAGGAATATTTGGAGGAAGTCCAAGAACTGGAGGAGTTTCAGGAGGAACTCTCAGAGAAATTTGAAGAAGAACACTTGAAGAATTTCTAGGAAGTTCATGATGTGTTAGTTTGTGGAGCATCTCTTGAAGGTATTCATACTAAATTCCTTCAAGAACTAGTCCTAATTTCCCCCAGGACTGCATTCTATATTCCCATAGGATTTTTTTTCTAAATTCCTCCGGGATATTTTTTCTGATTTTTTTTTTAATTTTTTTTTCGAAATTTTCTTCTGAATTCCTTTAGGAATTCATTCTCAATTCCCCCAGGAATTCATTCTTAATTCCCCTAGGAATTAATTCTTAATTTCCCCACGATTCCAATTTATTCCCACAGAAATTCATTCTCAATTCCCCGCGAACATTCTGATTTCTTCCTGGATCTCTTTCTGAATTTCCCCATAGAAAGAAATTCCGAGAGAAATTCCTGGAAGACCTCTAGCAGTAATTTCCAGACGAACTTTAGGAGTAATTTCTGGATCATCTAAGAAGATTTTTTGTAGTAACTCCAAGAAGATTTCTTGGAGAAGCTACAGGAAGGTATCCTGACTGAACCACAGATGGAATTCCTGGAGGAACTTTAAGAAAAAAAGCCGAGGAGACGCCAAGACGAATCCCTGGAGAAATTCCTGAAGGAACTCCAGGAGAAATTCATGTTTGAACTCTTGTAGGAAATTCTTGTGGATCTGCAGGAGTAATTCTTGGAGAAGCTCCAGAAGGAAATCCTGGAGGAACTCCAGGAGAAAAGCTTGGTGGAAATCCAGAAGAAATTTCTGGTGGAGCTTCAAGGAGATTTTATGGAGAAATTCTTGGGTGAACTCCTGAAAGAACTGCAACAAAGAATTCCTGAAGTAATCCCAACAAGGAATTTCTTAAGTAAATCCAGCAAGAGCTTCTGATGAACTCATGAAGGACTCCGGGAAGAACTTTCAATGAATTTCTGAGGAAATTTATCAGATGTAATCATTGAATCTTTGTTATTCTTTCAGGAGTTCATCAAAGAACTCCTTCTGAAGTTCTTTCAGGATTTTTTCTTGCAGTTCCTACAAGAATTTCTCCTGGAGCTCCTCCTGGAGTTTCTTCAAAACTTCATTTATTTATCATTAAATTTATCTTGGAGTTTCTCCAGGATCTCTTCCAGATATGCTAGGAATAATTCACGCCGCTAATCACATCGGTTAAATCTTTTAGGAGTGACAGATGTAAGAAAAAAAACAATCAACAGCGAATTGGTATATTCTTAAATATGGATTTTCCCGTGAAAATTCGGAATGACAAAAAATGCCTACCAAAAACCAAAAAATTCGCCTTGCAAATGGCAGAAATTCCGAAAAATATTCCTCCGCGAGAGTTCCGAAGAATATCCCAAAAAAATCGAGGAATTACTTAAGCGAAACCCGACCAGGACGACAAAACTTGGAATTCTTAGAGGAATTTTATCAGACATTTTTGGAAGAACTCCAGAAGAAATGGTTGTGGGCTCCTCAGGGAGAATTCCTTGGTGAACTCCAGGAGAATTTTTGAAAGAATTGCTTGACAAAAAATTTATGAAAGGATTTATATAAAGAACTACCTGATCAGATCTGAGTTCAGGAGATATTTTGAGATATTCTTGGAAGAACAGCAGAAGGAATTTCTGGAGAAACTCTCTAGATCTCTTGTTATGGTTCCTTCAGGACTCCAAGAGAATTCCTGAATTCCTAGAATCCAATACTATTCCTGAATTGCCAAATTTCTAAATTCCTAGATTCCTAAATTCCACATGATGAACTTGTAACCATAATAAATCACGAAAATAAAATTAAAAAAGTTATAAATTCCTAATTTGAATCAGATTTTACGATCGAGTTGAGTTGTAATGGTAATGGTAATATAAATTGATAAGCTAATAAATGAAAGGTGGCTCTTTAACTTTTATGTTAACATCAATCTTCACGGAAGTGGAAACAAATGTATATTAGTAGCAATACTTGTGTTCAAGCGAGATATTCGTTATATTTATCTTCAAAATCAGTCGAAAATCTGAAAAAAATTTCAAATAGAAAGTGAAATACGTAATTGTCGATACAAAAATTCATCATACTGGAAGTATGGAAGAAAATAATCTTATAATTGTGTGAAATTTCTCCCAAAACGCTCAAAAATAATTCAACCATTGGGATGTTTTTTTTGAGGAAATTCTTTTATGGGGAAATGTTATTTTCAAGGAAATGTTATTTTTTGAGAAATTTTTAATTCCTGGCTTCGAGGTGAACTAGCCTTTGGGCTAAAAACCTCTTTAATAAAGATTTTAATAATAATAATAATAATTCCTGGAATTTTATAATCCTTAAGAATTTCTTATGATTTAAAGAATGCGGAATATTAGTTATATGACTAACGTTTGTAATGGCTAACTTTGCTCATACGTACATTCGACAATATCGTATCACTGAAACATACATCTTCTAACCTCAGTCCCTTCCTCGTAAATGTCTGTAATCCTTCTTGAACCGAATGGTATATCTAAAACATTTTTTATAATCGTACAAAAATACATCATGAGCGGAAAAATGCCTCTTATTAATTTTAATGTATTAATTTCGATAACAACGTCAACAGCACAAACTGACCACAATCTGTTCACACATCCTATGCATTTATCAATTTCCCTAAAAGTTCAAAATTATCGCCCCACTGTAATCACATCCAGGTGACATTATCAATCTGTTCGATTTCTATCCATCACCCTCATCATCCTCATCGTCTACTTCACCACACTCGTCGAGTAACGCAGTCCATCAGAACCGCCCTCAACTGGCAACAGCGCCAGCACAAACTCCAATCTACTCCAACTCTGGCAGCTACAGCTCCAAACCATCATACCATCTGTACCCTGTGACAAGCACCAACCCTCCGGAGTGGAACTACGAGAGCAACCACCTGGGAAACGGCTTGAACTCTGTATTTCAACCGCAGAAGCCCGTTCATCATCGACCGGTTAACTTCGGTAGTGGTGGCGGCCATGATGGATCCCTACATGACGAGGGTCTCCACGGACCGACGGCCAGTGCCATCTACAGCGATCGACCGTTCAGCTTCGGGACGCGTCCAACGTCCGGTTCGATCTTTAGTACCGGGAATGGCATCGTCAGCAATTCCCGACCGCCCGTTTTCAACTTTCAGCAGGAGGACGATGGCTATGGAATCGAAAACGGTATATTGCGTCTGAGTTGTCCTCCGTATATCAAGTACCTTGTAGATCCAGCGTAGCGAGTCCCGATTTCTCTAAGTTGAAACCCATCCGATGCACTGCAATTTTCGCCTTCACGAACCAAGCGCTTCAGAATGTAGTTTTAGAACAGCACCAATCAATGCGATCTTTCTCTATCTATCACTATCACGCTTGACCCGATTTTTTGAGCACCTGTTAGGTTTAAGTCACTGATTAGCTTACTGCAAGCATGCATTGCACCGATTTGTTTTGAATAAATCAATCTAAGTCTCGTTTTCTTATCTTCACAGGTTGTGGCGAATTGTACACCAGGACCAATCGGATAGTGGGAGGCCACTCTACCGGCTTTGGAACGCATCCCTGGCAGGCGGCTCTCATAAAAACGGGTTTCTTAACGAAAAAGCTCAGCTGCGGAGGGGCACTGGTTTCCAATCGATGGATCGTTACGGCAGCTCACTGTGTCGCCACGTATTTCTGAAATCTATAGCTCAATGAAGTATGGTAAATGATCGAATATTTATTTTAGGACACCAAACAGCAACCTCAAAGTACGGTTAGGTGAATGGGATGTGCGTGATCAGGACGAACGGTTGAACCACGAAGAGTACAACATCGAACGGAAGGAAGTGCATCCCAGTTATTCGCCTAGCGATTTCCGAAATGACCTTGCGCTGGTAAGACTCTGAATCAGTGATGGGAAATGTCGTTAAGATGTCATCGGACTAATTTGCTAATAACCATTTTCACAAGTTATTTACAATTGTATTTAATGTAAACATGTAGCCCTCAGATGATTCTATTACCTTCTAATGGGTCATTGTTCTAAATTTAAAACAGGCAGCGTGAGAGCCGAATTAGTGTCAAATGACATAAATGGCATGACATTCAGTGATTTTTTTTTTAATTTCGTTCTCATGCCTCACACTTTGAATTTAAAACAGCGGTTCTCAATCTGAGGTACATGTATCCCTGGGAGTACTTTCGCTGGGCCTAGGGGGTACCTCGGACAAAAATGCGTAATGGCGGACGTATTACAATTCCAATCAAAACTTTTTAATAATTGTGTATTTTTGACGTAGAACTACGTCTGTCTTTTCTATATTGGGGTACACTTTACGATTGCAAAAAACTGAAAAACGTCACGAAAATATGATAGACTTTGATCGTTAATAGCTTAGCCGTTTCTCGATGGATTTTCAATTTTCATGGACCATTCGATCAGGGAAGAGTCAACGCTTCATACCCAATGTACACTAAAGTCGTTTTTTACGCGTTCAGGAATTGTTTTTATGCGATTTTTTTCACTCGAATTTTTGGACTTCCGCGGTTCATCCAGACATATTTAGGAATTTACGCAGCTTTTTACGTTGTTTTCATCTACGCGGCCCATATCCCCTGCATAAAAACCGACTTTAGTGTGTTACAATATCAATGTATGATAATATTTTTAATTAAAAACTTGCTAACAGCTTAGTACTCGGTTTCGGTGATTCAGTCAATCTCGTAAGTGCATCGCAAGCTTCTTCTTCCATAGCACCAGTGGCGTAGCCACGGGGGTGGTTTTGGGCATAAACCCCCCCCCCAAAGACAAAATTTTTAGAAGAAATTTTTTTTTGCGAAAAAAAAAATGTTCAGAAAACCCCCCCCAGACCAATTTTCTGGCTACGCCACTGCATAGCACTACTTTCCAACTGGAAAGTTTGCCTGCTTTTCAGCTTAGTAATCTATTGGCATTTCTTTAGTTAATAATTAAAAGCTTTTTATGTCCACCATTCCAGGGCTTTTAGCTGTTGCAGTTTGTTTCTGCTAACTTAAACGTGCGTTTTTCTCTCGAAAGCTTGGGGGCGTTTGACGGCATCTTCTTGCTTACGTCTATTGATGCCAGTAGAGGGGCTCAAAATCTTCTTCGCTGCTGCAATGATTGCATTCTGGTAAACTTTCTTCGGCTCGTTTTTGCTGATTCGTAGGTGTCTGCCAGAGAAAACGCTGGGTCCAACGCTACTCACGTGAAGGAATAATAATTATTAAACTGCCAAACTTCTTTGTCGCGTCTACTCTGACTTCCTCCATAGGATGACCACCAAACGCCGTTGACAGCCCAGCTTTCGCAATGGGGTTTTCTGTAATGAGCCACCAGGGGCTTAGACTGACTTAGTGATGGGTGCTTAGTCTCTGTTCCAGTTTGCGTCGTGCACTATCAGCCAGGGTTATGCTTTTCAAATTTTTAAATCGAGTATCATTAAATGTAAACCTAACTAGTACCAATTTAATGTCAATAATGAAGTTCAATCGGATGTTTGGCATTGTGTTTGGTGTTAAGTTCAAAAGTAGCATTCAAAAAATCAAAGCCAATTGAATCTTGCCTTCCACAACCAGCACAATGTATGGAGGGTTGCGGAATAGAAGATCAAACGAACAAAACGTCGAATGAAGGATTTAAAAAAATCTGTAATGCAATCTTCATACCTGTTCGAAACAAAAGGATTATTAACATGTTAAGAATATGCTTTCTTTGAGAGACATGAAAATTATGTTTTCACTAAAGCTTGATTGCTTCGTTGCAAGAGGATTAGAAGCATCCTTCTACGCTTCTTGGAAGACTTCTTCTAAGCAGCTAGAAAGCCTCCTTTCAAGTTGTTAGGTTGCCTCCTTTCGAGCTTCTTGCAAGGAGGAAACCTTACAACTTGAAAGAAGGCTTCTGAAGTGGCCAGAAGGCTTCCAAGCCTCTTGAAGAAGGCTCGGAAGCCTCCTTTCAAGTGGCTTGGAAACCTCGTTTCAATATCTTTCAAGAGGCTCGGAAGCCTCCTTTCAAGAGGCTCGGAAGCCTCCTTTCAAGAGGCTCGGAAGCCTCCTATCAAAAGGTTCGGAAGCCTCCTTTCAAGAGGCTCGGAAGCCTCCTTTCAAGAGGCTCGGAAGCCTCCTTTCAAGAGGCTCGGAAGCCTCCTTTCAAGAGGCTCAGGAAGCCTCCTTTCAAGAGGCCTGGAAGCCTCCTTTCAAGAGGCCTCAGGAAGCCTCCTTTCAAGAGGCTCAGAAGCCTCCTTTCAAGAGGCTCAGAAGCCTCCTTTCAAGAGGCTCGAGAGCCTCCTTTCAAGAGGCCTCAGAAGCCTCCTTTCAAGAGGCCCAAGCCTCCTTTAAAGAGGCCTCAAGCCTCCTTCAAGAGGCTCAGAAGCCTCCTTTCAAGAGGCTCCGGAAGCCTCCTTTCAAGAGGCCTCAAACCTCCTTTCAAGAGGCTCCAGGCCTCATTTCCAAGAGGCTCAGAGCCTACTTTCAAGAGGCTCAGGAAGCCTCTCCTTTCAAGAGGCTCAGGCCTCCTTTCAAGAGGCTCAAGCCTCCTTTCAAGAGGCTCAGCCTCCTTTCAAGAGGCTCAGCCTCCTTTCAAGAGGCCCAGAGCCTCCTTTCAAGAGGCTCGGAAGCCTCCTTTCAAGAGGCTCAGAGCCTCCTTCAAGAGGCTCAAGCCTCCTTTCAAGAGGCTCAGAGCCTCCTTTCAAGAGGCTCCAGCCTCCTTTCAAGAGGCCTCAGGCCTCCTTCAAGAGGCTCAGGCCTCCTTTCAAGAGGCTCAGGCCTCCTTCAAGAGGCCTGGAAGCCTCCTTTCAAGAGGCCTCAGAGCCTCCTTCAAGAGGCTCAGAAGCCTCCTTCAAGAGGCTCAGGCCTCCTTTCAAGAGGCCTCAGAAGCCTCCTTTCAAGAGGCTCAGAGCCTCCTTTCAAGAGGCCCGGAAGCCTCCTTTCAAGAGCTCCAAGCCTCCTTGCAGAGGCTCAGAAGCCTCCTTGCAAGAGGCTCAGAAGCCTCCTTGCAAGAGGCTCGGAAGCCTCCTTGCAAGAGGCCCAAGCCTCCTTGCAAGAGGCCTCAGCCCTCCTTGCAAGAGGCTCAGGCCTCCCTTGCAAGAGGCTCGGAAGCCTCCCTTGCAAGAGGCTCGGAAGCCTCCTTGCAAGAGGCTCAGAGCCTCCTTTCAAGAGGCTCAGAAGCCTCCTTTCAAGAGGCTCAGGCCTCCTTTCAAGAGGCTCAGAGCCTCCTTTCAAGAGGCCCAAGCCTCCTTTCAAGAGGCTCAGAGCCTCCTTTCAAGAGGCTCCAGAAGCCTCCTTTCAAGAGGCTCAGGCCTCCTTTCCAAGAGCTCAGAAGCCTCCTTTCAAGAGGCTCAGGCCTCCTTTCAAGAGGCCTCAGCCTCCTTTCAAGAGGCCTGGAAGCCCTCCTTTCAAGAGGCTCAGAAGCCTCCTTTCAAGAGGCTCAGGCCTCCTTTCAAGAGGCTCAGGCCTCCTTTCAAGAGGCTCAGAAGCCTCCTTTCAAGAGGCTCAGGAAGCCTCCTTTCAAGAGGCTCAGCCCTCCTTTCAAGAGGCCTCAAGCCTCCTTTCAAGAGGCTCAGAAGCCTCCTTTCAAGAGGCTCCAGCCTCCTTTCAAGAGGCCCAGGCCTCCTTTCAAGAGGCCTGGAAGCCTCCTTTCAAGAGGCTCAAGCCTCCTTCAAGAGGCCCGGAAGCCTCCTTCAAGAGGCCTCGGAGAGCCTCC
Organism: Armigeres subalbatus; assembly: GCF_024139115.2. Lineage (NCBI taxonomy): Eukaryota > Metazoa > Arthropoda > Insecta > Diptera > Culicidae > Armigeres > Armigeres subalbatus. The sequence goes on along the minus strand of NC_085140.1, from coordinate 367,213,175 downwards.
TTTCAAGAAGGCTCAGAAGCCTCCTTTCCAAGAGGCTCAGGAAGCCTCCTTTCAAGAGGCTCAGGCCTCCTTTCAAGAGGCTCAGGAAGCCTCCTTTCAAGAGGCTCAGGAAGCCTCCTTTCAAGAGGCTCAGAAGCCTCCCTTTCAAGAGGCTCGGAAGCCTCCCTTCAAGAGGCCTGGAAGCCTCCTTTCAAGAGGCTCAGAAGCCTCCTTTCAAGAGGCCTCAAAGCCTCCTTTCAAGAGGCTCGGAAGCCTCCTTTCAAGAGGCTCCCAGCCTCCTTCAAGAGGCTCAGAGCCTCCTTCAAGAGGCTCAGAAGCCTCCTTTCAAGAGGCTCAGCCTCCTTTCAAGAGGCCTGGAAGCCTCCTTTCAAGAGGCCTCGAGAGCCTCCTTTCAAGAGGCTCAGAGCCTCCTTTCAAGAGGCTCGAAGCCTCCTTCAAGAGGCTCGGAAGCCTCCTTTCAAGAGGCTCAGAAGCCTCCTTGCAAGAGGCTCGAAGCCTCCTTCAAGAGGCCTCAGCCTCCTTTCAAGAGGCTCAGAAGCCTCCTTTCAAGAGGCTCAGAAGCCTCCTTGCAAGAGGCTCAAGCCTCCTTGCAAGAGGCCCGGAAGCCTCCCTTGCAAGAGGCTCCAGCCTCCTTGCAAGAGGCCTCAGGCCTCCCTTGCAAGAGGCCCGGAAGCCTCCTTGCAAGAGGCCCAGCCTCCTTGCAAGAGGCTCGGAAGCCTCCTTGCAAGAGGCTCAAGGCCTCCTTGCAAGAGGCCCGGAAGCCTCCTTGCAAGAGGCTCAGGAAGCCTCCTTCAAGAGGCTCGGAAGCCTCCTTTCAAGAGGCCTGGAAGCCTCCTTTCAAGAGGCTCAGAAGCCTCCCTTCAAGAGGCCTCAGAGCCTCCTTTCAAGAGGCTCAGCCTCCTTTCAAGAGGCCTGAAGCCCTCCTTTCAAGAGGCTCAAGCCTCCTTTCAAGAGGCTCAGAGCCTCCCTTTCAAGAGGCTCAGGAAGCCTCCTTTCAAGAGGCTCAGAGCCTCCTTTCAAGAGGCTCGAAGCCTCCTTTCAAGAGGCTCAGAGCCTCCTTTCAAGAGGCCTGAAGCCTCCTTTCAAGAGCCCCGGAAGCCTCCTTTCAAGAGCCTCAAGCCTCCTTTCAAGAGCCCTCGGAAGCCTCCTTTCAAGAGCCTCGGAAGACTCCTTTCAAGAGCCTCGAAGACTCCTTTCAAGAGCCCTCAGAAGACTCCTTTCAAGAGCCTCAGAAGACTCCTTTCAAAAGAGCCTCAGAAGCTCCTTTCAAGAGCCTCGGAAGGCTCCTTTCAAGAGCCTCAGGAAGGCTCCTTTCAAGAGCCCTCGGAAGGCTCCTTTCAAGAGCCTCGGAAGGCTCCTTTCAAGAGCCTCAGAAGGCTCCTTTCAAGAGCCTCGAAGGCTCCTTTCAAGAGCCCTCAGAAGGCTCCTTTCAAGAGCCTCAGAAGGCTCCTTTCAAGAGCCCTCGAAGGCTCCTTTCAAGAGCCTCGAAGGCTCCTTTCAAGAGCCTCGGAAGGCTCCTTTCAAGAGCCCTCAGAGGCCCTTTCAAGAGCCCTCAGAAGGCTCCTTTCAAGAGCCTCAGAAGGCTCCTTTCAAGAGCCTCAAGGCTCCTTTCAAGAGCTCAGGAAGGCTCCTTCAAGAGCCTCGGAAGGCTCCTTTCAAGAGCCCCGAAGGCTCTTTCAAGAGCCCGGAAGGCTCCTTTCAAGAGCCTCGAAGGCTCCCTTCAAGAGCCTCAGGCTCCTTTCAAGAGCCCTCAGGCTCCTTTCAAGAGCCTCAGGCTCCTTTCAAGAGCCCTGGAAGGCTCCTTTCAAGAGCCTCGAAGGCTCCTTTCAAGAGCCCTCGAAGGTTCCTTTCAAGAGCCCTCGGAAGGCTCCTTTCAAGAGCCTCAGGCTCCTTTCAAGAGCCTCGGAAGGCTCCTTTCAAGAGCCTCAGAAGGCTCCTTTCAAGAGCCCTCAGAAGGCTCCTTTTCAAGAGCCTCGGAAGGCTCCTTTTCAAGAGCCTCGGAAGGCTCCTTTTCAAGAGCCTCGGAAGGCTCCTTTTCAAGAGCCTCGGAAGGCTCCTTTTCAAGAGCCTCGGAAGGCTCCTTTTCAAGAGCCTCGGAAGGCTCCTTTTCAAGAGCCTCGGAAGGCTCCTTTTCAAGAGCCTCGGAAGGCTCCTTTTCAAGAGCCTCAGGCTCCTTTCAAGAGCCCTCAGAAGGCTCCTTTCAAGAGCCCTCAGAAGGCCCTTTCAAGAGCCTCAGGCTCCTTTCAAACCTCGAAGGCTCCTTTCAAGAGTCTCAGAAGGCTCCTTTCAAGAGCCTCGAAAGGCTCCTTTCAAGAGCCTCGAAGGCTCCTTTCAAGAGCCTCGAAGGCTCCTTTCAAGAGCTCAGAAGGCTCCTTTCAAGAGCCTCGGAAGGCTCCTTTCAAGAGCGGAACAATATACGCAAGGACGATTTATACATATAGTTAACCAGTTAATATGTACTCAATGAGTGTACACTATGGTTTGCTCTGTTATGATTGTTTTTACGATTACATATCGCTAAAAGTGCATCTGAATCAAAACTCCAATTTTCGGTGTCACGGTGTCTCTAAAGGAAAATATTTTTTAATTTGAATTCCTTTTTCATGTCACGGGTGAATTGAAATTTTCTATAGGGGGAACACAAACATTTTATTCAGTATTTTTGTATTATTGCAAATTCTATACAAATCTTAAAGGATCACTACTTTGACCCTCTCAAAATGTATGGAAAAATGATCCCCGATAGAACATTTTTAGATCAACACTTGAAAAGTGCGTAACAGCCAAAATGTATTCTTTCTGATTTTTCGTCTACATATACTGCCCATGATCGCATATTTGTAACACTCGCATTTTTGTTCATTTTGTAAAAAGCCTGTGAATCATTAAGAAATCTCAATTTACTGCTCCTAATCCCACAACAGTAAACTAGGCTTTACTTTCTTGCTTATCTTTTATAAGCTGGAAATAGTTCAGTTTGTAGGAAGGATTGACAATCTATTTACTAAATCAACCAAAATGCAAATGTTACAAATATGCGATCATGGGCAGAATATGACTCTATATGTGGACAAAGAATCAGAAGGAATAAATTTAGGCTGTTACGCCTTTTTCAAAATTTGGTCTAGATTTGGTTAATTGGACTTACGAGAAAGGACAAAAAATTAATCCTTTCGTGTGGTGGGTGTTATAGATTTTTGTAGAATAAGTTTCTTGGCCGAAGACACCGTGATCATACAACACATTTCGTAATTGAGCCTCTGGAATGAGTTATTGGCTAAATAGTTAATGATAATAAAATGATAAGTTCAATCTCTTACCGTAAAAGATCTACATCCTGGAAGGCTGCCGATTTAGCCTCGTTGCGTTTTATAAGATGAGCGTCGAAGGGTCGAAGTCTCGTTAATTAAGATTATAATAATAAACCACTGTTGCGACGTCTTGCCTGGTTACAATCCCGTGCTTACATGGCTTCTTAAGTGGCTGGTCGTTGTTCTTCTCATTCATTCACATTTGCCAGTTACAATTTGACTAAGGAGACACATTGTACAACTGAGGCGCATTATATTTCCAGCGGTAACAAGTTCTTCAAATTTGTTAATCAATTAACAAAACACGCTCCAAAGTAAACTACAGATCGTTCATCCTCGCAGGTAAAACTGGATAGGAAAGTAGTTTTCCGGCAGCACATTCTACCGGTGTGCCTTCCACCGAAATCCACCAAACTGGTGGGTAAAATGGCCACCGTTGCCGGCTGGGGTCGAACGCGGCACGGCCAAAGCACAGTTCCTTCAGTTTTACAGGTCAGTATCGAGCGCCGTATTTCCGTATCGTTCATCATCATTTGTCTGATCCTATTCCGTTCCTTTTTGTAGGAGGTCGATGTGGAGGTGATACCAAACGACCGCTGTCAACGCTGGTTCCGGGCGGCTGGACGTCGCGAAGTGATCCATGATGTGTTCCTATGTGCCGGCTACAAAGAAGGCGGCCGAGACAGCTGCCAGGGTGACTCTGGGGGACCGCTGACGCTGTCGCTGGAAGGGCGCAAAACGTTGATCGGTCTTGTTTCCTGGGGAATCGGGTGCGGTCGGGAACACCTGCCCGGAGTGTACACCAACATACAGAAGTTTGTGCCTTGGATCGAGAAAGTCATGGGAAAGGAGTACTCCTAGGGGAGATCGGGATTCGTTCCTGATCGGGAATTCGATGTGTAAATAGTCAAACAAACTTTACTTCATAGTATTAAGTGCTGGAAGGAAGGCACAACTCTATCATTTGAAAAGGAAATCAATCATTTACCATGATGTAAATTCGACGGTACACGCTGTTTTTTAAGCGCGATAGTAATTTATTTGTAATTTATTTTTATTAGAACTACAGATTGAGTCGCGTATTTTTAACTAGTGAGATCATGCTGATATTACCATGCTTTACGAGTTTCTGATATAGATTAAGATAAATGATAATAAACTAATGTTCCAAAATCAAAATTTTATTACTACTGAAGAATTTCTTGGTATACATACAATCTTAATCTTACCTGGGAATAAAAGAGTATCATCGTGTTAGCCTCATGATGTACGAATACAAAATGGTAACTGAACACTAAGCTGCGAGACGGCAATGTCCAAGTGGGGAATGTAATGCCAATGAAGAAGAAGTAGACGTTCTACAAGTCTGTTCGATATATCTAGACCAACATTTGAAAAGGGCGTAACAGCCAAAATTTATTCCTTCTGATTCTTCGGCTACATACATAGCTTTATATGTGGACGAAGAATCAGAAGGATTAAATTTTGGCTGTTACGCCCTTTTCAAATGTTGGTCTAGATATATTGGAAGATACATCTAGACAGACAAATACGAGTTGAACCAAAAGAGGGTCAGATAAAAAGTGGTGCTGCGCCAAAAGTTATGTTGTTGTACACACATCGTATCTTGCATGCAACTTCTTTTATGCTAAGTTGCTTCGATGGTTACTGGGAAGTATAGCCTATGAAACCACACATATTATGTATGGGAGACAAACAGAGCCCTAGCTTAATCCATTTTTCTAGCTAGGGCAATAAGCTGTGGTAATTAACTATTCATCGTATTTAGTCTCCGCTACCAACAGCAGTCTCAGAAATAAAACATATTTAATGTTACCTTGCAGACAGTTGAAAGACTCGAATTCCTGTTGTTCGAGGCTAGACTGTTTGGAGCGGAAACAACTTTTCAAGCAATTAGTTAAAAAACCTCGGTACCCTGTCCTAGGCTGAACTGACTGCTGGAAAAATCGAGTTAGGGGTTTAAATACGTACTAACTCTTCTTGAACTGGTGAACAATGGTAGTGAGAGGAACACACGGGAATTGCTGAACAAATTCTCTTGCTTGAAATGGTCTTGTAGACAGAGCTAAATCCCGGGTTTCATTGTTTTACTCAGTGGCGCCTGAAGTGGGTGGGACAAGTAGGGCATGTCCTACGCATGAATTTTCCTGGGTGGGACAGTCAAAGCATTGTCCTACCCATGATTATGAAAAGAACATATGAAGTCATTGGCTGACGAGAATCTGTGTGTGGCAAAAGGTGATTTCAAAAAAATCAGAGTCGAAACAATAATCATAGAGGTTTCTGGGATCTTAAAGAAATAGACTACTAATTGTTCTTAAGTACTTCAGGTACTTTATAATACCGATAATCAAAGATGTCTAAAACAATGATTTTTTCGATTATTTAGTAATTTGGGTTCCAATAATTCATTCAATAATTCATTTAAGAGGCTAAATTCCAAAATGGGTTGTATGGCGGACTTCTATTGTGACGGTTTTTCTACGACTCGGCCTAACAAATTGCTGTTTTTATTTCACTAATAAAGGAGTTAAAGCGTTAGTAACAGTATTTTATACTAAATGATAACATAATTTCAATTATTTATTTTAAATTACTACAACTGGAATTCAAACAACTAAATATTGGGCAAAGTTGCAGTAAAACTTTCGCACAAGAAATCCTCCATACTATACATTTTGGAAAGCAGCCGATCCGACAACATACTTAACCTTTGTAATTGGTAGAATATCCTTAATTTTCCCAAGATGAAAAAAGTGGTTGAAATCTGAAAATGCGATTTTTTTAGAAGTATTTTTTTAGAAGTATGTTATTTAGCACGTTTAAATGGATTATTGGAAGCACACACTGTGCATTTGGCACTGGGCAATAATGCTTTCGTGATGATGATTTTGAATGCATTTTGTTCTAAGTGAGACGTCCGTTTTTTTATGAAACCATTGCAGATTTATACAAATTTCTGTGATCTATGATTTCTGCTGAAACCTTGTAAATATATTCGATAACCTAAGGATTCCAAGATGTATGTCATGCTTCTTTAGAAAATCATAAACCATTTTGGAAAAGCAATATTTGTCCAGAAAATTGAAGAAATTTTCTCAAATGATGTGAGTATTCTGTCCAGATTTTCTCAAATCCAGATGATTTTTAGAATTGTTGTACCTTCCAGACTAATATTCCGTGGCACCTATAAGAAGTCGTAGAGTTATCTGCGCCTTCCTTTCTTCTCCAGCATTCGCAAGAACGTGACCAGAACCAAAAACGATTGTCAGAGATAGCGATTAGTCCCAAATCATTATCTGAGAACGGTTTGAAATGATGCAACTCGCAAACAATATTCTAGGCTTGTAACACATTCGAATTTGTGCGAATCGTCTAGTGCTAATGCTAATATTAGGACTTGTGCCCAAATCGGTATTACCTATTTGTCCTACCCACGACTCGGAACGTGGATGCGCCTCTGTTTACTGGTGATATTCTAGAAGCAAGACAAGGATGTGGCTAGGGCTCCGATGCATGGCCAAAAACAGTATCACTGCTCATTTTTCTCAAGAAAGGATTGATTTCCTATTGATGAGAGGCGCGCCTTCAATGGGATTGCTCTCTGTGAAAGGTCTAAATAGCGGGACCTTGTCATGGTGCTTTTGAGAAAACAAAACAACAACTGTATCGAAACCGATACTGCATTGCTTATCAATAGTAATGAAGTAATTCGACATGCACTGAAACACTAAGGATACGGGTAACGCTACAATAGATCTAATAACAGGTCGCAGTGGCACACCCGTACAGGAAAAAATGTATGGAAGAACAAAATTTACAAAACTATATTTATTTATTCAGACTAAGGCCGAAGTGGCCTGTGCGGTATATAAGAGTCTCCTCCATTCGGCTCGGTCCATGGCTACACGTCCCCAACCACGCAGTCTACGGAGGGTCCGCAAGTCATCTTCCACCTGATCGATCCACCTTGCCCGCTGCGCACCTCGCCTTCTTGTGCCCGTCGGATCGTTGTCGAGAACCATTTTCACCGGGTTACTGTCCGACATTCTGGCTACGTGCCCGGCCCATCGCAGTCGTCCGATTTTCGCGGTGTGAACGATGGATGGTTCTCCCAACAGCTGATGCAATTCGTGGTTCATTCGCCTCCTCCACGTACCGTCCGCCATCTGCACCCCACCATAGATGGTACGCAGCACTTTCCTTTCGAAAACTCCAAGTGCGCGTTGGTCCTCCACGAGCATCGTCCAGGTCTCGTGTCCGTAGAGGACTACCGGTCTAATGAGCGTTTTGTAGATTGTCAGTTTGGTACGGCGGCGAACTCTATTCGATCGGAGCGTCTTGCGGAGTCAAAGTACGTACGATTTCCAGCCACTATGCGTCTCCGAATTTCTCTGCTGGTGTCATTTTCGGCAGTCACCAGTGAGCCCAAGTACACAAATTCTTCTACCACCTCGATTTCGTCACCACCGATGCAAACTCGCGGTGGGTGGCTCACATTGTCTTCTCTTGAACCTCTTCCTATCATGTACTTCGTCTTCGACGTGTTGATGACTAGTCCGATCCGCTTAGCTTCCCTCTTCAGTCTGATGTAGGCTTCCTCCATCTTCTCAAAGTTACGTGCCATAATATCTATGTCGTCGATGAAACCAAATAGCTGGACGGACTTATTGAAAATTGTACCACTCGTGTTAATCCCTGCTCTTCGTATTACCCCTTCCAAAGCGATGTTGAATAGCAAACACGAAAGACCATCACCTTGCCGTAACCCTCTGCGAGTTTCGAAGGGACTCGAGAATGCCCCTGAAACTCGAACTACGCACATCACCCGATCCATCGTCGCCTTGATCAACCGTATCAGTTTATCCGGAAAACCGTGTTCGTGCATTAGCTGCCATAGCTGGTCCCGATCGATTGTATCATATGCGGCTTTGAAGTCGATAAATAGATGATGTGTGGGCACGTTGTATTCGCGGCATTTCTGCAGTACTTGGCGAATGGCGAACACCTGGTCCGTAGTGGAGCGTTCGCCCATAAAACCCGCCTGGTACTGCCCCACGAACTCCCTTGCAGTTGGTGCTAGTCGACGGCATAAAATTTGGGAGAGTACCTTGTAGGCGGCGTTCAGCAATGTGATTGCGCGGTAGTTGCTACAATCCAGCTTATCGCCCTTTTTGTAGATGGGACACACGACACCTTCCATCCACTCATGCGGCAAAACTTCCTCCTCTCAAATCTTGGTAATGAACCAGTGCAGCGCTCTAGCCAGTGCCTCACCGCCGTGTTTAAATAGCTCTTCTGGTAGTTGGTCAACCCAGGGGCTTTGTTGTTCTTCAGCCGGCCAATCTCCTCCTGGATTGCCTGGAGATCCGGATCCGGGAAATTATGTCCTGCGCGCGTTCTCCCAGGTCCATCACCATACCGCCATCTTCGTCTGCCACATCGCCATTCAGGTGTTCTTCGTAGTGCTGCCGCCACCTTTGGATCACCTCACGCTCGCTCGTAAGAAGGTTCCCGTTTATATCCTTACACATATCAGGCTGTGGCACGTGGCCCTTACGTGAACGGTTTAACTTCTCATAGAACTTTCGTGTGTTATTAGCGCGGTACAGTTGCTCCGTTTCTTCACGGTCTCGATCTTCCTGCTGGCGCTTTTCCTCCGGAAAATCGAGTTTTGTCTGTTCCGCGCCTGTTTATATCGTGCCTCGTTCGCCCTCGTGCGGTGTTGCAGCAATCTCGCCCATGCCGCATTCTTCTCTTCTACTAACTGCTCACATTCGCCGTCCTACCCGTCGTTTCTCTGATCCGGGGCACCGTGCCAAGTGCAGCGGTTGCGGTGCTACCAATGGCGGATCGAATATCTCTCCAGCCATCTTCAAGAGACGCTGCGCCTAGCTGCTCTTCCGTTGGGAGTGCCACTTCCAGCTGCTGCGCGTATTCTTGGGCTAGTCTACCGTCTTGTAGCCGCCCAATATTATGCCGCGGCGTCCGACTTCGACGCGTGTTGTACACCGTCGAGAGTTTTGAGCGCAGGCATACTGCAACGAGGTAGTGGTCGGATTCAATATTCGCACTGCGGTAAGTGCGGACGTTCGTGATGTCGGAGAAGAATTTACCGTCGATTAGAACGTGATCGATTTGGTTTTCCGTTTCTTGGTTAGGTGATTTCCATGTGGCCTTGTGGATATTTTTGCGGGGAAAGAAGGTGCTTCGGACTACCATTCCGCGGGAGGCTGCGAAGTTTATGCATCGTTGGCCGTTGTCGTTCGATACGGCGTGCAGACTATCCGGTCCGATGACCGGTCTATACATTCCTCCCTTCGTACCTGTGCGTTCATGTGCGGCATCCATCGTATGTCTGCTCCAGCTGTGCGTAGAACGCTTCTTTCTCGTCGTCGGGTTTCCCTTCGTGTGGGCAGTGCACGTTGATGATGCTATAGTTGAAGAAACGGCCTTTAATCCTCAGCTTGCACATCCTTGCGTTGATTGGCTGCCACCCAATCACGCGTTGGCGCATCTTACCCAGCACTATGAAGCCGGTTCCCAGCTCGTTGGTGGTGCCACAGCTTTGGTAGAAGGTAGCCGCTCGATGCCCGCTTTTCCACACTTTCTGTCCTGTCCAGCAAATCTCCTGCAGCGCCACGACGTCGAAGTTGCGGGGATGTAATTCATCGTAGATCATCCTGTCGCAACCTGCGAAACCCTAGCGACTTGCAATTCCATATTCCAAGCTTCCAATCGTGATCCTGTATTCGTCGCCCTAGGTCTTTGCCGATTATATCGAGTCGCATTATCTCTTATATTGTTCGTAATGATTGGTTTTCTAGGCGGCTTATTGGGCCTGCGCAAACCTCCTGTCTCGTCGGAGGGCCGTCGTGTCAGGGCTGTTTAGCGTCCCACAAAAATTTACAAAACTAGCCACCATAAAAATGATCTCCTATTTAAAACAACAAGGTTTTTATTACGCATTTAAAATATGTTATAAAAAAATGGGCATGTGGCAAAACGCCCGTATGGTGCTGTAAAATTACTCAATTACACACGGTAAATAATAAACACGCTCATTTCAACTGTTCTATTTTTTGAAAGTCCTTCTTTACAATCACTATGATTGATAGTGATATTCCTTTGATTTTGGAGATTTTGGAGTAATGTCACACATTTTAAAAGTGCGTTAAGTAGAGACAATTTCAAAACTTCAACACTATTAATCTAAGTGCTTCTCCCTGGGAGTTGATCAGGTTGGCACTTTGATCAGCACCAAATGTTTAAATTTTAATGACATCAGAAAAATATATTAAGCTCTTTTAGTGGAATGTATTAAACCGTCTAAGACGAATTAAGTACTGTCCATTTAATTCCACTAGTTAATTTTCGTTATCTTTGCAGATACGTATTTCGACCACAACTGTGTGGTCGTCTTCAGTGTCTTGTACTTGACTCGACTTAAGTAACAAGACATTGAAGACGACCACACAGTTGTGGTCGAAATACGGTATTCTGCAAAGATAACGAAAATTAACTAGTGAAATTAATGACAGTACTTAATTGTCTTAGACGGTTTAATGACATGTAAACAGACCCAGTCGTAATAATACAGTAATTGAATATGTCATTTGATTGAAAATTCCATCGAAATCGATGCACATATTTAGAGCATTGAAAAAGATATAAAATTACACGATTACACAATTACACGACATTACTCATTCTTTAATTGATGTAGAAAAACATCAATATGTATTTAATTTCCCATCAATAACAATTCTTAACAATTCAACAATTTTTCCTAGTAACAATTCTTCCAAGATTTTTCGTAGATTTTGTTTTATCAATAAACGTAAAGCTTTATTAGGTCAAAAAGCCAACAACAATCAACATCAAATTGAATGAAAAGCGACCCCAGTGCACCTCGTGTAATAAATATATGACTGTATGTAGAATTCGATCGGGTGATTTCCCACGTGCGTGAGAGAGTGAGTAAGTAATTGAGTGAGTAAGTGAGTGAGCAAGCAAACGTGTGAAAGGAAGATTATTGTTCATTAGAGTATAAATAGAGGGTGAACGAACTTTGCACCACCGGAGGGGTACAGGACCCATAAGTAAGTAAGAACATGATAAATCAATAAATGAAGATATAATCGTATGAGCAACTACTTAAGTGAGTGAGTAAATGAGTGAGTGAGTGAGTAAGTGAGCGAGTGATTAAATGAGTGAGTGAGTAAGTAAGTGAATGAGTAAGTAAGAGAGTGAGTGAATGAGGAAGAGAGTGAGTAATTAAATCAGTGTATAAGTGAAAGAGTGATGAGTTATTCAGATGGTGAATTTAGTGAGAAGAAGTGAGTGAACGAGGGGAACAAGTGATTGAGTGAATTAGTAAAATGACTGGTTAATCAATTAGTGTTGAAGTGAGCGTGAGAAACAGTCAAAGACTAATTGGGTGAATAAGCAAATTGATTAGTAAGTAAGTGAGTAATTAAATGGGGAATTAGTAAACGAGACAACAAATGTATGAATATTAGAGTAAGAATAAAAGAAGATAACGGACGAATTAATAATAGGTGAGAAAGAGAGTGAGTAAGTGACTAAGTGAGTATGCGAGGTAGTGGGTGGATAGGTGAATAAGTGATTCAGTGAGTGAGTAAGCAAATGTAAAAATATATTAGTGGATAAGGGAGTGAGATAACGAGCAAATATGTGTGTCAGTTAGTGGGTGAGAATGCGATTAAGTGGAAAAGTGAAAAAAAATGAGTAAAAGTATCAGTTAGTGCGTAGATGAGAACAAAAGAGTGAACGAATATGCGAATATGTGATAATGTGAGTGACTGAATGTTTAAGATAGATTGAAAACTATAATGAATGAGTTAGTCTTCACTAAACCATTTAAACATCGGACTGATTTTACCTTCTGTTCCGACGCATCCTCATTCTTCGTTATTTTGTCTATCAGCTGACTGAGAAGATACCCAAAAGCTATTTCTTTTAGGAAGAGTTTTGATGTTCTCCGTAATATCAACTTGATCCAACGGAATGGTTTAGTTTACGCTGAGGTCGCTTGTTACGCGACTTTTTACGCGTATTTCTCTATAAGTTTTTAATTCACTTAGATTATACAATTTTACAACCGCGTACTTTGGGATTACCGTGGTTTTGATTTGCATGGCGCGTAACCTTCTTATAAAACCCGACTTCAGTATACTTTATTATTCAGTTTATTATTTTTAACATCTCAACCCTTTTGAACACTCAACAACTTTGTATCTTTATTCTATTATTTTATACTATTGTGTTGGAGCCATTCACAAATCACAACCTTCCTGGGCGCCCTTTAGTAACCTTTCAAATAATAACAAGAAGACTTGAACTGTATTGGTTTTATAAAATGGATTTAACATTAAAGTTGTGAAAAAACGACATTCCTTCGAGTTATTATAATTAAGGAATCATTTTACCCCATGTTACACAAGCGCAATACGGCCAAATAAAATCTCCCTGAAGCTGAATAATCTCTTGTTATATACTATCATATAATTAGTCGACATATATACGCTTAGAAAGTGAGATGGTAAGATCATCGCACCTGGAAATAACTTATAAATCCCTCAATTCGCAAAAGAAATGCGTAAAAAGCGGGCTCAGCATATAATTAACTGTAATATTTATACTTTGTATATATTGATACTCATCACATTCAAAATTATATTCCACTAGTCGACCCGGCAGACGTTGTCCTGCATAGTAGGCGAAAATGCGCGATCTGAGCAACCCATGCGATGTTTCCATACGATTCCTAATTTTAGTTTTTCACGATTTACTCAACCTAACCGTAATTTTCGCATAAGGAAATATCATATAAACCCGTCGGAAAGGATAACAAACATATCTGCTGAAGGAATGAAGAAAATCCGTCCAGCCGTTTTCGAGTTATGCGGATACGAGCACAGACCATTTCATTTTTATTATGTAGATTTGTTTCTCTTGTTACGTATATTATAACGTTTTAACGTTTTTTTTTCTGTCGTGCATTGTTATTTTGTGTTTCATGATGATCATACCTGCTACACGTGACCAGACCCTTTACATTTAAAGTCAGTACACTTTAATGGGCGTCAGGCCATTAGGTCGAAGGTCATTCATTATTCCTTCATCTTTCTTCCTTTTTCCTTCTTCCTTCTTCCTTCTTCCTTCTTCCTTCTTCCTTCTTCCTTGTTCACTGTTTCTTCTTCCATTTTCTTCTTCTTTCTCCCTTCCACCTTCTTCCGTCTTCCTTTTTTCTTCTTCCTTTTCCTCCTTCCTTCTTTCTTTTTCTCTCTTCCTTCTTCCTTTTTCATTCTTCCTTCTCCCTTCTTCTTTCTCCCTGCTTCCTCCTTCCTACTTCCTTCTTCCTTCTTCATCCACCTTCCTTGTTTCTTCTTCCCTGTTACTTGATCCTTCTTCCATTTCCTTCTTCTTTCTTCCTTCCACCTTCTTTCGTATTCCTTTTTTTCTTCTTCCTTCTTCCTTTTTCCTCCTTTCTTCTTCCTCCTTCTTTCTTTCTTCTTCCCTGTTCCTTCTTCCTTCTCCCTTCTTCTTTCTCGCTGCTTCCTCCTTCCTTCTTTCTTCTTCCCTCTTCCTTCTTTCTTTTTCCCTCTTCCTTTTTCCTTCTTTCTTCTCCCTTCTTTCTTCTTCCTTCTTCCTCTTCCTTCTTTCTTCTTCCTTCTTCATTCTTCCTTCCTTCCTTCGTCCTTCTTCCTTCTTTCTTCTTCCTTCTTTCTTCTTCCTTAATCCTTTTTCCTTTTTCTTCTTCCTTCATTCTCATTCCTCCTTAATCCTTCTTCCTTCTTCTTTCTTCTTACTTCACTTCTCATTCCCCCGTTTTCATTCGACCTAATGACCGTTCGGCCTAATGACCATTCGGACTAATGGCCTTCGGCCTAATGACCCAGCATATTTTTAATGGACTGCTCTGTAGTGTTTTTTGATCGTGACAAAATCTGGACACATAACTTTAAGAATAAAAATAAACTGCTGTTGGTTTATTTCGTTACGTTTTTCACTTCAAATGGAAAGATCTGGCATCCTCAGTAGAATTTGTTTCGAGCTCATATCCTTCTGGTGGTACATAAAATACGTTTTTGTTTCACTCTCTGACGTTTTATATATTGTCAAACAAGCATCGACAAATTTTAAAACGCTCTGAGCAGTGTTCACATGAAAACAAAATGTTTTTGGTCAGTTTCTGGATCGAGAGACCCGAATTTCAATTGCAACTGCACACAATTCTTTCCGAACCTGCAATTCCTTCGACGCCATTATTCACTACGTACTTGTAACACTTATAAGAAATATATTTTCAGAAAGTACAGACATACATTCATCAATCTACGAAATATTCGTCGCTTCTTTTTACTTACATCCGTGCTCAGTGCTGAAAAAATCACAAAAATGAGGAACAAATCAAATTCCTGTTCATTACTCAATTTTTCATGGGATAAACATATGAGCCATGAGCTGAAGTCCAGGAGCGGTAACCCTAATCTTCTTCTTCTATATACATAAAAATGAATTTCTGTCTGTCTGAACCTTATAGACTCGGAAACTACTGAAACGATTAACGTGAAAATTTGTATGCAGAGGTTTTTGGGGCCGGGAAGGTTCTTAAGATGGTTCGAGACCCCTCCCCCGTTTGAAAAGGGGGGCTCCCATACAAATGAAACAAAAATATCTTCATAAACCGAGATCTAATCAGAGAATAAATTTTAGGCGAAACAAAGTTCGTCAGGCCTGCTAGTGGTTTAATAAACACAGCATATTCATCTAGCCACAACATAGCAATGATAACACTTGTGGTTAAGTCTAAGGTGCTTCCGATCCTTATAATTCTTGACCGATTTCCGATCTGTCTGCTTTCAGCAAAGAAAATGAACAAACATAATACAGTAAGCTCTCCCTAACTCGATGATCTGTAGCTCGATAAGTCCTTTGAATCTAACATGCTGCGTTCTCTCCGTTTGTCGATACCTCCCATACTCAATATTCTCGAAGTCGAAGAAATTTTCCAATGCATTTTCACCTCTTTAACCTTTTTGTCTGTGCTTTGGGGTCAATATGACCCCAGGCCACTTTGAGTGGCTGTAATTTTTTTAGTTTTCAACCGATACTCCTAATTTTTGGTAGTTTGGTAAAATTTGCCGAGATCTGTCACCTAGGTGCGAATTCGCTTGAAAAATCTTGAAAGTATGCGCTACAGTGTACTTAAAAAAAAACTTACGCTGTCTGTGCTCTGGGGTCAAATTGACCCCAAATTAAAATTGCTATGACTTTTTTAATGTTTAACCAATTTGGATTTTTTTGGGGCTGTTTCGAAAGATAATTTAATCATCTTTCAGGTCGTTATCAAAGATTGACTATAGGTGGGCGGGTACATCTCAGTACAAACAATGATTTTTCATGCTTATTTTACTCATAGCTGTTATATTTGAGTGTATTGTTCCATGTGAGATCTGATGTATTTTGGTAAAGTAATGTAGCATTTTTGGCAAACATGAATGTTGTGGTAGAGTTCATCAAAAGTTTTCTGTGTATTCAACCTGCTCCAGCGATGCTGCAAATAATAGAATGTGTTCACAGAAAATGTTTTAGGTCAGCCAAGAAAACACTGGAATTAAGTTTGTAAAATATTTGTAAAATTCCCAATTATCACTTCCGTCACAAGACAGTCCATTCCCACTAGACGACCTTTGATGAAGACGCCATTTTAACAAATTTTAAATTTGTGTGGTAAGAATATTTACACTGAGGAGAATTCTATATATTGGAATATCTTGAGTAGTCTAAAATAATGAATTCAAATATACCACCACCTGGCGGCCAAGTTCTAAACTTATCAACGCCTCATGCCAAAGCACACGCCTTCCTGCATAACCTTTTTGAAAAAGGTGCAGTTCAAAATGGGTAGGATTTTCGGATATAAGTAAAATAATCATGAAAAATCACTGTTTTTATGCCCTTGTTCACTAAAACCGCTCCCCGCGATGTACCCGCCCACCAATAGTTAATCTTCGGTTATGATCTGAAAGATGATTAAATTATCTTTCGAAACAGCCCCAAAAATCCAAAATCGGCCCAACAATAAAAAAGTTATAGCAATTTCAATTTGGAGTCAATTTGACCCCAGAGCACAGACAAAATCCGTACTTGACACTGGAGACCGCCTTACTGTTGAGGGCGAATAACCTATCAGTACCAACTCGTCTTATGACAAGAAAGAACATTCACCTATAAAGGTCTAAGTAATTTAATTATTTTTATTTTAATATAATATAAACCAAAATTGTTCTCATGCGACGACATATCATGTGCAATATTGCGTGCAAGTTTCAACAGACATGGAATAGTTTCATTTTTTTGCTTCTTGAAATAAGATGCTCTGAAAGATTGAACGAGAAAAAGGAATAAAAAGAGCTAAGTGTTACTCTTTCTTTCATTTGGGCATTTCATTTATTACATACTAGCAGACCCGACAACTTCGTTTCGCCTAAAATTGATTTATGCTCTGATCAGTTCTCGAGTTATGAAGAAATTGCTGTTTCATTTGTATGGGAGCCCCCCTTTTCCAAATGGGGGAGGGGTCTCGAACCATCTTAAGAACCTTCCCCGGCCCCAAAAACCTTCGCAAACAAATTTTCATGCCAATCGGTTCAGTAGTTTCCGAGTCTATAAGAGTCAGACAGACAGAAAATCATTTTTATGTATATAATAAGAATAAGATAAGATAAGATAAGAAGAAAGAAGTTTTGGCCTACTACAAACAGTCACATGATTGTTAAATTTAAATCTGGGCCCACCAAGGCCCGGACACTTCTGAAAACGACTATTCGAGAAGTCAGCTGCCTTCCTTAAACATAACATACAAAACGGATAAAATATTAACAGCTTCTAAATATAACGCTAAATTGTTTTCAGTTAGAATGCAGGGGATGAAAACAGAAATAATTATCCTACCTGATTACAGATAACATCAATACAAGACTTGGGGTTTAGGAATGCACTTGACACACAAAATGGCAACTACGATTCCTTCCTTGCTTCATCATGATCATCATCATAGTGAGCATCTACAGACTTCAAGAAGATGAAACTCCAGAAATAGACCGCGATTCCGCACTAAACACGGGGTGGAAATTGCCGACTAATTGCAGCCATCGATCCTATCAGCGTTTCTCCCGGTTACTTGCGTTGCGGATCCAGTCCAGTCCAGTGCGAGCTGGAAAAATGGGAATCTAATCTCGCCACCGAGGAGTAATCTCAATTTCGCTACAGGTACTCGCACACATGTCGAAGAAGACGATGCGCGCGCCGTTTATCTCCGTGATGGAGAGGACCGCACATAACGAACCAGAAGGGTCGTACGAGCCCAAGTAGTCGTGATTTCTTGTGTTGTAACCAAAATGCGGTAAAAATAAAATTTTCACCGGACATGAGCCAGCATAGGGTTGAAAGTCTTTTTAATAAAGACAAAAAAAAATTACCAGCGTATCATCTTGAACATATTTTTTTATTTGATTTATATAAATTTTAATTAAATTTCATTTTTTTTTTCGATTTACCTGAACTACCTAACTACATATTATAAATATTTATTTTGTCTTTCAATTGTAAAATCGATATGATTATCAGCTTGTCAAATCAGAATAATGATGCTAATTAATCGTAAAAAAGCGGTAATAATAAATACGAGCCAGCCTTTGGCTGGAAAAAAATGCAATAATAAATATAAAAGAATATTATTGAATGTAAAACAACAATGTTTATCTTTCGTATGTGCTTTTTAGGCTTCCGTTGAGCAAAGAAGTTATAGTCGAATGCTGATGAACATGAATAAATGTATTGAATGTAAATGTTAATAAATATTGATGCCTATCTGATTATCAGCGTTAGTTTTCTCCGTTACTTCGATGTTTTTTTTTTGTATTTTACTTAGCATGAAAAGGTACCAGCTCTGCAAGGTTGAATTTTATATAATAGTTTGAAATTTGTTATAAGCAATGAGGAATATAATGTGTTAGACCTTAGTATGCATTAGACGGAAGAAACTGACCAGCAATCCCTTATTTGTGTGTTATGTTACACTCTCCCCTACACTGTAATAAAGGCAAAGTGCTCGTAAAGTATGAGCCTCCTTTCCTTACAACCAGTATCGCGTTTTCCTTTCATATTTTCTGCTGTATTTTTATTAATTTCTTAACACTGACCTGCATACTTGGCGGGATGCAATAAACTCTAGATCCGCCGTCCAGTCGTCGACCAGGCGCTGAAAGTGCAATTACTCATCATCGATGCAGCAGTCTCGGGAGGAAGCAGAAATGGTTTGTAATACATACAGGCGAAACATAATTATAACTAAACTTCGTGGCATCGATGTTAAGGACAGCAGCATTGAATGCGGACGACGGAAAGTAAGGGTTCACAACTGGCATTTGACCTCTTTCGGAAAATTTCATCCGGCGCATGGTTGAAATGTGACAATGATTGCCGGCAGTGGTCAGAGAAAGCTGATGGGTTTATCGCTGTAAATCATTCTTTTGATGTGTTTCAGAGTATAAAGCATAAAAGGGGATGTATAATTGATCGATGCGTATGGAATTCCTAAGATATCGTGTCCCTTCTCAAAGAATCCTCGATCTCTTCTTTTAAAAAGTCTCTATTTATATTTTTTCCAAACGTACCGAATTCCACATTAAAAGTTGTTATAGGTAGTTTCTAGAAATGGATATTCACTCTGGGGTCGCTATTTGTGCGCTTTATTTTTGCTTATTTTTGACCTTTAGATTTAATGCAACATTGAGATTAATTACCCTACCCTACTTTGGACTCCGCAAACCGCTCCGATCGAATAGAGTTCGCCGCCGTACCAAACCGACTATCTACAAAACGCTCATTATACCGGAAGTCCTCTACGGACACGAGACCAACACGATGCTCATGGAGGACCAACGCGCACTTGGAGTTTTCGAAAAGTAAGTGCTGCGTACCATCTATGATGGGGTGCAGATGGCAGACGGTACGTGGAGGAGGTGAATGAACCACGAGTTGCATCAGCTGTTGGGAGAACCAACCATCGTTCACACCGCGAAAATCGGACCACTACGGTGGGCCGGGCTCGTAGTCAGAATGTCAGATAGTAATCCGGTGAAAATGGTTCTCGACAACGATCCGACGGACACAAAAAGGCGAGGTGCACAGTGAGCAAAGTCGATCGATCAGATGGAGGACGAGGACGATTTGCAGTCACTCCGTAGACTGCGTGGTTGGCGACGTGCAGCCCTGGCCCGAGCTGAATGCAGAAGACTTTTATGTACTATACAGGCCACTCCGACCTTAGTCTAAGTAAATAAATAAATGAGATTACCCTACAAAACATTCCGAAATTCCCCCGTAACGCTGGGTAGACACCTTTGCGTGGTGTATTACGGTGTAAGATCTACCACGGTCACATTGTCAGCTACAGGAAAATCCTGACCCAATGAATACCTTCCCCAATATCCAACTCCGTGGTACTTATGAGGGTGTCGCTGAGTCGGGGGCCTCTCGTTAAGTAAGTACTATACCAACATTTCCTTCCCCTCCCAAGTTACGGTGAAGATGGACGTGGCCAGGAGTAGTAATCCTCATGCTTTTGTGATTTTTATCCTAGATTGAAATCAAGGACCCCACCCACCTTGATTTCTGATAGTAATCTGCATAAGGATTTCAAAAGAAAAACATGAGTATCGCTAGTGTCCAATCTACGAAGTACACCGTAACTATGCTACCCTACAAAACATTCCGAAATTAATTAATGAAAACCCTGATTTTTTTTTAAATTAATTTTTGATATAAAAAAGTTGTTTTTCGACCATTTTTTCTGAGCCTATCAATCGTCAATAAGAATCAATGAGACAGGATTACCCGTCGAATGCAAGTTATTGCGAGCAATAAGGTTAAGCGGATAAGAGTATGTTCTGAAAAAGTGGCGTAGTTGGCTATACGTTCGCCTTATAAGCGGACGGTCATGGGTTCGATTCCCAGCCCAAGCCTTTGTCAGTCGCCTGAGGTGCTGCCCAAACGGTGGAGTTTCGGGCAGTCTTACCGACACGAGTGACAAATTGTTCTTCTCGGAGGCATTCCTCCAACGTACCCGGGTAAAAGGCAACCGAACGAGTAATAGGATACACGATACGAACTAAAGGACACAATGGATTCACGATGAGATGGACCCGGCAATGATAACAACAACGAATGTCTAAAAATAGATTCTGTGTGGATTCTGGGCTGCAAAATGATGGGCTGAAATCAGGGCAGGAGCGCCCAACATTGCTCTGGTCCCCACAAGTTCCTATCTCACGCTTCCACGGGTCGTCCGATGACAAAAGACCGCCAGCTAAGGGTTGTGTACTTAGCTGGTAGTGCAGCCTGGGCACTGTTATCCTTCTGACATCAGAGTGAGTGAGAAGGTATGCTTCGAGCGTCTGTTCACCAGAAGGTGCGGCTCAAACAACGTTACCTGGTACCCAGCGACTGATTAACGAAATGCTGTATCGCGATGTAGGGACGCGACCCCGGTAAGGTAGTCCACGAAAAATTGAGATAGAAGAAAAAGAGATAGTTATTTTTGGCAATCGACCCGGCAAGGAAATAAGGACTATTATTGGAAACTCGGTACCTGGAATGTCAGGACCCTAAATGAACCAGAACGAGTGAGCCTTATGGCTCGTGAACTGCAGAAGGTTAGAGTGAACGTTGCCGCTATTCAAGAAGTCCGATGGCTTAGATCCGGAGAACGTGAATTCCGAGCCGTGGACCCCACGACCAACATTGCATTCAAATATAACATATATCACAGCGTTGGCGGAAAAGCAGAGCATGGAGTTGGTTTCGTAGTGATGGGCAAGTAGATGAAGCGAGTGATGCGATGGAAACCCATTAGCATTTGGAGACACCCAAATGATGAAACTTGCAACCAGATCTGCCTTAATCTGGAAAAGTGACGTAACAGCCATTTTACAACATGCATGTTTTCCATTTCTCTGTTAAAGATCCCAATGAGTAGTACCGTCAACTGGGGGAAGATGATCATTTTTAAGACAAAACATGCAATAACTATGTGTGTTTACATTTTAAATCGAAACATTTCAAAACATGTACTGCTATATGTTGCAATAATCAACAACTTTAGTTTTCTGAAATGCATTCGCATTTATTAAAATAAATTAAATTATCACACATTTTTTGAGTAATCTGGTTTGGGGTGAAGTTGATCAAGACAGCTCTACTAAAATCATTATGACCTAGTAGTCAAAATACACTAGGTTATTTGTATGAATGTTGAATTTACTACGTAAAGAAGTCTACGAAGTCAATATTTGAAACGAAAATAGCGTCATTTATGACTATCTCTCTCTTTCTTCCACAAAATACATTTTCATGATTTTAATCGAAAAACTCGGATTTCTACCTAGCGGTAACATTACTTGAACGGAGAATATTGTTGACTACCGTTTCATTAAAAAATTTGGCACTTTTGACTGACACATCAAATGATCATCTTCACCTCAATGATCATCTTCCCCCCAGTTGACGGTACTCGTTAACACCATTTTTGGAAAAATATATTAAGCTCGTTTAGTGGAATGTATTAAACCGTCTAAGACGAATTAAGTACTGTCCATTTAATTCCACCAGTTAGTTTTCGTTATCTTTGCAGATACGTATTTCGACCACAACTGTGTGGTCGTCTTCAGTGTCTTGTACTTGACTCGACTCAAGTACGTCGAGTCAAGTACAAGACACTGAAGACGACCACACAGTTGTGGTCGAAATACGTATCTGCAAAGATAACGAAAATTAACTGGTGGAATTAAATGGACAGTACTTAATTCGTCTTAGACCATTTTTGGAAAATGGCGTATACGTCACTTTTTCAGATTACGGCAGAGATAGACAATGTTCTGGTGGATGGGCGCCATTTCTCGGATGTTATTGATGTGCGGATATTCAGAGGTCCGAACATTGACTCTGATCACTTCCTCGTTATCAGTAAAATTCGATCACGATTGACAACTGTATCGAACGAAAGATCACAGCGTAGATGCATTACAATATCCAGCGATTGTCGGCGGAAGGAGTATCGGTTGAGTACCGCCAGAAGCTCGACGAACGGCTAAGTGCAATCAACGTTAGCGACAACATCAACGATCTCTGGGAGTCGATCCATGGAGCGGTTAGTACAACAGCACGAGAAGTGGTAGGCACTGCACAGAGGCGACCCAGGATGGATTGGTTCGATGTGGAGTGTCAGAAAGTGATATACGAGAAGACCGTTGCCAGAAGTCGGATGTTGTTGTCAGGTACCCGATCGTATAGAAATCGGTACAAGGAAGCAAGAGCAGCCGAAAAACGAACCCACCGCAGGAAGAAAAAAGATTACGAAGAACGAGTTATTAGTGAGGCACAGAAAAAAATGGAGCAGAATTATATGCGGACGTTTCATGAGACTGTCAATGACGTGCGGAGAAAGACAGCGTTATCTCCCGTCATGTGCAACGACCAACAAGGGAATTTTCTGACAGATAAAACCGAAGTGGCTGCCAGGTGGAAGCAGCACTTCGAGACGTTGTTGAGTAGTGGAAGTGACGGTGCATCGGTGAACAGAATAAATATTAGCGTCGATGGACCAACTGCGGAGCCGCCCTGATGAGGTTAGAAAAGGTATTAAAGAGGTGAAAAACAATAAGGCTGCGCGGAAGGACCAGCTCTCGACTGAACTTCTCAAGCATGGCAGTGAGCATGTTTATGAAGTTCTGCACCATATTATGTCAAAAATATGGGAAGACGAGGAATTGCCTAGCTGGTTGGACGGCCTCATTTGCCCTCTCCTTAAGAAAGGGCAGAGACTGGAGTGCGCAAGTTACCGAGGAATAACCCTACTTAATTCGGCGTACACAATTATGTGCCTTATTCTGTTCAACAGATTGAGACTGCTTAAAGAGTCCTTCGTCGGCGAATACCAAATAGGTTTTCGTGAGGGCCGATCAACGACGGTTCAAATGTTTACCCTGAGACAAATCCTTGATAAATTCCGGGAGTACAACTTGCAGACACATCATCTGTTTATTGATTCCAAGGCGGCGTACGACTCAGTGAAACGGAATGAATTATGGCAAATTATGCTAGAACATGATTTTCCGGCTGATTTGTGTAACGTTGGACAAATCGAAATCAAGTGTAAGGGTTGCGGATGAAATATCGACATCATTTGTTACCTTAGATGGATTGAAGCAGGGAGATGCACTCTCGAATCTACGTTTATGAGGTTTCATCACCGCGAAAAACTTATTGATTGATTTTCATTGGCTTTTATCGGTGAGATTGAACTACCTAAGCTCAAAGTGGAAGGGAGAATGTTTACAAAGCACGATGTAAACATGCTCCCTTCCACTGAGCTTAGGTCTCGATCTCACCGATAAAAGCCAATGAAAATCAATCAATAAGTTTCTCGCGGTGATGAAACCTCATAAACAAGGAATCCAATTGTCAAAATAATGACAAATACGGTTCGTATTAGATCGCTAGGAACGTGTGAATTGTTGCGTGAAAAATTCCAATTAGTAGCGCCAATTTGCAGAAATATCTGAAAAATGCCATTGATCGTTAGAACTGTCTCCGAACGCCGAACAACATAATGAGCAGATTTAAATCACTGTTATTTTGCCTGTCTTGGTAAGACAGTTCCCACGCTATCAGCCAATCCGTTCCTGGGTGGACATTAGGCAAAATAACAGCGATTTCAATTTCGTGTTGTTCTACAATGGCCCTCTGCTTACGTTTTCAACTTCTATTCAATTTCATACTTGTCGCTCGCTTGCGATAACTTTCAATTCTGGGCTTCATCGTGCTTTGTAAACATGATCCCTTCCACTTTGAGCTAAGGTAGTTCGATCTCACCGATAAAAGCCAATGAAAATCAATCAATAATCTACTGTTCTATAAAGCGCACGAGGGAGCGATTAGGAGAGCTGGTGTGCAAAGAAGCAAAGAATCACAAGATCGCATATGCTCTTGGGATTTGCGGACGATATCTATATTAGCGGGATTGATCGCCGTGCCGTGGTATAGGCTTTTGCGCATTTTAAGAGGAATGGACTCACGATCAATACCAGCAAAACGAAGAACATGGTTGCTGGTAAGGAAATGGTGCTGGATGGTGAAAAACTTGAAGTGGTAGAAGAATTTGTGTATCTTGGAACATTAGTGACGTGTGATAATGATGTTATCCGCGAGGTGAAAAGATGTTTTACAACTGCAAATAGGGCTTATAAACTTTGTAATCAACTTAAGTCCCGTAGTCTGCAAACAAAGACAAAATTTGCGCTGTATACTACTCTGATTCTTCCGGTGTTTGAGCGTAAGGTGCTGCGGACAATACTCGGCGGTAAACAGGAGAACGGTATCTGGCGGCGTCGCATGAATCACGAGTTGTACCAGGTGTATAAAGGGCTGGATATTATTAAGCTTTTACAACACGGAAGACTACGGTGGGCTGGACCCTTTGTTCGTATGTCGGAAGAACGTCAAATAGAGAACCCGGAAGAGGCCGCGTACACGATGGCTTTTTGCAGTTGAAGAGGACCTGAAGGCGCTTAATGTTCAGGGCGACTGGAAGCGATTGGCCCAGGATCGAGTCCAGTGGAGAAAGATACTCCATTCGGCGTAGGTTCATCGAAGAGCTGTAGCCCATCAAGTATCAAGTAAGTAAGTGGATTCTGTACAGCAGAATACCACAGTAGATCATGGCACTGTAGCGGTTAAGACGTCCATAAATTATGTCAAGCAAAAAATAGCCTCAATCCCTTCTCCTTTCATTGTCCCACTTTTTGTATGAAATTTCTTTTGTATGAAAAATGAGTAGTCATACTTTTTGACGTAATTTATGGATGCTCCCCAAGATAAGATGGCAGCCGTTGATAACATAACAATTAATTTTAAAATGTTAGACCTCCTTAACTCTTTCGGGTTATATATACCCAGCGTTTGAGATTTGCTGTGAAAAATCACAGAAGAGAGAGAGCTAGGTCGTTCATCAGGATGTCGGCTACCTAGGAAAAATATTGGAAGTCTAGTTTGACTATACCCTGAATACCTAGATATCCAAAACCTTGGGAAGATTTGGCTTCTGACAGCAAAATATTTGGATATTATTCCACATTGTTTAATAAATCTAAACACTCAATCATGTTTAGTCATCTTGATAGTTGAGGCAGTGATCAATTTTCTGGAATACGAGATGCTCAAGGTTCTGCAAAAGGTTTTCAATTTCAGTATCTACCAGATCAACCAAGGCTTATGCAATGCCTTCATCATCGGCATATACCCAATACAGTCCAATAGGCACCTTGGTACTCCAAAACGTTTTCGAATTCAGTTCAAAGTTTCTACTAGATAAATCATAACTTTTGCAATGTCCTCATCGTCAGTATGTTCCAAATCCAGTTCAAAAAGCATAGGACCCTAATTTTCATGAACATAAGATGTCCAAGGGGTCTCCAGTTAGCCTTGCGAGCATAGGCGCCGGATTGCCAATCCGGAGATGGTGAGTTAGATCCGGTCCGGTCTAGGATGTTTTCGGGTGGGGAACATTTTAGACTCCCTGGGCATAGCGTTTCCTTTGTACTTGCCCCGCAAAATACATACTCATGAAAGGCGGACATAGAAAAGCTTTCAATTAATAACTGAGGAAATGCTAATAGAATACTAAGTTAAGAAGCCGGCCAAGTTCCAGTTGGAATGTAGAGCCATAGAAAAAAGAAGAAGATGTCCAAAGTCCTCCAAAATGAACATTGAGTTAAGATCAATATATCTACTAAATGCACAATAGCTAAGGAGGTGTTTGTGTCGAGCAATTTTCCTGCGGACTTTTTTGTTGAGGCGTATAACGGATTTGGATGATTACATTAAACAATACGTGACTTACATGATATTTTAGCCAAAGGCCTGCAATGACTAGTACAAGTGATGATTGAAGTCATATAAGCTAATGGACTCACTGGGCATCATTTGTTTCAACGATTTGACATTGAGTCTTAGAACATCAACTCATGGAGGGTCCACTATAACTTATAAAAGAATTAAGTGATATCCTACCGGCTCGATAGATCTACTGGGATGTTAAGTGATGCACAGATATATCATTTAGGCCTTGGTTGATCGGGTATATCGCATGTTCGGAACTCCAGGACGTTTTGGAGAACAGAACAGGCTTGTAGTACCCTTTAAAATTAATGAGTACCATTTTTTGGCTCGACGGACCTGTTGGGATGTTTTGCAATACACAGGCACATCGTTCATGACTTGGTTGTTCATGACGCATGTCTTGAGAACCGAAAAGGCCTGTATTAGCTTGTAAAAATATTGAATGAAATCCTGTCGACTTAATAGACCTGCTGGTATGTTCAATAATGCACGGATACATCATTCAGGATTGTGTCGGGTAGATCACATGTTATGAACGTTTGGAACTCAAGGACGTTTTGGAAAACCAAAATGCCTGTAGTTGCGTTAAAAAGTAATGAGTGAAATTCAATCGGCTCGGC
This sequence comes from Armigeres subalbatus, assembly GCF_024139115.2. Lineage (NCBI taxonomy): Eukaryota > Metazoa > Arthropoda > Insecta > Diptera > Culicidae > Armigeres > Armigeres subalbatus. The sequence goes on along the minus strand of NC_085140.1, from coordinate 367,186,234 downwards.
TTGCGGGCAGCAGGGACTATGTCCAAGGGCTTGACGATCCCTCCCCAGGCCATCTGCGAGTTGTGGGGCTTGCCTAGGATGTGGTGGGGTTTGACAGTGGGCCCTGTTAAACCTCTATAAAAAGCTGCATGTACCCGCAAGTAGGCCCCACCAAAGCGACCGTGTGTCGCTCAAAGCGCACAAGCCCAAGTCCTGGTGTTAGGTGGGACGCTAAACAGCCCTGACACGACGGCCCTCCGACGAGACAGGAGGTTTGCGCAGGCCCAATAAGCCGCCTAGAAAACCAATCATTACGAACAATATAAGAGATAATGCGACTCGATATAATCGGCAAAGACCTAGGCGACGAATACAGGATCACGATTGGAAGCTTGGAACATGGAATTGCAAGTCGCTAGGTTTCGCAGGTTGCGACAGGATGATCTACGATGAATTACATCCCCGTAACTTCGACGTCGTGGCGCTGCAGGAGATTTGCTGGACAGGACAGAAAGTGTGGAAAAGCGGGCATCGAGCGGCTACCTGCTACCGAGCTGGAAACCGGCTTCATAGTGCTGGGTAAGATGCGCCAACGCGTGATTGGGTGGCAGCCAATCAACGCAAGGATGTGCAAGCTGAGGATTAAAGGCCGTTTCTTCAACTATAGCATCATCAACGTGCACTGCCCACACGAAGGGAGACCCGACGACGAGAAAGAAGCGTTCTACGCACAGCTGGAGCAGACATACGATGGATGCCCACTGCGGGACGTTAAAATCGTCATCGGTGACATGAACGCACAGGTAGGAAGGGAGGAAATGTATAGACCGGTCATCGGACCGGATAGTCTGCACACCGTATCGAATGACAACGGCCAACGATGCATAAACTTCGCAGCCTCCCGCGGAATGGTAGTCCGAAGCACCTTCTTTCCCCGCAAAAATATCCACAAGGCCACATGGAGATCACCTAACCAAGAAACGGAAAACCAAATCGACCACGTTCTAATCGACGGTAAATTCTTCTCCGACATCACGAACGTCCGCACTTACCGCAGTGCGAATATTGAATCCGACCACTACTTCGTTGCAGTATGCCTGCGCTAAAAACTCTCGACGGCGTACAACACGCATCGAAGTCGAACGCGGCTAACCATTGGGCGGCTTCATGACGGTAGACTAGCCCAAGAATACGCGCAGCAGCTGGAAGTGGCACTCCCAACGGAAGAGCAGCTAGGCGCAGCGTCTCTTGAAGATGGCTGGAGAGATATTCGATCCGCCATTGGTAGCACCGCAACCGCTGCACTTGGCACGGTGCCCCCGGATCAGAGAAACGACTGGTATGACGGCGAATGTGAGCAGTTAGTGGAAGAGAAGAATGCAGCATGGGCGAGATTGCTGCAACACCGCACGAGGGCGAACGAGGCACGATATAAACAGGCGCGGAACAGACAAAACTCGATTTTCCGGAGGAAAAGCGCCAGCAGGAAGATCGAGACCGTGAAGAAACGGAGCAACTGTACCGCGCTAATAACACACGAAAGTTCTATGAGAAGTTAAACCGTTCACGTAAGGGCCATGTGCCACAGCCTGATATGTGTAAGGACATAAACGGGAACCTTCTTACGAACGAGCGTGAGGTGATCCGAAGGTGGCGGCAGCACTACGAAGAACACCTGAATGGCGATGTGGCAGACGAAGATGGCGGTATGGTGATGGACCTGGGAGAACGCGCGCAGGACATAATTCTACCGGCTCCGGATCCCCCGGAAATCCAGGAGGAGATTGGCCGGCTGAAGAACAACAAAGCCCCTGGGGTTGACCAACTACCAGGAGAGCTATTTAAACACGGTGGTGAGGCACTGGCTAGAGCGCTGCACTGGGTCATTACCAAGCTTTGGGAGGAGGAAGTTTTGCCGCAGGAGTGGATGGAAGGTGTCGTGTGTCCCATCTACAAAAAGGGCGATAAGCTGGATTGTAGCAACTACCGCGCAATCACATTGCTGAACGCCGCCTACAAGGTACTCTCCCAAATTTTATGCCGTCGACTAGCACCAACTGCAAGGGAGTTCGTGGGGCAGTACCAGGCGGGTTTTATGGGCGAACGCTCCACCACGGACCAGGTTTTCAACATTCGCCAAGTACTGCAGAAATGCCGCGAATACAACGTGCCCACACATCATCTTTTCATCGACTTCAAAGCCGCATATGATACAATCGATCGGGACCAGCTATGGCAGCTAATGCACGAACACGGTTTTCCGGATAAACTGACACGGTTGATCAAAGCGACGATGGATCGGGTGATGTGCGTAGTTCGAGTTTCAGGGGCATTCTCGAGTCCCTTCGAAACGCGTAGAGGGTTACGGCAAGGTGATGGTCTTTCGTGTTTGCTATTCAACATCGCTTTGGAAGGGGTAATACGTAGAGCAGGGATTGACACGAGTGGTACGATTTTCAATAAGTCCGTCCAGCTATTTGGTTTCGCCGACGACATAGATATTATGGCACGTAACTTTGAGAAGATGGAGGAAGCCTGCATCAGACTGAAGAGGGAAGCTAAGCGGATCGGACTAGTCATCAACACGTCGAAGACGAAGCACATGATAGGAAGAGGTTCAAGAGAAGACAATGTGAGCCACCCACCGCGAGTTTGCATCGGTGGTGACGAAATCGAGGTGGTAGAAGAATTTGTGTACTTGGGCTCACTGGTAACTGCCGAAAATGACACCAGCAGAGAAATTCGGAGACGCATAGTGGCTGGAAATCGTACGTACTTTGGACTCCGCAAGACACTCCGATCGAATAGAGTTCGCCGCCGTACCAAACTGACAATCTACAAAACGCTAATTAGACCGGTAGTCTTCTACGGACACGAGACCTGGACGATGCTCGTGGAGGACCAACGCGCACTTGGAGTTTTCGAAAGGAAAGTGCTGCGTACCATCTATGGTGGGGTGCAGATGGCGGACGGTACGTGGAGGAGGCGAATGAACCACGAAATGCATCAGCTGTTGGGAGAACCATCCATCGTTCACA